>NC_090932.1:516979679-517295617 GCF_040938575.1 Ambystoma mexicanum
CCTCCCAGCGGGGTGCTTCAGTGGGGGCCCGATGCTACGGCCGGTTCAGTCCTGCTTGGAGGAGGCCTTGCCGCCTAGGCCTCCTTGATGACGACGGCGGGATCCTCCTTGCTTGCCGCAACCTCTGTAGGCCTCCTGGGACGAGGAGCGGGCCGCCTGGCGGTATGTAGAAGAGCCACCGCTGGATCCCTTGGAGGCACCCTGTCTGCCTCCAGAGCTCCGAAAGGGCCGTCGTTGTTGAAGCACCCCTAGGGCCCGGGCGTCTCCAAGTCGGTCTTGATGGTCTGGAGCGACTCATCCACCGTCTTCCCAAAAAGGCTGTTGCTGTTGAACGGCACATCCAACACTCTGGTCTGAACGTCCTGGCGGAAGTCCGTCGCCTTGAGCCACCCTCGTCGTCGTAGGCAAACCCCGTTGCCCATCTGGCGAAATCCGGTATCGGCAATGTCCGTTGCCACCTCGCCTTCCTGAAGAATCTGTAGGGCTTCCCTCTCTTGTCGTCCGGCAGAAAGTCCAGCAGGGGAGCTAACCTGAACCAAAGCTCCCTGTCGTAACCGACGAAATGACCCGTCGCCCCATGGAGTCCAACTTCTTGCCCTCGCTGTCCGGCGGGGAAGTGGGAAGTGGAAGTTGATGCTGCCGCACCCGCTGCCTTCTTCTTGGCCGCTGTCGAGATGACCGAGTCCGGCATAGGCTGGGCCCTGAGGCACAAGGGGGCGGCGTCGAGGACCCGGTACTTCTTCTCGTACCTGTCCCTCTTGGCAGGCGTCGTAGAAGGGTTCTTGAGGACAGGCAGCCCTTTGTCCCAGATGTCGTCGAGCAACGGCACTGCCAGGACCGTCTTTATCTTGGCCTCCCGCCGCTGATAAAGAAAGCCTTCCTTCTTCTGTTCCTCCGGGCAGAGTTGGAAGAGCTCGGACGCCCTGGCTATCATGGCGTGAAAGGAGCCAATTTCATCGGGCGGTGAGGCCCGAGGGGGAGGCGATGAAGGAATGTCCGCCGTATCATCGCACCGTCGTCGTCCGTCCCCGTCCCCGTATCCGTTGCCATATCATCCCGAGGGTCAGGCGAGGGGGATGTGGGATCCACAGGACCTGTGGGCGCGAAGGGCGGAGAGGGATGGACTCTCCTCCGCTTGTTCGGGGGGCTTCCCGACGGTCCTGGCTCAAGGTCCTCCGTCGGGGTCCGTGGTAACCTCATCCTTATCTCAGTGCATAAGGATTGGATTGCCAACAAAATGGCCGCCATGCTATCCTGAGGCTCTGGCAATGGCTGCGACGGGAGGGACGGTTGCTCCACCGGGCCTTCGTCGTCGTCGCCATCCTCGCTATCTTCGATCTCCTCAGCAGGCTCCTTCCCCTGGGATCGAACTTTCTCTAACCTCTCGTTGAGGCCCTTCACGGTTTCCACCAGATCCTCCTCAGAGGCTGATTCCGAGTCTGTAATGGCCACCGGCCCCCCCCTCTTTTTCTGCCGGGGTCTTCACGGGGGTCTTAACGATGGGCTGGAAAGAGGATTCCCTCCGCAGTGGCAGGGATACTCTGGGCCCAGAGGCCGTCTCCACTAGCGTAGTCTCGGCCGGCTTCGCCAGGGCCGCAGCGACCACTTCGATAGAGGCCTTTGCCGGCTGGATCAAAGCCCTCACCACCTTAGGTGCGTCCTGGGCCTTCGCCTTGGGGGGGGTCAGCGCCTCGCTCCGCCTCGGGTCCCTTCGAGATCGACCGGGGCCGCTCCAGCAGCTTACCCGGGTTCTCGGACTTCCTCTTCCCCGAACCAGAGCGCTGGCTCATGGTTGAACGTGCCGGGGAAGTCGCGCCCTGCCTGGCAGCCGAAGAGCCCGATCTTTCGCGCTCCCGGTGCCCGCGGACTCGCGGTGCTTGGCCTTCTGTTGGGCCCCCGTCACCGGGGCGCCCTCACAGGACTTAGAAGCCCGCTCAGACTTTTTCTTCGCCTTCTCACCTGCTGTGCCCTTCTCCAGCCAGGCGGCGAGGCGGGAACGATGATCTTGCTTGGTCCGTTCCGAAAGGTTCTTGCAGAACGCACAGTCCTTCTCCACGTGCGTCTTGTCCTCATGAAGGCAGTTGAGACATCGCGAATGCTCGTCCTCTTGAAAACATTTTGTAATCCGCAACCAGGGCAGCACCTGAACAGTTTGGATCTGGGCGTCGAGCTACCCTTGTCCTGGGCCATGTCCGTTGAGGTAGGCCGCAGATCTTCCGGAATCCTCCAAGAAGCATAAACTCGAGGGGCGTAGAAGAATTCCGAAACGGGTCCCCGTTATCTGAAGTAGAAACGGTGGAGCTTGAGGCTCGATTAACTGAAAAAATGAGAAAATCTCCTCAAAACGCGCGAAAACGCAGCAAAAACTCGAGAGCTAAAGCACGAGGACTCCCAACACTTGAACGTGCGGTAAAAATCTGAGGATGGCTGCCAGAGGCGGGGCTTAGGGAGAGGGCAGTCATTGGCTGGAGGCAGTATGACCCAGAGATCAGTGATTGGTTACTACTAAGAAAGACAGATCAGAAACGAAACTGATACTGATTTCTTTCTTTACTGAGGATTCCCAGCCTGACGGGTAATATTCATGAGCATGTGAATCCATGCCAGACCCCATGCTGGAGAAGGCACTTGGAGTCCAGGCTGTCAGCCTGACCTACCCTTGCCCCATGCCTGAGTTGGAGGCCACTGTCCTCACCTCCTCTGTAGGAGTCACCTTCAGTGCTCCTGTAAAGATTTCCCTAGTGTCCCTTGGGGCCTGGGACCAGTACGCAGAAGTACTGGTGACAATCCCACAAAACACCCGTAGGTTTTTGAGAAGTGTCCTCTTGAATGGTCAGTCATCTGCTGGTCTCAGAGACACTGGGGTAAGCATGCCAGTGGTGGACAGCACCCTGCTCAAGCCAGAGGACTATGTAGGTGCTCCTCTGAGAACTGCCAGGTTAGCTGGTGGGCCTCCCAAGCATCGCCTGTAGGCTTAGTCAACATTACGATTGGAGACAAGACAAAGCTTCCTGTCCTCATTCAGGTACCTGATAACATTTTGTTAGGCAATGATTTGATGGAAATGGGGATGATCGTAGATGGTCTACCCATGGCTGCTGCGGTGGTCACCCGATCACAGGTCACTCTGTGTCCGGCTGCGAGTCCGGTACCCAAGCCGATGGGAAAACCCAAGGCAAGAAGACAGAAGGGTAAGAAGGCCACCTCTGCAAAGGGGGCCCCTTCTCTTCCTGCTGCTTCAGCAGCATCCACTGGGCTTCATGCTCCGGACGGGCTGAATCCAGTGGTGACCCAAGACTCAACTCTGGAGGGAGCCGAGCCAGAAGACCCTCCTGCGGGAGAGGTGCTCAACTCAGAGGATCACCCCGACCTTCAATACCTGCTGGCTGAAGGGGGATCCTCTATGGGCGACCTCTGTAAGGGGCATTGAGAGTGCCACTCTCGAGGGTCTGAGGAAACAGGCCCTGGCCCAGGCACAAGGAGAAGTGCCTATGTTGTTCCGGATTTACTGGGAGGGTGAGCTCATTTGTAGTGAGCCCACTAAGCCTCAACCTGGTGCCCTCAAGAGTTTGGTGGTACCCCAGGTTTACAGGCCCTTCCTACTCCAGTTGGCGCATGAGGTGCCCTTGGCTGGTCATCTTGAGACCAGGAAGACTAAGCAGAGGCTCTCTGCACATTTCTACTGTCCCCGGTTGGGAGTAGGAGTGGAGTTACACTGCAGAACCTGCCCAACTTGTCAGTTGTCTGGCAAGACTGCAAGCTGTGTCATTGCCCCACTGCAGCCGTTGCCAGTGGTTGGCACCATTTGAGAGGGTAGGCATCGACATTGTCAGCCCCCTTGACCCTCTCACTTCATGTGGACATCTGTTCATCCTGGTCTTGGTAGATCATGCCACCAGGTACCCAGAGGCTATACCCCTTTGGAATATTACTGCCAAGGTGGTTGCCAGGGCTCTCCTGTGCATTTTTACCAGGGTTGGATTCCCTAAGGAGGTTGTCTCTGACAGAGGATCCAACTTCATGTCGAGTTACATAAAAACAATGTGGAAAGAGTGCGGGGTAACCTTCAAGTTCTCCACCACTTACCATCCCCAGACCAATGGTCTGGTGGAGAGGTTTGATAAAATTCTCAAGGTCATGCTAGGTGCTTTGGAAGAGCCCCTAAGGAGGAAATGGGATCTTCTCCTACCATGCCTGTTGTTTGCTTACAGAGAGGTACCTCAAGAGGGTGTTGGTTTCAGCCCCTTTGAGTTACTCTTTGGCCATCTCATGAGGGGTCCCCTTGCCTTGATCAGAGAAGGTTTGGAAGCCACCCCTCCAGGTCCTGCCAAGCAAGTGGGGGTCTATGTTTTAGGCCTCAGACGGAGGATGACACAGATGATGGGCCAGGTGACAGCGAACCTTAAGGCAAGCCAGGAATTGAACAAATACTGGCATGACCTTAAAGCATCACAAGTGGATTGGACTTCAGACAGGAGATCCTTGTGATGAAGACTACCAAGCCTTGAGCTTTGGCAGAAAAGTGGACTGGGCCCTTCAGGATCCTCTCCAAGATGGGCAAAGTCAATTATTTGGTTGACATGGGAGTGCCTGTGGTAGCCCCTCAGGTATTCCACGTCAACAGGCTCAAGCCTTTCCATAGGCGAGCAGAAGTCTCATGTCTCTTGCTAGCTTCAGAGCAAGAAGAGGATGAGAGTGAGCCCCTTCCTGATTTGCTGCATAGCAACCCTCAGGATGGCTCAGTGGAGGTAGTGCATCTCTGTCCCGATCTGACGACAGAGCAGCAGAGGGCCTGCAGGGCTTTGCTCCGGCAGTATGCCCCTCTGTTCTCACTGACGCCAGACCTCACCCTGTGGTGCAGGCACAAAATTGACACTGGTGTCAGCAAACCTGTCAAAAGCAGATGCTACAGGATGTCAGACACTGTTAAGAACCACATCCAGGCTGAGGTTGCCAAGATGTTGGATCTGGGTGTTATTGAACCCTCAACCAGTCCCTGGTCCAGTCCTGTGGTTCTTGTCCCAAAGGCAAGTTCCCAGGCAGGTACCAAGGATTGGCAGTTCTGTGTGGACTACCGAGGAGTCAATGCCGTCACCAAAACCTATGCACCCCCATTGCCCAGGGCTGATGAGCCCATGTACACCATAGGTGCTGCCAAATGTGTGAGCACCTTTGACCTTACCTCAGGCTGTTGTCAAATAGCTCTGACGGACCATGCCAAGGAAAAGACTGCATTCTCAACACCTGAGGGGCTCTACGAGTTTAGAGTCATTCCTTTTGGGTTGAAAAATGCACTTGCCACCTGCCAAAGATTAGTTAACCATGCGCTCAGTGGGCTGGAGGCTTTTGTGTGGCCTACCTAGACGACATTGCTGTCTACAGTTCCACCTGGGAAGAGCATTTCACTCATCTGGATCAGGTGTTGCAGGCCTTGAAAATGACTAACCTCACTATCAAGGCCAGATAGCTCAGGGGAAAGTAACGTATCTTGGTCATGAGGTAGGAGGGGGTCAAATCCAACCTCTCCCCAGTAAGGTACAGGATGTACATGACTGGGAGACTCCCACTACTCAAACCCAGGTGAGAGCCTTTTTGGGCCTCACTGGGTATTATCGCAATTTCATGGTGGATTTTGGAACCATAGCTGTCCCTCTGACAGCTCTGACTTCGCCCAAACAACCGAGGAAGGTTAATTGGACTGAAGGCTGTCAGTGGGCCTTTGTTGGCTTGAAAGAATGTCTGTGTAGGGCACCTTTGTTGTGTGTGCCTGATTACAGTAAACCCTTCATCGTCCAGACAGATGCCTGTGACACCGTAATTGGCGCTGTCTTAACCCAGTTAGATGACAAAGGGAGGGAACATCCGATCATATTCATCAGTAGACAACGCAAGGGTAGAGAACTCTGGTGGGCTACTGTTGAAAAGGAATGTATCAGCATAGTTTGGAGCCTTAGGCATTTTAGGCCCTATTTTACGGGGTCTACCTTCAAGGTCCATACAGACCATAAACCCTTAAAATGGCTTATGCAGATGAAGGGTGAAAACCCAAAACTGCTCAGGAGGTCCATTAGCCTGCAAGGGCTAGACTTCAGCATTGAGCATAGACGAGGGAAGAGGCATGATAATGCAGATGGCCTTTCCAGAAGGAGAAGGAATATTGACTCTCTGGATGAGGGTGTCAATCTCGTGGGAGATTAGATCACCCTAACCTCAGTCTGGTGGGTCGACTCTGATGCTGGAAATGCTTCGGAGGGACAGGGCCGCCGTATCTTTGTCCTTTATACTTTTATCCTGTATGTTCTGTCTTATTTTCCACGCAGGAATTCATGTGGGTCTCCTGGCGGTGCGGCTCTTCCTCTTTGTGGTTGTGGTGAACAGACCCTTGGGATACCCTTATGGCACTCATGGGTGGGAGTACAACCCTGTAATCCTAGTGTATATTTTTTGGCACCTGTGTGTGGCCCACAGAGCAGGGTATGGGCTGGTGGCATCTCCATGCTGAATTTGACAGGTGATGTGAGTATCCTCCATTTTGGGATACCCAGGCCCTGCCATTGGAATCCGTTGATTCCTGATAGGAGATAAGATGGCCCCTATGGCCTCCTGCTTTCTATCGCCTGTTACCTTGCTTTCCTGAAGTCCCGGGAAGCCCTGACTCTGTCCCTTCCCCCTGACTGGCTGTTGGGTGGACGTTCTATGTATGGTATTGTGGGAAAGTCCAGGCCAGACTGGCTGGAGCCTTCCCAATGACTGTATGTTGTGGGTACGCCCGTGGGGTGGGACCTGGGTGAATGGAGTGTGTGACGAATAAGCATTTCATGTTATGGGTATCTAGTATCTAGTGTTTGACACAATGACTGAGACAGCCCTGACCAAAACTAGTATGAATGTAGTGTGGAGTGCTGAATGACAGAGTGCTTGTCCGAATCCACATTCTGTGTTGTGAGTGTCTGGATGGAGAAGAATGACCTGAATGCACTGTGAGCCTGATTGGCTGCCTGCCTGCCTGCCTGAATGCCCTTCTGAATGATTAGTTGCCTAAGTGTGACCCAGCAGAGTGAATGGGAGCCCAACAGTATATCTGGGGACATCTCACTGATGGAAATCGTTCAGAAGCTGAAGTCGATACTTGATGCTTACTCTCAAAGCCAAGCCGGAAGAAGAAGGTGAACCGCTGTTCTCTTCAACGTAATCTGAAAGCTGCTGTGCCTTCAAGAAACTGATTCAAGAGAGGACCTGTCTAGGAGACCTCTTCCCGAGCTACGAGGGACCATCGTTCACCAGATGATCTTTGCCAAAGCTCCCTGGAAGTCAAACCCTTGAAAGGCTGCTGACCGGAGAAGGGCACAGCTGCGAAATCTGAAGTGAAGCACCCGGACCTCCAAGTCCATTGTCGTAGATCAGTGTTCGCAGGTTTGCTATAACCACTGGAATCCCGTCAAAGTGTGTTGCCCAGATGCGGCGACTACTTGACGTTGTGCTGCTCAACAACCGGAGCTGCTACGCTCCACCTTTGCCTAAAACATTTGATTCAAGGACTCCTTTGCTCATCATCGTCGACCGCTTTGTCCTGCTGGAGAAAGTGAAGGTCACCGATGACCGAGGAGAATCCGCCGGTGGCTTTCCCGCCAGCCGAAGACCTCAAAGACGCCACTGAAGATCTGATAGCCAGCGGTGGTCCCGATCGCCGACACCAGACGCCGACGACCCAATGCCCTTGCTGGGCCAAAGTTCTTAATTAACTCTTTGCAGCAACAAATGATCGTCGTCGAGGTACACTGCATGCCTCATCTTCACAGGACGTTCACAAGCTTTCGGCGATGAGCACCGAGAGGATCGAAAATACTTCCCCCGATAACAGCGTTAATCTTTTCTTCACTTGGAATCTCGACGACCCGTGGCTCCTGCTTTAAAGGGAGTTCACTCAAGAAGGGCCCGTCGGCGACTCATCGAAGAACTCTACGAAACCAGATACATTGGGGTTGTAGACCTTTAGAAGGAATCAAGACTATATTAAGCATATCTGGTCTGGGCTTGTCAATACACTTTGTTAACAGGTTTCCAAGGTGGGGGGATCTTCACACAGAAATATGTCGGGTGGTAGCGACCCAGTCTTCTGCTATTGCTTGCTTTAACTTTCTTTCTTTCTGTGGTCTATCGTTGAATCATCTTATAATCTGATTTGTATGTCATTTGAGCTATTAGAAGTGGATGCATTTCAAAGGAATCGATAGTTAAGAGTGGTACCACGTAGACCTGTATATATTTGCCATTATAGTCTTGCCAGAGTACAAAGTGTGTTATTGTGATTGTGTATATAACGTGAACCTTATTTATGTAAAAACTGTGTTATCACTAACATAGTGTGTGGACATTCCTTTGTGGGTGCTTCGGGGACTACACTGTACTTCCATCACCTTCTGAGAGCTAAGCCTTGATTGCTCACCCACGTTTTACCACATAGAGATTCTTGGCTGGGGTGCTCTGTGCCTCTACTCTGCCAAATAGAGAGCTGGAATACAGATACACCCCTCCAGTCTTTACACTTCCCTATAACACCTTTACCCCATCCTATCAGGTAAGATATTTAGGAACTCTACCCCCACCCCCTTTTACAACACGAACACTTTCTCACGGACAGCCCACTATGAGAGAAAACAGACTAACACCCGAGCAGTATACCTGACATGTCCCAATACAATGGTCAGGCGAGGTCAGGTAATTACTGACCATCACACACACCTGACTTCCATTAAGCTTCCTCACATGGATAAAAGGCGGAGCACGAGAGGACACTCGGAGCAAGGCAAAGCACACGAGGAAACAGCCGTTCCGAGACGGCAGCTGAACGAGAGAAGAAAGATGGCAAAACAGAAGGAGATTGCAAGAAGGGAATTTCCCTTGACCTTTTCGACAAGGAACCATTACTTTCCAGAAACCTTGAGAATAGAGAGTGTAAGAGCAGGAAACTAGGCTGAAGAGTCCTGCATTGTGTGCCAGAGATATCCAGGGGCCCTCCTGCATCAATAATCAATGTGGGTAGAAGCACCAGCCGCCGTGGTACCGTCCTTGGCTCCAAGAACAAATCAGCATCAGTGAAATCAACAAAGCCGGTAATTTGGGGGAACCGAAACAAGACCGGCCTGTGTTGAAGCCAAGGTTGCAAGCAGCAACATTGTATGGCGAACACTGGAATGAACATTTTTAAAATGCATGTGATAAGAGACGCAAGTAAAGTTGAACTGCTGATGAGTGACTGAACTTTAAAAGCAAGATGCAATACCTTTGACAGAGTGGTCCGACACCGCGTGGGTGCTCAATCGAAGGTGTCTTTAAGGTATCCAGCTGAGAAGTGGCAAAAGTGAAAGTGAGAAAAAGGTTATATTAAGAAGAGAACAAGTAATTGTGAATCAAAGGGGTCCTGCGATAGGTTAAGCAAAATCCCACACACTGTCAAAAGTCTTTGATTTTGATGAAGTAGAGAACGTTTGGAAAATGATATAAATTTGGTCCAAGCCCGGCAGAGGGAGACCAATTGAAGGTTTTGTGTTAAAGTGGGTCTGAGCCCGGCAGAGGGGGACCCGGTGTGAACAGTAAATCACCTGAGAAGTTGTACATGTGAAATCCTAAAAAGAAAGGAACTTTAATGTTTGTCCTGTTGCATCTGAAATAAGAGATTATGGGCCTCATTACACAGTAGGTGGTAAGGGATTACCGGCACCGGTAAGGGCACCGGTGCCGGTAATCCCTTACCGCCCTACTACGAGGTCCCTCAGCGGGTCCCGTTCTTAATGTGTGGTCAGACCACACGTTAAGGACTGGACCCGCTGAGGGACTTCAGAGCTAATAACGGCACCGCTAATAGCGGTACCGTTATTAGCTCCTTCCCCATTCCCATTGAGCCCTATGGGGGCTCGAATGGGAATGGGGAATGGTAATTGGCATGGAGACTTACTGGGTCCTCCAGGGTCGGAATGTCCCGGTAAGTCCACATACTGCCTACCCAGAAGGCGGTAAGAGGTAGCCATGGCGCTAATAGCGCCATGGTTACCTCCTACCGTGTAATGAGGCCCTTTGAATGGCAAAGAGACTTTGACACAGAAGGCCCTGATGTTGAGGTTTTGAACTGCATTCTCGTGCTAGAGAAGCCAGAGGGTGTGCTAAGCTCAAGTGTGCCGTCTTGTCCCTTGCTGAAAACGTGGGGGAGGCAATCCAATGGCTTCAGTATCCGGATATTTCATTTTTTTAACACGTTTCTTTTGCAGAACATTGTTTCCAAAACTATTTGTATTTTGAAGTAAGGATTGGCAATAGGTTTATTAGTATAGGCCCTTTTATTTTGACATACTCGACTAGGAATGCGTTACTATTATTTGATGGTTGTAGCTTGCTCCCATCTTTAGATTTAGGTTCAGATAGGCGTTTTTCAAACCCAACTGAAGTTCAATAAACACACTTGAACTGTGATCACGTGTGTCTGTCTTACTGTTTGATAGCATGCCTTCCTTACAGCTCTGTGGAATTAACAGAATAGTATAGTTTGAATTTATGGACAAAAATCATCCACTATTAATGATTGTCCGCTGTGCCCAAATGCTTAATAGGACACTCAGTGGTTCGGTGAATGAATAGCTCACCTGTGAAGGATTGTAGCCCACTGGGAGACTTTAAGCCCTTTGAAAAGTTGTGAAGGAGCATCAAGGCAGGGAACATGATCATTAACTACTTTGCATGTCTGATAGAAGGCTGAAAGTCAGTCATTGGAGGAAAATTGTCCTTACCACTGTTACTCAAGCCATTGGTAGGCCAGTGAGTGATAATCAGCAGGTGGAGCAACAGTAGCGGAGTGCCAGAGAGATCAAAAGTCCTTCAGATGAAGGGACGCATGGAGCCGACTTCAAACTCATTGCCACATTGCTCTCTCTGCAACCCACGTGAAGGAGGCAACCGTTTAAATCTAGTTTGGGAATTGTAGTAGACCAGAGGTGCAGGACCCTAGAAAGCCAGCACCTAGAGACAAAGATAAGCAAGAATTTGGGATCCCCATAAGCCCATGACTTCAAAGTGCTGTAAGGACTTGGATGTGAACTCCAGAACTGGGGGCGTCTGGCACCTGCAGTTGGAAGGAAAGAGATTTACAAAGAAAAGCCACCCTGACTGTTTTTGTTGTTTTCTGCTTATATTTTCTTTTCATAGGAAAGTTTTCCATAATGTTTTGGTTGATCATCTATACATAGCACCTCATTCTAAGTATCCCTGAGCATTAAAAAAGTGGTGGTAATTTTGTTACCTCCACTTTTTTTTGCAGTAGCTCAATTGCCACCATTTTAACCACTCTGCCAAATCCAGATTTTGGCATTGAACTGAAGGATTTACCTTCAGCATCATGCTAGAGGCAAATACTCCACTATAATGCCAAACATCTGCAGAATCACCACTGCAGAATTACCACCAGCAGTAATTCAACACAAATCCCCATGGTTCTATAAAAATATATATAGTTTAAGTTAACACACCAATATGCAATAATACATGTCTATAAAAACCAAGCCTTGTGGAAAGAACACATGAGGAATGTAGATGATGCAAGCACTCTAGGTAATGCAACAGGGGTAAAAGGCAAGAAACTGCAAACAATGTCACAAAAGAATTATATCTCTTGATAAAGAATATGCAAATGAGTGCCTTCTCATTCACTAGGGCCCTGAAAGATGACCATGGGGCTGGGGCCTCTCAACAGTGCCTTTATGAGTTCTTAGCAGTTCGACATCATCAAACCAGGCTTCAGGATGCTGTCTTTGCGGATGGAACCAGGTTCGGATGCAGCAAGTTGTGTCGAGTCGGTTTGAACTGGAGCTCCTTGCAGTTCGATGTTGTGGTATGGATGATGCATTTCGGAAGGCAAACCAGGGTTGAGCCGGTTCTAGACATTGGTAACCACTGGGTATGGTCTATGTGTGATGCAATGCTCCGGTGGTTGAAGTCAAGATCCAAGGTGGTTTGAAGCTGTGATCCTGCTGTGATCCTGCTGGTAAAATGCTATGTTCGAAGAGGTGGCAGTTTGGATTCATATGCAGTGGGTGGGCTGGTTGTCCAAGCCGAACAGGTGACGTACTCTGCTGGTATGATGAGGCATTGAGTCAGTTCAATGATGGCCATACAACAGTTCAAAGATCCTTGAAAAAGTGTCAAAGACCCTGATGTTCCAAAGGAGTTGAAACACAGTTCACTCGTTCACAAAGGATGGCTTGAAGCATTAGCATGCAGGAATCTAGTTGCATGGTTCCTTCTGGTGCTGCAAGTCCCAATCCAGGTGCTCAGGGAAAAGAAGGGTGCTTTTCCTCTTCACTCCCACCTGCGGAGGCTAGCTGGCTTCTACAGGTGTCCTTCATCTCCAGTGAGGAGCCTGGGTCTGGTGCAGCTGGCAGAGAGTGCAAGTCTTGATCCAACAACAGGTCACCGCCAATGTTCCTTGGGGATGGTTAGGGCACAGCATTTGTCTTTGCGTTGAAACACCTGCCTTCACCTCACAATTAAAGGACTTTGGAAAGGAATGCTCCCCCAACAGGAACAAACCAAATACTTCTGTTCTTCTTGTTAAGCTCCAAAGAAATCAAGGAAGAAGTGGGACGCCCCTTGCTTATAAAGGCAAAAGGCTAGCAGGGATTGGATGAAAGAAAGCCTGCTTGAATGGGTCCAAGCTCTGTTAAGGTAACAAGTAACTTTTGCCTTCTTCTGTCCGGTCCAATTCTTCTTATTTCTCTCACTTCTGGAAGGGATTTCGGAGAAGCAGCAATTGCTCTGCTAAATAAACTGGCCACACATACACCGTCAGCTCTCAGAAGAATGTGCCTCAGGTTTATTTTCCGATCTGCATTTAGCAGTGCAAACTACAACCAAAAACGTGCAAGGACGGGCAAAAGTACATTTACATTTCATCACAGTGTCCCTTTCTAAATATACATGGACAGGCCATGGTATATATACATTTTCAACATTTGTATGCCTGAAAACACCTTCAAAATGGGAGATGGCCTTCGTTCCCAGCACGCAAAACGAACAATGACCATTTACAAAGGGAAGCTTCCCTGCCTTATCTTGTGTGCTGACAAACAAGGCCCAGCTGTAGTTCAAAAGTGACCCTGTATGATTCAATTCCCCAATGTTTGTCATGTCAAGTGGCACAGCGAGTAGAGCACTCACTTTGACATCTGTGCAGAGTCTGCTAACGCCAAACTCAGCCTTTCATCCTTCCGAGGTCAATAAATGAGCACCACACACCGTGGGTAATAATAAGCAGCCCTCAGATACCTGAGGGTTCGTAGTGCTATATAAGTGCCAAATAGTTATGTGCTAATGTGCATGTTTGTCTTCAGCATTAACACCTTTTCCCCTAATGTGAGCATATTTCTCAGTTTAGAGGCAAGTGGCTACATAAAGTGGCAGAGTATAATCAAAATGGCACCCTCACACTTGCATCATAACCAAAGTGCTTTGTTTTGTAGGAAGTGTAGAAGACAGGAAGGAAAGAGAAGCCCCCAGAAAACCAAGATGGAGGCACCCTTCTTTCAGCCCTTCTGCTCTGCCTCACTGTCCAAGATCTATTACCACCAGCCGAATTAACACAACTGGTAATTCTGACGATATTGGTGAAAAAGTGGAGGATTTACCCCCTTAAAGGTAAATCCGTCAGTGTTAATTCCACAAAAAATCAACAATGGAGTCCCTACCACCACTTGTATTCTGTGGTAAACCCACGGGACCAAGTGGTGGTAATGGTATCCAATTTTGGCAGTAATTTGGCAAAATTACCACTGAAGTACCACCACACTCGGAATGAGCCCCTTTATCTTTATCATGAATTATTTGATACTGCCTACTAGTCCCTGCCCACCATCATGATAACCACAACCAAATCAGATGCCAGAAACTATAAAAATGTTTCTTTCACATGGATGTAGTCACTTTTGCCTCAGTAAATCGAGTATATCATTAGCTAAAAGAAAGTGTAACAATATAATAAAAGGCCAGATGTATGTTTGTCCCTTTATGTTTGTCCGATGCAGTAGCTTCGCCTGTTGTCAACGCTAGAGGGAGCTGTTGCCTTAGTATATATATGGAGACAATGCCAATGTGCATAGCTTCGCCTGTTGTCACCATTAGAGGGAGCTGTTGGCTTAGGATGTATAGTGGTCCTACTATGTCAATGAACACCTGCACTTTGGCCCAGGTACACATGCCTTTACACTAGTGTACAATAAAGCATTAATTGAAACTAGCCATTCCTGGCATAACATACGCTGTTCTAGCATATCTTAGAGGTTCAATATCAGTCAGTAATTCATAGGGTCACTTCTGTCCCCCTTATTAAATATCGGGATTACCACCAATCACTTCCAGGAAGGGGGCGTAAGTGCCTGTGACTTATTAATGGTAATTGAAAAGGCTAAACATATAGGTTACTGTCTTCTTTTAAATTTGAAAGGCATATTTGTATCAGATGGAATGACAGGTATACACAATATAAGAACAGAATCTAAGTTTCATTGATTACACTTGTCTCTATGATGTGTCTTTGTAGACACATAATTAGCAACCCTGTTCCATTGCAGACCCCGTGAAAGCATAAGATGGAGTAGTAGCATAATTACAGCACTTACTTTCAGTTTTAGCTTGTTAGGAGGCATTTGTCCTACAGCGTTCCGCTCTTTAGAGAATGAAACATTGAGCCGGTAATTAACTGTTCATTGACACTGGAACCGCCGTGCCCTGTGTGAAGAGAAGTGGGGGTGGAAAGAAGTAACTTGAAATTATTCCGAATGCTTGCGATAGTGGAATGTGAAGGTAACTGCATAGAATCCTGCACATTCTGTTTGTTAAAATTATAGCTAATGTTGAATTGCAAGGGCACACAGAGGTGCACTTTGCCATTTGGACAGCAGAGGGCAACCTAACACTGATAAATTGCATCAGTTGAGTATGGGAACATACCTAAGCGTTTTATACATATATATAGATAGATCTTTGTTATTGTTATTGTTATTTTGGACTTATATAGCGCCTTATATACCATTGGTATGGTCTGAAGGCGCTGGTAGGTTGAACGCCCTTGGGAACCGAAGTTCAGATCAGTAGAGAGAGTAGGGAGAGTCAAAAAGGTGCGTGTGTGCACCGGATATGTGTGCAGCTCGTGCGGTACGCGTGTAATAGCTGATTCTTATCGGTAGGTGTGGTGGTTGAGAGATCAGGAGAATGTGTTCGTTCTGGCAGGATTAATCCGGAACGGATGTGGCTGCGTTAGGCCTGGGGAAAACGCCTGGCTGAGGGTGTGAGATCAGCAGTGTTTACATAGAATGATGTGGAGTAAGCGGCGGATGTTCGTATGAGAACAGTTATACCGAATGGTGTCATAGTATCTCTGTGTTCTAGTTGAGTGGTGATGTAAAGGAGAGAGTAAGCGTGGGGTGTGGTATGAATGGTTATATGCTCTTTCAGTGTGCAAACTTCTAAATGCAACTTTCCCAGATAGGGTACTGGGCGAACTTCTAAGTTCTATTTTCCACAGAGAGGCAACTAGGCAAACTTAAGTACAATTTTCCATACAGAGGCTATTGGGAACATTTCTAAATTCAATTTATCAGCGAGGCTACTGGGCACACTTCTAAGTGTAACTCTCGCAGAAGTTATTGGGTACACTTCTAAATGCAATTTTCGCACAGCGTCTACTGGGCACATTTCTAAATTCAATTTTCCAGAGAGGTTATTGGGCGAACTTCTAAATGCAACTTTCCAGAGTGTCTATTGGATACACTTCTATAATCAACTTTCACAGATGCTATTGGTAGCACTTCTAAATGCAGCTTTCACAGCGTGGCTAATGGGCACACTTCAAATGCAGCTTTCACAGAGGATATTGGGCCCATACCTAAATTCAGTTTTCCACAGAGAGGCTACTGGGCGCACTATTAAGATCCATTTCCAGCAAGGCTATTGGGAACACTTCTAAATTCAATTTACCAGGCTATTGGGCACACTTCTAAATGTAACTCTTACAGAGGCTAATGGGTACACTTCTAAATTTCACAGAGGGTTATTGGGCACACTTCTAAATGCAATTTTCACAGAGTGGCTATTGGGCACACTTCTAAATGTAACTCTCGCAGAGGCTAATGGGTACACTTCTAAATTTCACAGGGGGGTTATTGGGCACACTTCTAAATGCAACTTTCCAGGGAGTCTCTTGGGTACATTTCAATGCAACTTTCCAGAATGTCTATTGGGCACACTTCTAAATGCAATTTCCACAGAGCGGCTATTGGGCACACTTCTAAATGTAGCTCTCATGGAGGCTAATGGGTACATCCCTAAATTTCACAGAGGGGTTATTGGGCACACTTCTAAATGCAACTTTCACAGAGTGGTTATTGGGAACACTACTAAATTCACAGCGAGGTTATTGGGCACACTTCTAAATGCAACTTTCCCGAGTGTTTATTGGGTACATTTCTAAATGCAGCTTTCCAGAGTGTCTATTGGGCACACTTCTAAATGCAATTTTCACAGAGTGGCTATTGGGCACACTTCTAAATGCAACTTTCACAGAGGATCTTGGGCACACTTCTAAATTCAATCTACCAGAGAGGCTATTGGGCACATTTCTAAAATTCACGGAGAGGCTATTGCTTGATGGAGAGGCTGTAGGGCACACTTTCTAAATGCAACTTTCACATGTTAACCTTCGCAGTTCCATCTAGATGCGATGCAGGCCAATATTCACAATTCCATCTAAGAGTGGACATGCTTAACTTTCACAATTCCTTCCAAGGGTGGACATGCCAACGTTCACAATTCCATCCAAGAGTGGACATGCCAACCTTCACAGTCCCATCAAGTGAGGGCATGCTAACATTCACAATTCTATCTAAGAGTGGACATGCCAACCTTCACAGTTCTATTCAAGTATGGGCATGCTAACTTTCACAATTCGGTCTAGGAGTGGACATGCTAACTTTCACAATTCCGTCCAAGAGTGGACATGCTAACCTTCATAGTTCCATCTAAGGGTGGGCATGCTAACATTCACAATTCCATCCAAGTGTGGGCATGCTAACCTTCATAGTTCCGTCCAAGAGTGGACATGCTAACTTTCACAATTCCGTCTAGGAGTGGACATGCTAACTTTCACAATTCCATCTAAGAGTAGACATGCTAACTTTCACATTTCTATCTAAGTGTGAGGCATGCTAACTTTCACAATTCTGTCTAGGGGTGGACATGCTAACTTTCACAATTCCGTCTAGGGTTGGACATGCTAACATTCACAATTCCATCTAAGAGTGGACATGCTAACTTTCACAGTTCTATCTAAGGGTGGGCATGCTAACATTCATAATTCCATCTAAGAGTGGACATGCTAACTTTCACAATTCCGTCTAGGGTTGGACATGCTAACATTCACAATTCCATCTAAGAGTGGACATGCTAACTTTCACAGTTCTATCTAAGAGTGGACATGCTAACTTTCACAATTCCGTCTAGGGGTGGGCATGCTAACATTCACAGTTTTATCTAAGGGTGGGCATGCTAACTTTCACAATTCCGTCTAGGGTTGGACATGCTAACATTCACAATTCCATCTAAGAGTGGACATGCTAACTTTCACAGTTCTATCTAAGGGTGGGCATGCTAACTTTAACAGTTCCATCTAAGAGTGGACATGCTAACTTTCACAGTTCTATCTAAGGGTGGGCATGCTAACTTTCACAGTTCTTTCTAAGAGTGGACATGCTAACATTATGGCAGTCTATGTTATTTGGAGGTAAAATAGAGTGGCATGGGCTTTCTGGAGTGGAGTGATTGCTCTACTCCCCCACCCATACCACACTCACGGTTTTGGTGGTGTCTGTTAGTTGCTGGCTTCATTGGCTTCCCCTGCTGACACCTGCAGACACATCTTGGAGCCGTCTCTGTTGGAGCCGCCCTTGGCCTTGGGGTCCTTAGCCGATGGGGCTGCTGGGCAGGGGCTGCCCTGGGGAGATTGGCTATGAATGGAAGTCCCCTTAATGTGACCAGTGGGAGGGGGTGGGCGGGAGCGGGAGGCGGGGAGGGCCGGGGAATAAGGAAATGGATGCGGGGAGGGAGAGGGAGGCGGATGGGCTATCGAGGGGGCAGGGGGACCACGGAAACCACCAGATGGGTGGAATAGGAGGTTAAATGTAGGCGGTTGCACTCACCTGGCTCTGGGGGGTTAAGGGAGCCGGGGCAGGCACGCGAGTCGTTAGGCTCCGAGCGTGGGTTGGATTGACCAATGGGAGGGGGTGGGCGGGAGGGCCGGGGAATAGGGAAAATGGATGCGGGGAGGGAAAGGGAGGCGGATGGGCTATCGAGGGGGCAGGGGGACCACGGAAACCACCAGATGGGTGGAATAGGAGGTTAAATGTAGGCGGTTGCACTCACCTGGCTCTGGGGGGTTAAGGGAGCCGGGGCAGGCACGCGAGTCGTTAGGCTCCGAGCGTGGGTTGGATTGACCAATGGGAGGGGGTGGGCGGGAGCGGGAGGCGGGGAGGGCCGGGGAATAAGGAAATGGATGCGGGGAGGGAGAGGGAGGCGGATGGGCTATCGAGGGGGCAAGGGGACCACGGAAATAACCGCCCAACCTCTACTCGTGATCCAGCGCCAATAGAGCCGGAACGAGTAGCGGGAATGCTATTTGCGCTGGTGGTATCCGAGCGGCATTATCGCCGGGATACCGCCAGACTAGTGAGGAGACCCTTTATAATATTTTCACAGAGGCCTAGCACTTTAAAAGTCCATCCCTATCTAGTTCAGAGTGTCACAAAGTCAGATTGGAGGGCAAACCAGGTAGACATAAGCTGTAGAAAAGTTCAAAGGTTCCAGGGGAAGTCTTCTGTAGAAAGTAACAGTCTTTGTTGAAAAAAGGGTCACGAACTTTGGAGAAGGCTCCCTGTAGACACACAGGCTTTAGGCCTGGGCAAACTCCCAAACACACAAATCAGCACTCAGGCAACAAAGGAGCAGCAAAGCATCTCTAGGTTAGTTTTACCTTGAGTCTCACAGTACCTTAGAAGTGAAGAAAAGGATACAACGCGATGCCTCCATGATCCAGCAGCAGACCCAGTCACTGGATTCCTGTTGAAGCAGATGAAGGAAGGGATACTGGAATGGATCTCGCATCAGCAGTCGAGTGAAGAGGCTCCCAGCAAGGGATTATTTTGGGTTCTGTGATTCTGGTGCCTTTTGGGAAGCACCAGTGAAGAACGATTACCGCCTGGTCGATTCTTCTCGCTAACTCGGTTCAGCACTCTGGTGAGGGGACTTCAAGGTGTGGAACCTGCAGGTTCAAAAGGAGTCGACCAAAGTTTCAGGAGAATTCCATCTTTGGAAGACTATGCACTGCACAGTGACCACAGGGCTCAGGGTATTGGCGGCTTGCAGCCCTTGAAAGTCACAGGTCGACGTGGGATGGCTTGAAATGCAGGTTGTCTCAAGACCGATTGGTCCCACCAGTCTAAGGGAGAGAGTCATCCTCTTCGCAGCTCTGAGGCTTGGAAGGAGGGGAGGGTTGAACAGCAGTTATACAGAAGGCATCTCTGCTTGTTTGGAAGTGACAGCGGGCGTCTCTCCTCTTGTTCCTTGTCGTCGCTTCAGTTCCAGTGGTCAGCTTGCCTTCAGCCTCAGGATCAACGTCCTTTATGCAGGAACACAGCCAATTATCACCCATGCATCATTCAAACTCTGGGTAGTGACCGTCAGACAGCCAGCCCACAGTTTAAAATGGTTCCAGGCAGGCACACTAGAAGACAAAGAACAGCCAAGTTTGAGCCCTCCCCCATTTCCTGTCCTCAGAGACACGCTGGAGTCTTGGCGGGAAGGATTCTCGCTGAAGATAAGTCAAACCAGGACCTACCCCCACCCAGCGTGGCAGAAGGGACAAGCAAACAAGAAATGGCGAAGAAAGAATACAGCCACCATTTTGGGTCAATGGTGACCCTTCTGTACATTACCACAGTTGTGAGTACAGCCTGGAAGTAAAAATGGCACAAAGGTAGGTGGGATAAAACCACTGCCACCGGATTTGCTTGTCAATGTAACCAAAAAGTTACAGGAGCAGTGAGAAACCGCCCAGCACTCCACAAAGGTGGGGCGTGCTGAACTCACAATATAAAAAAGTCAGGAAGGATACTAAATATCCCCCTGCCCTTGGGAACACGAGTTCTCACAAGGACAATAACAGAGAATAAAAAAGGGGAGTCCAAGGGTCTCCCAACCACACTGTACAGAGTGCTTTGTGTAGCAAAATTAAGTGACGGATGCCATAGAAGGGAGTTATAAAAAGAAATACAAATGATCCCAAAAGATCATGTTTCTCGGCGCGACAAGACAAGGAAGGGTAGACAGACGGAGGACAAAACAAAATCTTACTAGGCCCGGTTTTATTCAGATCGTGCAAGTGCTAGGGGGAGGGAAGAGGAGAAGTGTCAGGGGGGAGGGGGGGATGCGGGAGAGAGCAGTGGCAAGAACGCAGTAAGTGCTGCCAGGGTGGTGGCTCAGTAAGTGCAGCGAGGTAGGGGACTTTACGGTTGCAGATACAGTCCCTAATTGGGTGGGAGGCCCTGAGGCCGTGCGATGGGCTACTGGCACTGGTTGCAGGTAGTGCAGGAGCCTGGTGCCTGTCAGTGGGCGGCCAGGCAACCAGTTAGCAAAGCCGACAGGAGCATCAACAGGGGAGAGAGGGAGAAAGCAGAAGCGAAAAGGAAGGTCTTGAGTTGCTTCCGGAACCTTAGATGGTCCTGCTGAAGTTTGAGAGAGGCAGGGAGGCTGTTCCAGAGGGAGGCCTCAGCCGAGGACCGAGCTCTACCCCCCACTCTCTGCCTTGAGAAGCATCTGACCCTTAGAGACTTGGCGGTGGATGAGCGGAGGGCTCGAGAAGGAAGATGCTTAGGAAGAGAGAATTGAATGTAGTGTGGTCCCCAGTCCCAGAATGCCTTGTGGGCGATTCAGAGGGTCTTGAACTTGATCCTTACAGCCACGGGAGCCAGTGGAGAGATTTCAGGGCTGGAAAGATATGATCCCTGGGCTTGAGGACAAGGACAAGTCTCGCAGTCCTGCTCTGTATTACTTGCAAAGGGCAAAGAGCAGAGGCAGGCAGATTTAGAAAGAGGCTGTTGCAGTAGTCCAGCCTAGAGAGAACCAGGGCCCAGAAAACAGTGAGCTTCTGGGGGAAAGGTGCGGGTGGAGGGCCCAGAGTGGGCGGCCTGAGTACAAGAGGGAAAGCGTGAGCAGGGATCCCTACGAGAAGGATCTTAGTCTTACTGGCATCAAGGCAGAGATCATTGGAGGCACACCATTACTGACAGTCAGGAATGAGCGAAAGATCAGAAGAGCCTGTAAGAGAGCAGAGTGCAATCGACATAACACTGAAAGTTAGAACAGAAGGTAGAGATGTGGTGGGCCAGAGGAGCCAAGGAATGGTTGAAGAGCCTGGATGAGAGGTTAGAGCCCTGGGGAACACCACAAGTAGATAGAAAGGTGGGATAGAAAGGTGGGAGAGAGCAAGGACCCAAGTTGGACCTGGGAAGGTCGATTGGAGAGAAAGGAGGTTAACCATGCTAGAGCCTGACCTGTGATGCCCAGATTGTCGCGGCAACAATTGATCAGGATGGCATGGTTGACCGTATCGAAAGCAGAAGATAGATCAAGTAGAATGAGGACAGAAGGAAGGTTAGAGATAAGATTAGATAGAATCAGGAGAGCAGTTTTTGTGCTTCTGGCTGCTCTGAAGCCAGACTGGTTGTCATGGAGACAGCCAACAGATTTAGTATGGAGAGTAAACTGGGAGATGACCAGCTTTTCCAGGAGTTTGCACAGGAAAGAAGTGATAGAAATCAGGCGTTTGTTTGCCGGAGAGGAAGGATCGGTTGTTAGGGAGAATTCTCATAAATGTGCCAATTCCTCCCACCCTAGCGCCCTCCAGCTCTTTTGCTAAACTTTAGGAATTTTCAAATCAATGTGTTTTCTGTGTTCGTTTCTTTTGGTTATGGAGTCTAACCAACTCAATAGGCCTCATCCTTTGCAATTGTGTCACACAGCACCCTCAGTGCAGTGACACAGGGAAGCCTTTCAGGCGTTCCCAAGGTTTAACCACCTTCTGTGGGACAAACTGTTTCCCAGAGTTAAGTAAAGGAAAATTGAGTTTACTAGTCTTTTAAATTCCTAGACCCAGCACACCCTATCTTACAATAGAGTGCTGGAGGGGTTACTTAGTATCCCCTGTGTCTAGATACTCATGTAGCAGTCAAATGCTACCCTTTCCTCTCAGAATGGCTGGTGGCAGTGGTTTTACAACAAACTACCATGATTTTTTCACAACTGCGAACTGTCCGCAGCTCCAGTAACGTTACATCGCGGGAGCCATGTTTTTCAAGATGGCGTCTGAGCCCCCTTTGTTAACAGGTCCCGGGCTTCTTTTAATCACCATTTCTTTGTGGAAAGGTCCTTCTAGAGTTTTTCTCTGCGCGCCAAACCAGGTTTGGTCTCTGTTCATTCGCCTTTGGCGGGCTTCAGGAGTGAAGACCGCCTCTGGCGCCAGAGTGTCTGGGGTGGGCAGGAAGTGAGGGAGGTGCCCGAAATTCCCTGCGCTTAGTCTCTTAGGAGACCCAAATTCACTCTGTGGTGATTGGCTGGCTGACTGTCCAGCAAGGACAGCCACCCTGCTGGGTGAGTGACAGCTAGGCTGGAATGAATGGGAGAGAACTGAATAAAAGGCGAGTCTGGCAGGCAGAGTCGACCACTGGACGAAGGAACCGAAGGAGGACATCAAGATTGTTAGCGATTGAGAGATGCAGGTTGGAGAGGGCTGCGTCAGAGTGTGAGTACGCAGCAGGTGAAGCAGAAGACAATGTAGAGGCGAAAGCCTCCACTGACACATGCTTCATGAGCCGGATGACCGAGAAGGTGGGTGGCAGTGCTGGGGTCAGTTTCACCTGGGGGACAGAGAGCGACAATTGAGAGGAGAGAAGAAAGTGGTCAGTCCAGCAGAGTAGAGTGGTTAGAGGGTTAGAGAGGGGAAGGTCTGAGGAGATGAGAACATTCAGGGTGTACCCAGCAGAGTGCGTCGGGCCAAAGAGAAAGACAAAAAGACAATCTGCCTGATTCATGGAACCACCCCCGCCGAAAACGGGGATTCGCGCGCCACTCTGCCCGCAAATCCCCGTTTGACAAATGGGGATTTGCGGGCAGAACGGCGCACAAATCCCCGCCCTCGGCGCAAACAACTCCATGAATCAGGCAGAAAGAGACAAAGATTAAGAAAGAGAAAAGCCCAGAGGAGGGGCTAGAAGCATCCATGCATATGTTGAGTTTCCTAAGTAGAAGTTGAGAGGTTGAGGAGGAGCGGTCAGCCCACTCGGAAAGGAAAAGGGCGACCTGAACAGGTGGCCTGTATATGGAGGCCACAGTAAGAGAGGCCAGGAGAGATAAAGAGCCTGCAGACCAGGCATTCAAAAGGAGGAGTAGGCCTGCGTAGGCCTGCGTAGGAATGACAGAAGCAGGGATCCACTCTGGGAAATCAAGGCTACTCCACCTTCCTGTATGGTTGGTTCTGGGTTCGGAGAGAATCTTGTAGCCATCAGGGAACAGAATGTCGATAATCGTGACAGAGCTGGCCGTAAACCATGTCTCGGTGAGACAGAGGACATCCAGATCAAATTCTTAGAGCAGCCGGCAAATGAATATTTTGCATACTGGTAATCCTAAAAATAAACCCTCCCGCGAGCAAACATTGGTTTCCTCAATTTCACTTAAAGTAATGCAAAGTACATCATGTGATGCCTTCAACTACCATCAGGTAAACACTACACAGGATAAAAACAATCAGGAGTGGTCCAGGACATCCTAAAATGAGGGAACCCAGCAAAAAGGGTGCTCCTGTATCTCCCTGAAAACCAACATGTTACATGATCAGCCTAGAAACAGAAGGCCTCAGTCCTATCTTCTGAGAGATGGTCCCATTTGTTATAGCGTCTCAAATTACATGGACAGAGCTTGAAGGATGGAGTGATTGATTTAGCGGCCCCCATACAAGTTGACCAAGATATAAGCTATCTTTATTGATTAGATTGGTGGCTAAATCTAAGAAAGGCCTCACCTTCATGCATTCCCAAGATAGCAAACCTTTTCCTTAAGATTGATGTGCTGTTACTAGTATTTATTATATTGCATTTTTATGGAATATCTCCATTGTTCTGCTTTTTTAGAGTACATTTCCTGAACTTTTCAAGGGATGTTTAACCTCCAAAATTAAGTTATCTCTGACAAACTGACTGAAAAACCATCTGGGCTGCTATTATGCTACACAAACAATAAAATTGAAACAAGAAATGTAAGATAACAAAATATTGCCCACAATAAAACACTGCTGAAAGTACTGGAGGGTGGGAAAATAAATGCAGGTCAACATTGAAAAGCATGACGTCGCAGCCAAAAATCAACCTCCTTCTAAAGGGTAGGGTCAACTGTCCTATCCGCATAATGCCTTGCAGCAGATCTATTTTTAATATCCTAAACATTCCCTCCCAGGGAGGAGCCAAGGGGTTCATGAGACCTGTGACCTGGTGTAGGTCATTCTGTCTCTATTTTATTTATTAAAGTGTTTTGGTTTAATTTAAACCTTTAAACCATATCATTAAAAAAAATTGAAATTAAAACAGCAAAAATCTATGATTGAATATCTTACACACACACACACACACACACACACACACACACACACACACACACGATACTGTAATAAAAACAAAGGTATTCCAAAAGAAGAACTATCCTAGTCAGAACAATCAGATCGAAATACAAGATATATTTAAAAACAAATCCCTTTCTTATCAATCAGACTTTCAACGTGTCTCCACATCAAGTGGACAGCATATAATAGGACCCTCGAATGCGCAGCCATAAGGTTTGACCAAAACTGATTTCCTGATATATCTTCCCTATTTGGGAAAAAAACTCTGTTTACGCCTTTTACATGCTGTAGTGATACACAAAATTGCAAATCTGCCAATCAGGGCTTTAGATGACAGCATTAGCCGCTGAAAGCCAATAGTTTATTCAAAGTATGTGCCACAAATGCTGACAGTAGTCTGTTGTAGCACCTCAGTTACGCAGTAGTGAGCTACAAGGAATATGCAGGCCTAGTAGGGGTGGTAGGTCACATTATGCATTGTAAATAGACAGGCAGGGCGAAGACCCAGGTTTTTTGCTAATAGACATTATTGGAGTGTTTGGAACATTATGGCACCTATATAGCGCTTAGATAGCCAATCTTAAGCGCTATGAACACTAAGCTATGAGTGCATGCCTTTTAGAGCTTGCTCACATGGGGTTAATTCATCTCGGCTTCTCTTAGAATATTCTGCCTTTCTAACTGTAGCCCTGCATGGCTTCGTAAACTAATCCTCTTTCTCTGGGAAGGCACTGATAAGACATTCCTGAGCTTTCGCGCAGATGAGCTCCAAGCAGGGAGGGGCACAGAAAGGAGCACAGTGGAAATTCACAGAGTTGGGTTTTTCCATGAGCAAGCCTATATTTTGCACAGGGAAAGTTCTGAAACTGTGCGTCATGGACTGACAGCACGAGATTATAAAAATGCATGCCCACATGACTCAGGTGGGAGATCGATCTGTGGACTTGGTTCGAGCAAAATAGAGTGTCCGGAACCTGCTGCTCTGTCGGCACCCTGCAGCGCTGTCCTCTGAGCGGGGCTGGCTACAGCTAGCTTATGAGGGCCAGGGTCTCCTAGTGCTGATTGAAGGGGCGTAAGACTGCGTTTCTCTATGTTTCTCTAAGTTCTATGTTTCTCTATATTTTGTATTTCTCTAAGTTTTGTGTTTTGTAATCTTCTCTAACTTGAATCCCAAGATGTTGCTGAAATTCACTGTTTAGAATAAATGCTAAAACTTTTTGAAGGTGTCATTTGTCACTAGCATAAGTTCACTGCTCGGCACAATAGAACCTGTATTTTGGGCTGAATTGGGTAATTTTTGCTCTCAAGGGCTGGTCCCGAGGAAGATTTTCCCCATTTCAAGACATGTGGTGGCAGCTTGGGGATTTGTGCAGAGCAGTGCCTTGCTGTGAAATGACAAATTGTGTGAGAGAACACAGTGCAGAGTGATGAGCAGGCTGTCGCATTTCCTTGGTGGTCTCACTGCAGCTCTGAGACACCAAAAAGACAGCATGTTGGTGTCGGCTTGCCGCGGCCGATAGCTTGCATGGTTAAGACTTTCTCCTTCAGTAAATCAGTCGTGGCTGACTTACTGCTAGGGAACGGAGCCAGGGAGCACAAGGCGATAAACAAGCGGGAAAGGGCTATGTTTAAAGCGCTCCGATGAATGGTCAAGAAAGATTTATGTTCAATTAGGAAAGAATTTTATCATGCGGTATCCCCAGTTAAAGTTGCAATTTGAAATGCAAAGTGAGACGGAGTTCTCAACTCTATTCTGTCATGAGGGCAGGAAAATAGTTGTGAGGATTTGACATGCAAATTGTGAATAGTGATTTAAACATTGTGATTCAGCCCCAGTGTGCTAGCGAGTGGGGGGCTGTAATGTAAGGAGGCGAAGGTTCGCTTTTTAAATGTATGCTTTTGAAGTGTTGACATTCCTGAAGATAACGTGGGAATGAGCGGAGTTTAGGAGAAAGAGTAACATCTGTGTTGAGAGCCTAAAGGGTTTGTTTTTTGGCAAATGTAAATTCCATGTGCTGGTGGTGCATTCTGTTTAAGGAAACACACTAAAATGGCTACATTGCATTTTAGCTGTGCCATGCTTACAATGGGTGAGAGACTCACTTAAAAAAGAAAGTGAGTGAATGGTATTTGGATTTTCGATTTTTTTTTTTGTATTGATTTGGAATTGCAGAATCAGTTTGCAATGGGTTGGGGGGAAAAGACAATTTATATTTTCTAAATTGCCCCTAGAGTATGTGACTGCTTCCCACGCTATGCCATGGATTTGCTGCTAAAAGACAAAGTACTGTTGTGTTATAAGTGATGTATGTTTTGGAAATAGTGACCTGTTGACTGTGATACATGGTGAAAAATGTAGTTGACACATTAACAGCCCACAAGCAATATAGAGTGTGGGTTGTTCTTGCAGGAAAACGTGCAGGGAGCTGCACTACACATGACATGTTTTAAATGCACTGAAATAATTGCTTTTAATTTGGCAATGGTACAACAGAATGAAAAATCTGTGTGTGATAAGACAGCACAAAGATTTAGTGGGTTGCGGGTTCTTTTGAAAGATCGCACATTGCATTGGAGTGAGTTTGTGAAGCCAAACTACAAGGTTACAAGGAAAAAGAAATTTGTATGTCTTTAAATGGGACATTGGTCAGTTTAAACAGGCTAAAAGACATTTTGGAAAATTACATGGAGTTGAATCTGATGACAAGGAATGTGCCTCTTTTGAAAATAAGAGTCTTGCTGTGCAGAGCTTGTGCCTTGAAGATAACTTGCACTGTCTTGGGCGAGGTGCGTGGAAAAAAAAAACTGTTGGAGGAACGCAGGAAAGCAGAATGCCGCGCTCCTGTTCAGTAAAATGGTGTTTACAGAAGCTGACAGATATGGGAGTTTTTATGAGTTGCTGAAGCAGTGCAGAAAACAGTTAATCTGGATGAACTGTCTGAAACGAGTGCCTTCCATTGAAGCCGCCCCAGCTTAAGAGTTATATGCAAAGAGATAAGCTTGCCGCGTGCGCATGGCGCTGCCACGTGCACAGGAAAGATAAACAATGACATTCCTGCATTCCATCCCCTGTGAGAGACACCGTCAGTGTGAGCAAAGACTGAGGAGGGGGGTGCAAAGACAGAATGCTGAAACAGAACTGAAGGCAATAATTGCTATGAGTGAGAAGATGAAAAAGAGCGCAATCTACCTTACACATGCTGATGTACACATGCTTTCTGACACTGGCATGCAATAACAGAGCTGATCAAAAGTAAAGAATTTGCCCAGTATCAACACTGGAAGGAAAAGAAATGCTGCATGCAGAATGGCAGACTGGGCGCATCACGCATCTGAACATTTGGGGAACCTGTGCATCTGTGAATGGGCTAAGAAAAGACAGCTGCCCATTTCAAGAGACATTGCTGTGCAAGCTGCATCCCTGTGCCCCATGTGATGTGAAGTGAAGAGACATTGGCGTGCAAGCTACATCCCAGTACTCCATCTGATGTGAACTGAAGTAAAGCGCTGTGCACTGGAGAAGAAACCGCTAGGCGCTTTGAGAAGTGAAAATTCACAGCTGGCAAAAATGCAAGCTACATTGCCAGGGCTGGAGTAACTGACAAAGACATTATGGTGTTCCAGATGGAAGCAAAACTGACAAAGGTAGCCGTTTTGCAAGAAACAACTTGCAGAGCGGGGCTTTGGAGTATAACATGAACACTGCACATTAGCCATGATCCAGAAGCCTCACGGCTTAGTGCAAGAATGAATGATTTGTTGAAGCAACAAAAGGAACTGACTTAGACTATCGCGCTCAAAGGGGTGGCCCAAGAAATCAGCAGACACCCTTTGGGAAAATGACAAGTGGAAAACCAGAGGCTTGAAAGACACTAGCTGTATGGAGAAAAATAAACAAAGCTGCTTGTGCAACTGCAGGCAGTATGGGACTGAAAGACTTTACCTTTAAAAAATGGAGTGATGCCAGCAGGGCAACCTAAATCAAGATCATGAAACACTGGAAGCAAGTTGGCGCCTGGCATTCGTGATCGCTTTGGTGACAAAGAAAAGCATTGATCCATTGAGAAGTGTGACCTGGGTACTTATTATACGGCTTTTGTAAAATCACAGATCAGTCTGAAGTACCATTGACCAACTATGATCGCATTGCACAAATGAGTTTGTGACTAGGCAATTACACCCCGCATGGATGAGTGCAAAAAAGCCCCCAGTAACATGCAGAAGGGTGACAAATAATTGTGCTAGCAATGATAAAGTGTGTAGTTACCTGATGAGACTTCTGAAGGTGGGGGTGGTGTTAAGGGAAGGGGTGGCTAACGCTGATATTGTAATTTTGATGACATCCTAACGTGAATAACAATGACATTGTACTTTTGATGAAATCCTAACATTTCTGTTTGTATTTTGCCTAGGCAAAAAACCAAGACAGTTGTGTGCCATGATTGGGGTAGATGTGTGCAATTTGCGGGTGACACTGATCAGTCAAGCAGACGCATTCTCAGAGAAAGCGAGTCACTGCGAGATGATATGTGAACTTTGAACCTGTCCTCCACCGCACTCAATGCTGCTAACATGCATGACGTATGAGAACATTTGTTCTGCAACCTGTGAGAAGTGTCCAACAGAGTAATAACTTTTGCTGAACTGGCACGGTGCAGACTTGGCTAGTTATCAAACATTTGATGCTGCACATTCAAATGATTCAGTTGCTGGGAATAACCTGGTTGATATGTTTTGCCTTTCTTGTTTAAAGGACTGTGAACAATGGGTTGTGGACTGTGACATCATGCACCAGAAACAGCTGTGTGACACAGCACTTGAATGCTAACACATTGAAAAATGGTTTTTTAAATGCACTTTTTGAGATGAATCTGAAAAAACGAAGTGTTTTGCTCTTCCAACTTAATTGCTTTAACCAGAGATGTTTTGCCTTTTCTAAAACTACTACGTTGCACGTAGGCAGGAAAATGATTTATGAATTGTTGGGGCAGCAGGATTATGCAAGCAGGAGCGTAATATATTTTGAGATAAAATTAGTGCGCACACCAAAGTTAGCTGTGCGTAGATTAAGGTTCTTAATTGGAAGTAATGCTGCCAAGTGTGTGAGCTCTAATTGGAGATGGTAACCTTTGAAGCACTGGATACTTTTACAGCCAGCCTTAAGGCGGGTAAATGAAACCACAACTGACTTGATATTTGATTTTATGACACAGTGTGTGACACAGTTTTTGTTAAACCAACAAGTTTCATGTTTCTGTGGGGACAGCTGTCTACAGCACACTAATGCAAAGAGTCACCTTTTGATTGTAGACATTTAGTATAAATCCTTGGAAAAGTGCTACAAATGAGTATCCACATGGAATTGCTAACATACTGGCCTGGCACATTGTCGGGCATCTTTTGTCACTGACTCATATGACTGGTGCTTATGAAATCCTAGGCCCAAACGTTTCAGTGAATGGATCCAACAACTTGTTTGATCTTTTATGGGTTTTTTTCTGACCAAGAACTACAGCGAGTGTTCTCGCCAAGATTTTATGGACTATAACTTGACTATATGCATTTCACACAATGGTGTGATGAAACAGCCACCGCCGGATGGTAGTATGGTGTTTGTAGCTAAAACTAATATTGTATATGGTAAGCATCCCACTTGGAGAAGGGTATTCTCCAAGTCACACAAGGTAGAAACTGTGAACATGTTAGATTTTCCAGTAGTAAGGCAACATTTAAATTGTAGGCTGGTAATGCACACCTCTATTAATACAGTGATACACTTAGACATAGATTTATCACGAGGCAATGTTTCCTTAGTACTACCAAGCTGCTACAAATAGAGTCAATTTCTATGGCCCATCACCAGAGTGCGCATAGCTAAGGAGCTAGATTCATTAATTGCGGGAGCAGCGGGGGGTAACAGTAGCTTTATACGATTTTGACATAGAAGCTGTGCCCAATAAGCTAGCCACTATGGGTTCTGATGCCAGCTCTGCTATAAAACCTCTGCCCTAGTGGGGTCCATTGATAAGCCCAACACTGCTACAAGTATTGGCCACCACTGCAGATGGCAAAACTTTAGTTATGAAGACATTTTTTCTGCCATAGGGCAGGTCAACAAGACTGCTAAATACACACAATGCATTTTATGGCAAACATTGTTAAATCAGCAGGTGTTGGCTTTTCGCTCCGCGACCATCCTCAACCCACTGGCACACAGAGCTACAGTTACCAGCAAACATATGGATCAAATCGCTTGCTTTTGATTGCATGAATAACACATGCCATGCTTTAATGCAAATTAGTAGAATTGTTTTTATTTAGATAACCTGGTGCCCATGGGTTCACCTTGCTCATGAAATTAGATGGCTTTTTGGTTGGGTTCCACATACATGGGGGAAGTGTCTAATCACACAGCCCATAGTCACGTTTGAATGCCCTGGGATCAGGGGGAGGGTAGGCCCTTAGAGTGAAAGGCTGCCAGGTTTAGAATTGGTAACCATACATAAATGCAATAGTGTATTGTAGATTAGACTACACCGGATTGCCTTGATATTCTAACTGCATGCTGCTTTTTAACTGACAATCACATCAGTTTATACGATAATTATTTAGGTATTTTTGTGTAAGCCAGGTTTTGGCTAGAGTAAATGTCCATGTTCACTTTGTGTAGGTATTTTTGTGTAGGCCAGGTTTTGGCAAGAGTAAATGTCCATGTTCACTTTGTGTAGGTATTTTTGTGTAGGCCAGGTTTTGGCTAGAGTAAATGTCCATGTTCACTTTGTGTAGGTATTTTTGTGTAGGCCAGGTTTTGGCAAGAGTAAATGTCCATGTTCACTTTGTGTAGGTATTTTTGTGTAGGCCAGGTTTTGGCAAGAGTATATGTCACTGTTCACCTTGTGTTCATTTATGTTTAGGTAGTGTTTTTACTAACCTTGTATGCCACGCTGACTAACTGCTAGAAGATAGTTTGCTTAAACCTCTTGCAAAGCCCCAAGGTCTTTCACCACCTCATTTATCACTGTACTACATACTATGTTGATGGGTATTAGCCAGCATTGTCGCACACACTTTGAATAGGGGTGGAGTGTAGTGATACACAAAATTGCAAATTTGCCAATAAGGGCTTTAGTTGACAGCATTAGCCGCTGAAAGCCAATAGTTTATTCAAAGTATGTGCCACAAATGCTGACAGTAGTCTGTTGTAGCACCTCCGTTACGCAGTAGTGAGCTACAAGGAATATGCAGGCCTAGTAGGGGTGGTAGGTCACATTATGCATTGTAGATAGACAGGCAGGGCGAAGGCCCAAATCTGTAGCTAATAGACATTATTGGAATGTTTGGAACATTATGGCACCTATATAGCGCTTAGATAGCCAATCTTAAGCGCTATGAACACTAAGCTATGAGTGCATGCCTTTTAGAGCTTGCTCACATGGGGTTAATTCATCTCGGCTTCTCTTAGAATATTCTGACTTTCTAACTGTAGCCCTGCATGGCTTCGTAAACTAATCCTCTTTCTCTGGGAAGGCACTGATAAGACATTCCAGAGCTTTCGCGCAGATGGGCTCCAAGCAGGGAGGGGCACAGAAAGGAGCACAGTGACAGCACGAGATTATAAAAATGCATGCCCACATGACTCAGGTGGGAGATCGATCTGTGGACTTGGTTCGAGCAAAATCGAGTGTCTGGAACCTGCTGCTCTGTCGGCACCCTGCAGCGCTGTCCTCTGAGCGGGGCTGGCTACAGCTAGCTTATGAGAGCCAGAGTCTCCCAGTGCTGATTGAAGCGGCCTAAGACTGCGTTTCTCTATGTTTCTCTAAGTTCTATGTTTCTCTATATTTTGTATTTCTCTAAGTTTTGTGTTTTGTAATCTTCTCTAACTTGAATCCCAAGATGTTGCTGAAATTCACTGTTTAGAATAAATGCTAAAACTTTTTGAAGGTGTCATTTGTCACTAACATGAGTTCACTGCTCGGCACAATAGAACCTGTATTTTGGGCTGAATTGGGTAATTTTTGCTCTCAAGGGCTGGTCCCGAGGAAGATTTTCCCCATTTCAAGACACATACCTCTTCCAGTTCCACACATTGGGTTGACAGATGCCTGGTTGTTTCTTGCTCCCTCCTGCAGACTCTATACAGTATTTCTGCAGGAGGGAGATGCACTCTGGCTCCAATGACCATTAATGAAGGCAATAGATTTAGGACCTCATTACAAGTTTGATGGTATCCCGCCGGTACAGCCCGGTGTGATACCATCAAACTGTATTAGCATTACCGGCACCTGGTCTGGTGGAATTACCGCCAGATTACAAGTGCCGGTAAGGGCGGTAAATCCCAATTCCATTGGGTCCCATAAGACTCACTGGGGGGAGTTTCTGGTATCACCAGCGCCGGTAATACTGGCTATTTTTGGTGGTGGATTAGCGGAATTACCTCCAGTTCTTGGCTGCATGTAATTCTGGCCCCCTACCAGATTACTTGGAGTTTGCTGGTGCAGAAACCTGCACATTAATTATGCACTGGCAAACTCCTAATGGGGCCCTTAGTCTTAAATTCATTATGAATTGCCTCAAATTCTGTTCAATAGTGTGAATTAACTAACTAAAAGGGAACAAGTATGGAAAAGATATCTAGCATGTTGATTTAGAGACTTTTTTGTTGACAGGTAATCAATGTTGCTTATTCTATGCCATAGCTAGGACTTTTCAATTAACGATTTCCTTGCCATTGAAAGGTTATTAGTTATAGCCATTTTGGAACCAATGGCTCTGTGCACATCAGTAAAGGTGGTAACCATTGCCTTCATTTACACATTATAGTCAGAGTTAGACATTGCTAAGTACTTATACCAGCCCAGTATAGTTTCCTCCTTGTCTGTCAATATGCTGAAGTGAAGCATGCTCCTTTTGATTTTAGTTATTGTTGACAGAGGGCCTCATTAGGACCCAGGCGGTAAGGGGTTTACGGCGGCGTAAACAGCGCCGACCCTTACCGCCTGATTCCGAGGTCCCTTAGCGCCATGGAGGATTTAACACCTGCTTTTAGCAGGTGTTAAAATCCATGGCGCTAAGGGACCTTGTTGTTAATTACGCCACCGTAATTTACGGTGGCGTAATTAACGCCTTCCCCACTCCCATTATGCCCTATGGGGCAAAAATGGGAATGGGGAAGGGTAAATGGGTTAATGGGGACTTACCGCCCCGCCAACCTCGGAATGGGGCGGTAAGTCCGCCAACCACCATGGCGTAAACGTAGTTTACGCCATGGTGGTAAAGGTACAACCCAGGCGGTAACTTACCGCCTGGGTCGTAATGAGGCCCAGAGAGACTAACCTCAGCTCCATTTAAGCTGCCTCTACCGAAAAAGATTGGGGGAAGCCCAAGGTATATCTCCAAAGTTTCCCTTACAGGTCTTTAAGCCACATTAGCTGTCTGTCGGCATATGTCTCTAAACTGTACAAAATACCTGTGACAATGCGTGTTTAAAATACTCTCGCTCTCCATTGAAAACCGTCTGTAGTGCGGATGACATTCTTCACCCTCTAAGCCTATTCAATGCCTTAGGTGCAATATGCTTGAAAACAGGACGGTCTATCCCTACTCTATGAGGGTCTGGGGTATATTTAGCTAAATGCAAACAAGAATTGTCCCGACAGGAAAAACCATAAGGTTACTTGACAGTGGGATAAGTCACTGTGTGTGTCTCAAGGAAAAGCAATACATTGGGCCTCATTACAACCCAGGCGTTAAGGGGTTAACGGCGCCGTAAAAGGTGTCGGCGCCGTTAAACCCTTAACGCCTGATTACGAGGTCCCTTTGCGGGTTGCACTTTAACGCCTGCTTTTAGCAGGCGTTAAAAAACCAACCCCCAAAGGGACCTAGAAGCTAATTACGGCACCGTAATTTACTGTGCCGTAATTAGCGCCTTCCCCATCCCATTGAGCCCTATGGGGGCAAAAATGGGAATGGGGAAGGGCCCATGGTGAATGGGGAATTACCGCCCCGCCAACCTTGGAATGGGGCGGTAATTCCGCCATTCACCATGGCGGAGTTGGTAATTTACCGGCGTCAACCATGGCGCTAATAGCGCCATGGTTAACGCCAGGCTCGTAATGAGGCCAATTGTGTTTATTATTTACACATTATGTAAATCCTTATATTTGTTCTCTATTGGATTAGAGCAAAATCATACTACACTGGATCCTAACTTTTGTCTTTTAACTTCACATTTATTACGGAAAGTATAAAATATTTAAAAGAGCATAACATAAATGAATGCACATACCAAGAAAAACAAAGAAAGCAAGTATGTCGATGGAATGTGTCATCTACAAAACATATACTGATATCCAAGTTGAATATTTGAACAACGGTACATGAAGAAAATTATCATCACATCTTATGAACTGAACATTAACCATAACCATGTGCAAGTCCAGCATGAATCACATTGAAAGGTCATTGAAGTTGCAGAGAACACACCAACACTTGTCCATTAAAACACTTTCAAATAAAGTACTTGTATCGTATTATTTGGGGGTACTCTGTGCAGGACAACCAAGGTGATTACCCATACATCCACCCAGTTAACTTCAGTCATTTGTGAAAACCCAGAAAAGATTAGCTTTGATCTCATTCGAGCTGCTCATTTTCCCATAATCTTGGGTATTCCCTGGTTGAGACTCCACAATCCATACATTGATTGGAGAGAGAACACTATTAATTTTCCGTCTGCATATTGCTCCTCACATTGTTTCCATGTCTACCAGTCCCAGGCGTCCTCAGCGGAGTGCTCCAAGGTTGAGAGTTCTGTGATGAGTATTCATTGTATCCCAGCTTTCTATGAGTCCTTTAAGGAAGTATTTAAACAGCTACCACCCCGGGCAGAGGACTGTGCTGTTTACCTAAAACCAGATGCATTAGTGCCTTTTGGACCCATATTTTCTCTTACCGTCCCCAAAAAACAAGCCCTAAAGGAATAATTGGATGACAACCTACAGAATGGTCTTATTCAACCATCAATGTCAGGAGCAGGGGCTTCTCTGTTTTTCATTCTCAAGAAGCATTTAAAGTAATTACGCCCCTGTATTGACTATCGAGGCCTCAGTCGGGTGACGATAAGAGACCGGTATCCCATGCCCCTCATTAAGGATATCTTAGAATCTGTACAGGGCTCCAAGATTTTCACCAAGCTAGATCTCAGAGGGGCATATCATTTACTGAGGATTAAATAAGGCGACAAATGGAAGACCACCTTCAGAACCCCTTATGGTCACTTTGAGTACAAGGTCATGCCTTTTGGACTATTTAACACCCCAGTTGAGTTCCAGCATTTCATGAACCGCATGCTCTTTGACCTGTTGTATCGGACGGTCATTATCTACCTGGATGACATCTTAGTCTTCTCAAAGACCGTGGAATCTCACTGAGAACATGTATTGGAAGTTCTGGGCCGACTACAGATGAACCATCTTCGCCTCAAACCAGAGAAATGTGTGTTTGAGGGTTCCTCGGTTTCCCTACCTAGGTTTCATTCTTTCCGACCAGGGAACTGAGATGGACCAATGCAAGGTGACAGCGGTCCGTAAATGGCCCATTCCGTCTAGTGTCAAAGATATACAAAGATTTTTGGGACTAACGAACTTCTATCGCAAATTCATCCCTAACTTCGCACAGATCGTGTTACCCATCGCAAATTTATTAAAGAAGAATGTACCTTTTGTTTGGGGTGAAGAAGCCGATTCTGACTTCCAGTTCCTCAAAGACACTTTTTGTTCAGCGCCAGCACTTAAATAGCCGGATCAAACCAATCTATTCATTGTAGAGACTGAAGCTTCTGCTGGGGCTATTGGAGCAGTCCTTAAACAATGTTTTGGAGACAGGGAACATCCCATTGCTTACTTGTCTAAAACCCTAAACCCATCAGAACTCAACTATTCGTTTATAGAAAAGAAGCTCCTAGCTATAAAACACGCTTGTATGGAATGGAGACATCTCTACAAGGCTTAGTGCATCCTTTCATGATCCGAACTGATCACTGCAACCTCAAGGTACTGCAGAATATGTAGTGTTCCAACGCACGCCAAGCCAGATGGGCTTTTTTCTTTGCTCAATATGATTTTACCAGCACCTACATCCCGAGATCAGACAATTATGTGGCCGATGGTCTCTCTCGCAGATGGGTCTCTCCTGAAGTCAGAGGACAGAGTGGTGAGACGCTCTTTAGAAGGAACTTTTTTTTTGGAGTCTCACATTTCCTCCAGGAAGTACAAGAGGCCACAGCCAGATTTCCTTATGACCAGGTAGACCCTGCATACAAGAGGAACAGCGATCTTCTCTTTCATCGGGACCGGCTAGTAGTGCCCACCTCCAGTTTACAACACAAGGTTCTCATCTGGTGCCATGAAGGAAGAACTGCAGGTCATAAATGTATCAATGCCACTCTGGCACTCATAAAATGCTTCTTCTGGTGGCCAGTGATGCAATGTGAGGTCAAGGAATTTGTCCAATTCTGCCCTACATGTGCTCAATGTAAGTTCAACACAGGCAAACCCACTGGACTTCTGGAACAGGGTCCCATTCCTGCCAGACCATGGAGCCATATATCCACTGACTTTGTAGTAGATCTACCCCTTTTCAGGGGTTGTACTGCCATATTGGTAGCGGTGGACTCTTTCAGTAAATTGACTCACATCGTTCCTCTCTCTGGTCTCCCTTCAGCCTCTAAGATGGCCATGGTTTTTCTTAAAGAGATCTTCAAGTTACATGGTTTGCCGGAAGCGATTGTGTCGGACCGAAGTATGCAATTTACCTCTAGGTTTTGTAAGGCCTTGTGCAATTTGTTAGATATCGATAAAGCGCTCTCATCTACATACCATCCACAGTCAAACGGACAGACCGAATGCCTCAACTTGTCATGATTCGTCGTTTCAGCCCTTTCTGGATTACGTGGTCCATAAGACACTGCAAAGTTCCTTCTAGAGTAATTCCAACATGGCCGATGCCAGTACAGAGCTACCGCTCTAGTGTTTCCAAGGATTCGCCATCTCCTTGAAAATAGACACACCCCCACAGCTCTGCGCATCTCAATGCTACCTTTCCGAACTATCGGCAAGTGTTTGTCATACTTTCCCTCTTTTTCGTGCTATCGCCTTGTTAGCGCATTCTATCCTTCCAGGTAGTTTACAAGTCCCACCCACGCCTCCCGCTTGTAATTCCCTCCTGCTCCTCCTTCCAGGGGCCCCTACCGGGCCGTTGCACACTCGTTCCCTACCTGCTATCGGTACGAGTTCTGGTTCCTTCCTGGCTTCCTTCCTCCCGGGACTTCTTACCTGATCCTTCCTGGAGTTCTGAACACACAATTAACTACGGTCGGATTCCTACCTGCACACTGGCGACTGAGGACACTCGCCGTATTTTTACAAGACCAGAGTTGTCCGGAAGAAAGAAAAACCCAAGACCAAGACTTCAAAAGATAAACAGGTGAGATCCAAGGCTAAGTGTGACAGTTTGTGACGCCAAGGTTTGGATATTGATGAAAATGCAGCATTGTGCTGTCCAGCGATTCAGCGTTCCAAGAAAGTGCCATGGTCAGGGTCATAGTGGACAAATATGATGGAACCACCAAAGCACTACGTTCCTTCCTTGATTAATGTTTAGTGCACTTTACCTTCAAACCATACTATTTATCTACACCCAGGGCCAAAGTGGAATTTATAATCTCTCACCTTTTGGGAAACGCATTGTCCTGGGCAACTCCCTTAGTAAATTCAGGGGACCTACTCCTGGACAACTATGAGGGATTCGTGGACGCCTTTAAAACCATGTTTGACCGACCAGAACAAGTATACAGTGCCCAAGAGAAGTTATTGGAATTCCAACAAGGCACTCAAGATATGTTGTCTTATGTTACCCATTTCAAACAATTGGCCAAGGAGGCTGATTGGACACAAGAAGCCTGTTTCACATTGTTTCATCGAGGATTGAATGATGAAATCAAGGATGAACTCGCCAGAGTGGCCACCCAAGTTCCTTCAAGGCTTTGTTGGATTTGTCTTTGCAAATCGATTTCCGCATCCAGGAAAGAAAGGCAGAAAAGAAAAAAACATGCTCTTTGCCAGCAAGAGCTCCCTTGGATTATCCTAGTCCAAAGGATGCAGCTCCTACTCCTTCACTAGATCCTGAGCCTATGCAACTTGGTTCCTTACAGGGACCCATTTCTTCACAAGAAAGAACTCGTAGAATCAATACTGGACTTTGCATGTTTTGTGCTTCTGACAAACACCTTGTAAGAAATTGCCCATTAGCTCCACCTTGGCGTTCGGGAAACGCCAGCTCCCGATCTTGAACGGAGCCCAGCTTCGGGAGAAAGGTGCGTGCTCCGAATCTTCTCCAAGCGAAAGCAGTCAACTCACAAATAGCTTGCTGTTTCTTCAGGTGTTCCTGTCAATTACCAATAAGGAAAAGCACCCCGTCCTGGCCCTGGTAGATTGCGGAGCAATGGGCATATTCCTGGACCATGATTGGGCTCTGAAACACCATATCCCCCGAAAATCCAAGAATATCATACAGGCAGTCGAAGGAATCGATGGGAAACCATTATTTTCAGGGCCCATAACTCAGCAAACTACGGAATTGCTACTAACAATAAACAACCAGAAGGAGGCTCTGCACTTCGACATTATAAAAGCTGCCCATTACCCGATGGTTCTAGGCATGCCTTGACTTCAAAGACACAACCCATATATCAAATGGGCAGCAGGTTCCTTGCTTCTAGGGTCAGAATATTGTCTTTCACATTGCCTGTCCCAGGGTATGCAACCCATTTCCTCAGAAAACCTGGATTCCAAGAAATCGTCCATTAGTGTGTCCAACATTACCCAGGTGCCTGAGAGATATCCAGAAATTCTCAGATGTATTCTCATCAGATATCGTTCAAGCATTACCTCCCCATCGTCCTGAAGATTGTGCCATCGAAACTGACGAGTCTGCAATCATACCATTTGGAAGGATGTTCATACTTTCTTAACCTGAGAAGAGAGCTCTACGTGAATACTTGGACACCAATCCCTCCAATGGAACCATTCGCCCTTCTAAGTCCCCTGCAGGGGTGTCCTTATTCTTTGTTCCTTAGAAAGATACCAAGGAACTTCAACCCTGCCTGGACTACCGGGGTCTTAATCAGTGCACTCGTAAGGGCCGTTATCCGTTGCCACTCATTTCAGATATCCTGGAAGCAGTTTGCGGTGCCGTTATTTTTACCAAACTTGATCTACGGGGCGCGTACCATCTGATCCGGATAAGGGAAGGCGATAAGTGGAAAACTGCCTTCAAGACACCCTTCGGCCATTTCGAGTATCTATTGATGCCATTCGATTTATCTAACGCTCCAGCAGTTTTTCAGCGCTTTATGGACAGAGTATTCTCAGACATGCTATTCCTTTTTGTTATCATCTATCTGAACGACATCCTGATCTATTCCAAGAATCCCAAACTACATCAAGAACATGTGTCTCTGGTCTTACAATGTTTACAAGAAAATAAACTACTGGCTGAGCCAGAGAAGTGTATTTTTCATGTTCCTACAGTTCATTATCTGGGTTTCGTCTTAGGTCCTCAAGGAATTGAAATGGATCCTGCCAATGTCGACTCAATCCTTTCGTGGCTGGCTCCCACATCAGTAAAACAAATACAATAATTCCTGGGACTTGCAAACTTTTATCGGAAATTAATTCCTACCTTTTCTGCTATTGTACAGCCTATAGCTGCATTACTGAAGAAAGATGTTCCTTTCAACTGGACAAATGACCAAGAATCCGCCTTCCAAGAATTAAAGCAAAGGTTTACCCAAGGACCCATCCTGGCTCAACCTGACATCAACAAACCCTTCCTGGTGGAAACCGATGCCTCAGATTACGCCATAGGGGCTGTTCTGAAACTAGAATCTGAAGATAAGAAAGAACATCCCATTGCTTATCTGTCTCGTACTCTGAATTCTAGCGAAACACATTACTCAGTGCTGGAGAAGGAATTGCTTGCCATCTTTCAGGCTTTTACCGAATGGCATCATCTGCTCTTGGGTGCCAAGTTTCCAATTCAAGTTCGGACTGATCATCAGAATTTACAGGTCCTTCAGTCCTTGGAGTGTAGAAACAGTTGTCAGGCTGGCTGGGCCTTCTTTTTTGCCCAATACCAGTTTCATATACACCATGTACCAGGAACAACCAACATTATTGCTGACACCTTATCCAGAAGACCTGACTATGAACCTGATGAAACCTGTGCCCTTCCAAAGATGTTTCCCGAGTCCGCCTTTATAGCCCAGGCCAATACTTTATTGGATAACATCCGCACAGAAACCCAACTCTCAGATCTGTGGAAGGAATACACTAAAACAAACAGATGGGTTCTCATGGCTAAAGACGGTTACCTTTTCAAGGACAAGTGCCTGGTTATACCTATACAAGAATTGAGAACCAAGATAATACACCTCTGTCATGATACCTTCCATTCTGGACATCGGGGCTTTACAGCAACTCTTAGACTCATTCAGAGGAACTTTTGGTGGCCCAGAATGGCCGATGATATAACAGCATACATCCAAGCCTGCGCTGTCTGTAGTCAGAATAAGTGTGACAATAAGAAACCAGCTGGTCTTCTGTATCAACCTACATTACCGGACCAACCTTGGGAGACAATTGCCACCGACTTTATTGCGGAATTACCTCCTTTCAAGGGCTTCACAACCATTATGGTTACCATCGACCTGTTTTCCCATATGGCCCATTTCATTCCCTTGGAAAAGCTACCATCAGCACAAGAAATGGCAGGGATTTTCTTAAACCATATCTTCAGACTTCATGGCCTCCCTTCCAAAATCATTTCTGACCGCGGCCCTCAATAAATTTTGCAATTCTGGAAGTACTTGTGCAAGATGTTGGGTATTCAACGTGCCTTGTCTTCAAGATATCATCCTCAAATCAACGGGATAACAGAACGAGTAAATCAGACACTTGAACAATACCTACAATGCTTTGCCTCCAAGGTCCAGGAGGATTGGTCTGTGTTGATTCCAGTGGCTGAATTTGCTTATAACAACTCTGACCATGCTGCCATTATGACCAGTCCGTTCTTTTGCTCCCAAGGATTTCATCCATCTGTCCTACCTACAGTCCTGCCTCACTCCACCCCGGTTCCATCGGTCGATTCCTGGATAGAGCACTTGGTCAAAGTACACAAGGATATAAAAGGACATTTGGAAAAGGCCAGGATGGACGTCAAACGATATGCTGATAGCAGGAGAAGACCCGGTCCCAAATATGCCATCGGCGACCAGGTCTGGCTTTCCTCTAGACTCTTTCCTCGACACATAAGACCCAACAAGTTGGCTCCACATTTCTATGGGCCTTTTGCGATAAAAGAAATCATCAACCCTGTAGTCTTCCGACTACAATTACCAGATTCATGGAAAAAGATCCATCCCGTTTTTCACACATCGTTGCTAAAACCTTATTCTCAAATCACTAGGACCACTCCTTGAAGTTTCCAGGATTTATGACTCCAGATATAGAAGGGGTCGACTACAATATTTAGTGGAATGGAAGGGATATCCACCCAGTGAACGTACTTGGGAACCAATGTCCAAGATGAATGCCCCCTGTTTGCTACGACGATTCCACTTAACCCATCCAGGCAAACCAGGTAGATCGCAGTTTAAGAGGGGGCATGCTGTCATGATTTGTCATTTCAGCCCTTTCTGGACTACGTGGTCCATAAGATACTGCAACGTTCCTTCAAGAATAATTCCAACATGGCCGACGTCAGTGCAGAGCTACCGCTCTAGTGTTTCCAAGGATTCGCCATCTCCTTGAAAATAGACGTGCCCCCACTGCTCTGCGCGTCTCAATACTACCTTTCCGAACTATCGGCAAGTGTTTGTCATACTTTCCCTCTTTTTCTTGCTATCGCCTTGTTAGCGCATTCTATCCTTCCAGGTAGTTTACAAGTCCCATCCACGCCTCCCGCTTGTAATTCCCTCGCGCCCCTCCTTCCAGGGGCCCCTACCGGGCCATTGCGCATTCGTTCCCTACCTGCTATCGGTACGAGTTCTGGTTCCTTCCTGGCTTCCTTCCTCCCGGGACTTCCTACCTGATCCTTCCTGGAGTTCTAAACGCACACTTAACTACAGTCGTATTCCTACCTGCACACTGGCGGCTGAGGACACTCGCCCGTGTTTTTACAAGACCCGAGTCATCCGGAAGAAAGAAAAACCCTAGACCAAGACTTCAAAAGATAAACAGGCTAAGTGTGACACAACTACACCATGGAACAGTACCTCTGGCGCTTCATAAACACCCGTCAAGACAATTGGGAAGATTTGCTTCCTACGGCGGAGTTTGTTTACAATAACACTGTCCATACGGCTATAAGGATCAGTCCGTTTTATTGCACCTATGATATCCACCTTCGGTTTCTACCTGTCTCTGCTTTCCCAACTTCTACAGTACCTTCCATTGTTGCCCTCATTAAACACATCACCCAAGCTCAAAAGGATGCCTCAGAAGCTTTAAAGATGGCCAGACAAGAGTCCAAGAAACAAGCTGATCAACACCGAAGAATGGTCCCAGACTGAGATGCAGGTCCCTCTTTGTGGTTATCCACCAACCATTTGCCCAGATGGGTTTGTCCTTTAAAATGTTCCCCTTGATTCATTGGACCATTTGAAATCCTAGAAAAGATCAATCAGGTGGCTTTCAGACTCAAACTACCGCATTCCCTCAACAGGCTGCATCCGATCTTTCAGTCCTCTCTTCTTCGGACTTGCGTCTCAGATTCCTTTTGTCGCAAGAAGAACCCCATCCGGACAGCAGCACCCCTGGATACAGAGGAATATGAGGGCTCAAGGATTTGGGATTCTAGGTATCATAAGGGTAGGCTCCAGTACTTAGCACAATGGAAGGGTTATCCCCTTTCTGAAAATTCTTGGGAGCCAGTTTCCTTCATCAAAGCCCCATTGCTCATCAGACAATTCCATCAGACCCATCCGGGGTAAACCTGGAACCACATGTACAGAAGGGGGCATACTGTCACCGGCCTACGCAATTGTAGCGTGTGGAGGAGATGGAAGGTCCTCCATTGAACGTTCCATTACGTTCTTTCTCCACATTCATGCCCGGTCCAGTCTTTTCACAAACACCAACTTTAAAGGAAGGCTTTGCCCCTTTCTGGCGTATTGCAAGCTTAGTATCCATTTCCACTTGGTTTGCATGCTTAATTGTTGTGGTTTCTCTTTTGCTGTATTAGCATTCTGTCTTCCTTTCTGTCTTCCCGACCGCCTCTGCTTTGCCTTGGTACTCGGCACTTTCCCTGCTTTGCTCATGGCTTCACCATGATTTTTGCCCTCCGTATCGTGATGTGGCTTTCCGCAATGCAGGCGGCTTAAACACTGTCACGTATGCTATTGCTCAGTTCAGCTGGGCGCTTTCGTCTTCTCGGCCCCTCCGTTCACAGTATTCCTCCAGCCGCTTCCAGTACCGCAGCTCTCCCACAGGCTGGAATACCTTCACGGTTCCTCTGCTCACAGAATTCCAGCAGCCGCTTCCTCCCCGCTGCTTACACAAGCTGGTATTCCTTCGCAGCTCCTCTGCTAACAACCATCTGGAAGCCGCTTCCACCCCGCTGCTTATCTCCAACTGCAATCCTCGCGGCTCCTCCGCTCTCAGCAATCCTGAAATCCTTTCCATCTCCGCTGATTCCCAGACTGGGATTCCATGCGCCTCCTCCATGTACCATACACTGCTCCCTTCCTTCCTCAGACCGGGTTGTTTGCAGATCATTTCCCATTAACTCTACAGCCCTTCCTCTAGTCTTTGCTCTCTCTTCAGTTGCCTTTTCATCACTCCTCAATTTTACTGCTGCTTCTCCTACTTACCTTTGCTTTGGATTCTTGGACCCTCATCTACTACCACTTGCTGGATCTCTGTAAACTGAAGGATGCTGGTTTCCACCAAGAAGGTTTTTTTGTGCCTCTTGCTTTTTCCCTTTGCCTTTGCCAACTCCTGGTAGGTTGGCCTTGTGCCTTGGCTGTTTCTTCAGCAGGCATAGTGGCTACCTCCCATGATCAGCCATATCTCTACAAGGAGAGAAAAACATTGAAGAAGAAGGGGTCCGCAATCTCATCTGATGAAGTGGAACTTTCCACGGAAGAAGAATCAGGTGAGGAGGGGGAATTGAGCAGGAGTGGTGACAACTGTATTGAACTTGGGGAAGGAAACCTCAAGATTTGGCTGGACATTGTTGAAACAAGCAGCTATTTGAGCTGTGTTAAACTTGGGAAAGGGAACCCAAGAAGAACTTTGAGCTAAGAACTGCTAAGAGTTTACTTTTAAAAACTATTTTGTTGGCTGAGAAGAATCCCAGACTTTGCTATTTTTAGATGTGAGGGCACGCATAGGTTTTTGACACAGACAGACTTTTAATTTGGATTTAGGGACCCAGACTACCCTTAGTTTTCTTTAGGCAGGAGACATCCCCACCTTAGATATAGGGCAAATTAGGCCTTACACCATCCTGATATTGAAATAAAACATTCTTTGAAACTTGAAATCTATTGTCTCTGTCATCTCTTGATACCATGCCTGTCTCGCATACGGTGTCAGGTTTGGGATGCAGCCCAACCGATCCAAATTGGGGGACCCTGAAATATGAAAGGCTAAGTGACAGAGCATCAAGTCGCACGGTAGCCACAAAAGGCTCCATCTGATTTTAACTATGTAGTGGCCGGAAGGAGACCATTCCTCCCGGGTAAAGAAGGCTAAAACCTACTGACATACCACCCATGGAACCTATATACGACTGGTACCCAAGTCAGGACTCGCTTGGAGGTTTGGGATAGATGTCCTGGCTGGCATTATTGACCCAGACTATCGATCGGGGAGACATAAAAGTATTATTGCAGAATCATGGGAAAATGTTTTTCAGGTCCAACCAGAGGATAAAATCACCCAAAGGATAATTGAGAGGGCAATGTTTCCCAACAGGGGTACTTTGGAATCTGGGGACGCGGAAGAAAAACCTACAATTTCTCTACCCTGTGAGAGTAATGAAGAATAACCTGACACCTTGCCTGATTTAGCCTTTGCCCAGAGAAAATACCCTCTATTGGCCGAAGCCTTTTTGCAGCTAATACCTGAATCCGAGTGTCGGGAAAAGGCAGACCTTTTTTTCCTAAAACATGGTTTGCTATATAGAGGATCCACTACCGGTGAATGCTTAACAAAAACAGAATTGTCGGTTCCCAAGAGTCACAAGCAAGTGGTTCTCGAAATAGCCCACTCTCATCTAACAGGAGGGCATCTAGGACAAACCAAAACCCAGGCACACTTTAGGAATATATTTTACTGGTCAGGGATACATGCAGATATTAAGACCATTGTTCAGGCCTGTGAGATTTGCCAGCGAACTAACACTCACATACCACCACCATCTCCATTAAATTCCTTACCCATTATTGAAATTCCTTTTTCAATGATAGCGGATCACCTCGAACCTTCTAAAATGGGTAACTGTCATGGTTGCCGGCTCCTGGAGGCAATGGCACAGGTATAGGTAGAGCGCCCATTAACTGTCCCATCACGTCTGTCTTTCATCACATGGTGGTGGTCTAGTCTTTTTCACGGCTCATTTCGACGTGCGGATTGCCGGGAAGCATTTAGCTCCTTCGCTCCCAGCATTCTGCGCGTTGCTACGTCAGAGTTTTTGCTTACCAATTGTCCTTGTGCTTGTTTCAGCGCTATCGCTCTCGTTTGTGTGTTTGCACTCTCGGTGCTACACCCTTTCTAAGCTGCCCCTCGGCAGCTTCTCTTCCCTTTCCACTCTCTCTTACCTGCCTGCCTTATACGTTATCATACTATCTTTTCTCTTCCTGCTTCCGCACATCACTCTGTGCTTTATTCTGTTCATTCTTCCCCTTTTTCTACTCCTCCTCTCGCGACCGCTGCTTGCGTGGCCCTTCTGTACATTCTGCTCTGTTTTTACATTTCTTCCGACTGTCTGCCTTCCGCGGTCGTCAGTCTTCCTCCTGCTCCCGGCAGCTAAGGACTTGTTTACCTTTTTTTCCCTGACGATTACACCAGAGCCAGAGTTCCTGCTACGCTGGTACCAGAGTTCGTTCTGCTTATTCCTTCAGCTACGGGATTTATAACACCTGCGCCTGGTCTTCCGGGTACTCTTCCGAGACCTGACGCATCAGACTTCAGGTTTTTTTGTTGCCTAAGGCTTTTTCCTCGTTTATATCTACCTGCTTCGGTGAGGAGTCGGAGGAGGGTAGCGGGTTGGACGAAACTAAAGTGTTTTGTGACAGTTTGCAACACCAACCGGAAATGGCCTCCCCAAAACAGGTCCAGGAACTTGTGAATGCAGTGCAAACACTCTTGCAGGAAGTACAAACCTTAAAAAACGAAAACAGAATGCTTCAGCCGATTTTGCAGGAAGTCCAGACCTTGAAGGCAGAGAATGTCGTACTGAAACAGATGGTCACTCATCGGGAACCCACTCCTGAACTACCCCTGATGCCCTTATCATCGGGAAAGTTTGATGGTACCTCGAAGAAGGTTAAGGAATTTCTGGATGCCTGTAAAATACACTTTACCTTCAGACCCACTTTATATGCTACAAACCAAGACAAAGTAGGATTTCTTATTTCCAATATGACAGGAAACGCATTGGCCTGGGCTACTCCTTTGGTCACAGGTGAAGACCCCATTCTTCTAGACTATGAAGGGTTTCGGACACTCATAAAACAAACTTTCGAGAGATCAGAAATTACGTTCACTGCTTGTGAAGACTTTTTATACGCCCATCAAGGCGCCCTGGATGTGCTATCTTACATTTCAGTATTCAAAAACCTGGCAGCCCAGGTGGGATGGCCGGAGCAGGCTCAGTATGCAATATTCAGATGCAGTTTTAAGGAAGAGATCAAGGATGAACTGGCCAGAATTCCAAGACCATCCACTTTCTCTGAATTATTGTCATACGTTCTTCAGATTGAACATCGCATTCTTGAAAGACGAAGTGAACGTAGACGGATCAGAAATAAATTTCCTTTTGGGCCGATACCCTACACTCCGACCCCCTCCTTACCTGTAAATCGGGATGAACCTATGCAGATCAGAACAAGAGACCCGTTGTCACTGTGTGCGTATTGCGCCTCAGAAAACCATTCAATCCAAAACTGCAAGGAGTTACCATCACGCAAGTTGGGAAACGACAAACCTCGGAACTAAGACGGACTAGTATCCGAGGGACTGCAGATATCTCAAGTCCCTATGTTTCGTTATCTGTTTCTCCTTCAATACAGACCAATGCTGAAGATTCTCGACTCATGGTGGTATCCGTATATAGTGAAGAACAAGGAAAGCTGGATTGAGGCCCTAGCTCTATTGGATTGTGGAGCGGCTGGAAACTTTGTCGACATCCATTGGGCTGAGCGGATGGGTATTCCACGAATAGAGAAGATGGAAGATCAGAAGGTAGAAGGAGTAGATGGTACCCCACTGTCCTCCAGACCCATCACTCATATGACCCATGCCCTTCACATGAAGATACTACAACATACCGAACTCATCTCATTTGACCTAATCCGCGCAGCCCACTTTCTGATCATCTTGGGAATCACCTGGCTCCGCAAACACAATCCTCAAATTGACTGGGCTCGCAATCAGTTGGCTTTCGTTTCCAACTTTTGCACAGAACATTGTCTCTCTCAAGTCAAAGTCCATGCCTCTAACACTCTCCAAGGCAATGCAATATGGATCCATACCTTACCCACGGAATACTCTCAATTCCAACACGTGTTCTCCAACCATCCTTTTTTGGAGCTCCCTCCACACAGGCCAGAAGATTGCGCTATCGATCTGGTGCAAGGGGCCTTAGTTCCTTTTGGTCACATGTTCTCCTTGTCTCAACTGGAAAAAAAAGCCCTCTGCACCTATCTGGACAGCAATCTACAGAATGGTCTCATTCAACCTTCTAAGTCTCCCGCTGGGGCTTCCTTGTTTTTTATCCCCAACGGGATTCAGCCGAATTAAGACCATGTATAGATTTTTGTGGGCTCAATCAGGTGACAATTCGAGACAGGTATCCAATGCCACTCATCACGGATATTCTGGAGGCAGTGCAGGGAGCTAAAAGATTCACTAAGCTAGATCTTCGTAGTGCATACCACCTACTACGATTTCGGCAGGGAGACGAATGGAAAACAGTGTTTAGTACCCCATTTGGGCTATATGAATAACGAGAGATGCCCTTTGGCTTAGTCAACGCTCCTGCCATCTTCCAGAGATTTTTGGACAGAGTTTTTACAGATCTGATGTTCATTACTGTGATCATCTATTTAGATGATATTTTGGTTTTCTCCAAGGATCCGTTTCAACAATCACTTCATGTATCAGAAGTACTTCAACGCCTCCAGTCTCATCACCTTCTGGCAAAACTGGAAAAAAGTGAATTCGGAGTCAAAAAGATACAATACCTAGGTTTGTCCTTTCCGAATATGGAATCGCGATGGACAAAAGGAAGGTTGCTGCCATCCTGGACTGGAAGACTCCCACCTCGGTAAAAGAAATACAAAGATTCTTCGATTTGGCAGACTTTTATCGCAGATTTATCCCCGATTTTTCAGAAGAGGTGTTGCCCATTACTTCTCTGTTAAAAAAGACCTCGGGCCGTTCCATTGGACCAACAAAGCCGAAAGTAGTTTCCAACATCTTAAAACTCTATTCTGCTCAACCCCCATTCTTAAGCAACCGGACCAATCCCGACCTTTTATCATAGAGATGGACTCTTCCACCTCAGCCATTGAGGCTGTCTTACTCCACGAAGAAGCTGGGGTTGAACACCCTATCGCCTACCTTTCATAGACATTGAATCCCAGCCAAAGAAATTATTCCGTACTAGAAAAGGAGTTGCTTGCCATGAAGCAAGCGTGTGAAGAGTGGCAACATTTACTTCAAGGAGGTACTCAACCCTTTATTATCCGCACAGATCACCGCAACCTCAGGTGCTAGAATCTATGGAGTGCATCAATTCCCGTCAGGCTAGATGGGTTAATTTTTTTACACAATATGACTTCCGAATCTGTTACCACCCGGGTAAAATGAACATCTTGGCCGACGCTCTATCCAGGAGAGAGACCTCCGGGGGGTCACCTAAGTTTGTTCCAGAACCTATGTTTTCCAAGAAGGTGATTGCTTCAGTAGATACTTTCTTACAGCAGATAAGACAGGCCACTGCTCGAGAACACATGGAGCACAAGGTAATACCATCAGGCATCAACAACGAAGATGGGCTCTGGTTTAAGAAGGGTCTTCTTTACATCCCGGAGGGCAACCTGCGCAAACTGGTGTTAAACTGGTGCCATGATCTGCCAATGGCAGGACATCGGGGGTAGCAGGTACCCTGGACTTGCTACAACATTCCTATTATTGGCCCACATTTAGAAAGGAGGTGATGGACTACGTAAGAAATTGTCCCACTTGTGCCATGCGCAAATACCCATCCGGCAAGCCGATCGGACTTCTTGAACTTCCCACCGCAGAAGAAATGGCAAATGTGTTTCTTCGAGACATTTTCCGCCTACATGGCTTACCAGACAAAATTATATCAGACAGGGGAACACAATATACTTCACGGTTTTGGAAGGCAGTATGTCAGCAACTAGGGATCGAGAGAGCACTTTCGTCTGGATTCCATTCACAAACCAATGGGCAGACAGAAAGGGTGAACGCCACCCTGGAACAATATCTCCGCTGCTACTGTAACCAGCAACAAGATAACTGGGTGCTGTTACTTCCCACAGCAGACATTGCTTATAAAAATGCCAAACACTCTGCCATAAACATGTCTCCTTTCTATTGTAACTACGGGATGCACCCAAAACACCTTCTCCATGTGTAAAGAAGACCAACTAATTTGCCTGCCATTGAAACCATCATTGACAGGATTAGAGAAGCACACCGGACAGCCCGGACTAGATCAGAGTTCACTGCACAAACCTACAAAAGACAAGCAGATAAATATCGCCAAAAAGGACCAGATTGGAACGTAGGTGCCAAGGTTTGGCTCTCCACCTAGTACCTCCCAAGATGGGCTCACCCCTCTAAACTGTCACCTCGGTTTCTGGGTCCTTTCCCTATCATATCGAAGCTTAACCCGGTGGCCTATAAACTAAGGTTACCACACAATTTGAGACGGATTCACCCTGTCTTCCATTCCTCTTTGCTCAAACATTTCTCTTCCCGTTCAATGGCCGCTCAAACTCCAATGACAAACACTTATTAGCTCATTCATATGAGGAGTATGAGATATCACACATTTTTGACTCCAGGTATCCCAAGGGGAGGTTGGAATATCTCATTGGTTGGAACGGGTTCCGAGATCAGAAGATTCATGGGAACCGTTGTCCCATATACATGCTCCACTTCTGCTGGCCAGGTTTCATAGGAGCCATCCGGGAAAGCCTGGGGGAGTAGGTAGAAGAAGAGGGCATACTGTCATGGGTGCCGGTTCCTGGAGGCAATGGCACAGGTATAGGTGGAGCGGCCATTAACTATCCCATCACGTCTGTCTTTCATCACATGGTGGTGGTCTAGTCTTTTTCACGGCTCGATTCGACATGCGGATTGCCGGGAAGCATTTAGCTCCTTCGCTCCCGGAATTCTGCACGTTGCAACATCAGAGTTTTCGCTTTCCGATTATTCCTGTGCTTGTTTCAGCCCTATCGCTCTCGTTTGTGTATTTGCACTCTCGGTGCTACACCCTTTCTAAGCTGCCCCTCGGCAGCTTCTCTTCCCTTTCCACTCTCTCTTACCTGCCTGCCTTATACGTTATTGTGCTATCTTTTCTCTTCCTGCTTCCACACATCACTCTGTGCTTTCTTCTGTTCATTCTTCCCCTTTTTCTCCTCCTCCTCTCACGACCGCTGCTTGCGTGGCCCTTCTGTACATTCTGCTCTGTTTTTACATTTCTTCCGACTGTCTGCCTTCCGCGGTTGTCAGTCTTTCTCCTGCTCCCAGCAGCTAAGGACTTGTTTAGCTTTTTTTCCCTGATGATCACACCGGAGCCAGAGTTCCTGCTACGCTGGTACCAGAGTTCGTTCTGCTTATTCCTTCACCTACGGGATTCATAACACCTGCTTCTGGTCTTCCGGATACTCTTCCGAGACCTGACGCATCAGACTTCAGTGTTTTTTGTTGCCTAAGGCTTTATCCCCGTTTATATCTACCTGCTTCGGTGGTGGAGTCAAAGAAAGCCACAGCTCACCGGTGGCAACTGTGGCTTCATATCGAGGCAGGTTTCAATCACCTTCTTCACTTCAATACAGGGAACCTGTAGGATACAGCACGGAGTCCAGTTCCACAGGTGAGGAGTCGGAGGAGGGTAGCGGGTTGGCCGAAACTGAAGTGTTTTGTGACAGTAACAAATATGTACTAGTAATAGTGGACTGTGCCACCCGTTACCCGGAGGCTTTCCCTCTGAGAACTAATACAACACAGCGAATTTTAAATCATCTCCTCCCCTTCTTCTCCTAAGTTGGTTTTCCAAGGGAAATACTAACAGACCAAGGCTCTAAATCCATGAGTAAACTTATGGGAGAAGTTAAGGAATGATTGCATTTAACCACATTGCGTACATCTGTGTACCACCCACAAACAGATGGTCTCATGGAACAGTTTAATAAAACCCTTAAAACCATTCTATAGAAATTAGTAGACCAGGATGGAAAGAATTGGGACCAGATTATTCCTTGGGTTCTATTTGCAATCAGGAAAACATCTCAGGCCTGCACTGGGTTTTCTCCATTTGAACTGCTTCATGGACAGGAACCCAGGGATGTCTTAGGCCAAGAGAGACCTGGGAGGAAAGGGACGAGGTTTCAATACCACTCTCACAAACAGCGACCCGACATAAAGAATGCATGGCAGCCGTCAGTTCCTTGGTACAGACTCATATCATTAAAGCCCAGGAGCAACAGAAAACCTCCTATAGCCAAAAAGTTGCATTGCGATCCTTTTCATTCAGACAAAAGGTCTTAACACTTTTACCTACGTCCGATAATAAGTTGTATTCTAAATGGCATGGGCCATATGAGGTAGTAGAGCAGATGGAACCCTGCAATTACAAGATCTCCAAGTCTGACTGCTGCCTTAAACACAAGTTTATCGTATAAACTTACTCAAGGAGTGGAAGGGGAACCCCTCGGAGGCCAATGCTACGATACTGTCATGTTTGGTGCCAGAGAAAGAAGAGAATACCACCTTCATTCCTTCTGACCTCATGAATAATCATAAACAAGACCTTGTTTACCTAGTGAGACAATTTCCGGATGTATTTTGTGAAGAGCCGGGACAAGTGAAAGGCATATACCAACACATTCGCACTCCCCCAGGCAAGGTAGTACATTTAAAAGCCTATTGACTAGCCGAGTCTCGAAAAGATATGATCATTAAAGAGGAAGAACAAATGCTCACAGCCAATATCATAGAACCTTCAAATAGTTCCTGGTCCTTCCCCATCATCTTGGTGGCAAAGCCTGATGGTAGCTGGAGATGCTGCATCAATTTTAGGAGAGTCAATGCGATCTCAGCTTTTGACGCTTACCCGATGCCATGCATTGACGATCTTATAAATCGATTGGGTAATGCTGTCAACCGGTCAACCCTAGATCTCACCAAAGAGTATTGGCAAGTTCCACTATTTGGATCTGTTAGAGAGAAAAATGCATTTGCCACCCGATAGGGCTATTCCAGTTTAATGTCCTGCACTTTGGATTACATGGTGCTCTTGCAACATTCCAGAGACTGATGGACTGAATTTTACAACCCTACTCAGACTTTTGCAGAGCATACATTGACGACATTGTAATCCACAGTAGAACATGGGAAGACAACTTATACCATCTATATGCAGTCGTGAGAGCTCTAAGGAAAGCCGGATTAATTGCCAACCCAATGAAATGTAAACTTGCCCAGTCTGCTGTTAAATATCGTGGGGTTTTTGTGGTTAATGGCAGTGTACAACCCCAACAAGAAAATGTAAGCGTTGTCCTTGAAACCCCTACACCAAAAACAAAATGGCATTCAAGAACTCTTATAATAGGGTATTACTGCAGGTTTATACCAATTTTTTCTTGGAAAACCTCTAGGCTTACAGATAAAACGTACAGAGCCCCAAAAAGTGAAAAGGGATAAAGAAGATAAAGGGAGTCATTCCGAGTTTGGAGGTAACCATGGTGCTATTAGCACCATGACTGCCTCCAAATCCGGGTCAGGGTCCGGTCTGGCTGAATGGGGACTTACCGGGTCATTCCGACCTTGGAGGACCCGGTAAGTCCCCATTCAGTAAACCATTCCCCATTCCCATTTCAGCCCTTGAAGGGCTCAATGGGAATGGGGAAGGCGCTAATTACGGGCCCGCAAATAGCAGGCCCGTTGTTAGCGCCCTGGTCCCTTAGCGGGACCCGCAAAGGACGTGTGGTCAGACCACACGTCCTTTGCGGGTCCCAGTAAGGGACCTCGGAATTGGGCGGTAAGGGTTTAACGGCAATAGCATCATTACCGGTGACCCTTAACCCTTACTGCCCAACTCGGAATTAGGTCCAAAGTCTGCTATAATATGTTAAATCAAACCCTGTCGGAGCCCCATTCTGAAAGTGGCTGATTCTTCCAAAGAATTCATTTTGCAAAGGGATGCTTCCCTGGCAGGACTAAATGCCGCCCTCTCAAAAAATCATGATGGCCTGGAACACCCAATTCTGTACATCAGTCGGAAATTGTTCCCCAGGGAGAAAAGTTACTTGGTTATCAAACTGGAAGCACTGGCCATAACATGGGCGATATTACATCTTAAGTACTACTTACTGGGGTGGACCACTCTCCATTAGTCTGGATTAGCCAGAGAAAAGTGTAAAACTCTAGGGTTATGCATGGTTTCTGGACTTACAACCATACTGTTTCTCAGTGGAACATCGGAATGAATGAGAGCAAGGGAAGGTGGGCTTTGTCTCCCGGTTCCCCTGTGAAGCATCACGGTCCAACCCGCATAGGGAAGGGTGGGTGAGAAACCTGAAGACACTCTCACAAGCACTCACAAGGGATCTTCTGCTCAAGTGGCCAGGGAAGAAGGTCCTTTAGGATTGGGGAGAGGAGGGCCGGACGGCGAGACATGGTATTCCCCCTTCCCTTACACTGACTTACCCTCCCTTCCCTCAGCCTTCATTGGCTACTTCCATTCATGCCCTATTCTTCCCTGTAAGTACAAGTACTGAGAAGAGGAAGAAGCAACTAGGAATAATGCACACTTCCTATTTCAAACACTACTCTAGTACTAGGGCGGAGAAGAGGGGTATGAAGACATCCAATACTGCTGCTCAGGCATGTCACATTATTTGGGTTCATTATGGTCAGGCAAGACAATTCAACAATTCACACCTGAAGCCCCTTGATAGGGTGCATGTGTATAAAGGGAGGAGACCCAAATAAGCAGGAGAAGGAGAACCGCTGTGTTGGGAAGAGACTCAGAAGTCTGAACGCTGGCATAGATCCAAGAGGACCGACAGCTGGTGAATGCAGGACTGGGAGTCATTGAATTGGAAGGCAGACAGCTGGGGCTGCCAAAATGATGAGAGATAGATAGAGATAAAGAGAGAGAGAGAGAGAGAGAGAGAGAGAGAGAGAGATACAGAGAGTTGGTGTCCGTTCCAAGACCCAGAGGCAGCTGGAGCTGCAAAGGCAGCCAGGAGCAGGGAAGACGCGGTCCGCCTCTCTTGCAAAGATGTAGAGAACGGAAGTCGGAAACGTGCCCGACAAATGTGGCAGTCTGCTTCCCCGCTACAGAGAAGGTAAGCGGGAGCAACAGGAGCCACCGCTGTGTAGACGCAAAGACCTGGTGAGTGTCACAGGACACAGGAAGACCTGAGCGCTCCCAGGAGACCGCAGGCAAGTAACGGTCCAAATGAATGTGAACTATATTGAATACTGAACTGAATTAAAACTGCAAATTGATCACCGAACTGAATGAAAAGTACTATTGGAACAAGATCACAGCATATTGATTACCGAACGAACATTTGGAGTTAAACAGGCCTATTGAATGTCAGACTGTATGTAAGCAGCATGGTGGGCAAAACAAAAGCATATGGAACATTGAAAAATCACTTACGTAATCTAACAATTAGTGTGAGAAAGAACCATAAGTCTATGGTAAAGCAAAAGACTGATGCAGAAGAGTGTTATATTAACCAAAGAAAATACAAGTGTGAGAAGTCAGAAGCCCGTGGCAGAAGAGCCTGAAAAGGGGCCAAACAAGGCTAAGGGAACTCATGGTTGCGTGACCCATGACGGGTGGACCGTGTGGTCTGACAACTGTGCCTAGACCAGGGAGATCCCACTGTGAAGATCACAGATATCACAAATCAATTCAAGGAGACGCCTAGGTTTCCTGGTTGTGTAACCTGTAATGGGTGGAATGTGTGGTCTGACAACTGCACCTAGACCAGAGAGCCCTAAATGACGACAAGCAAAGGACATTGGAAATGAGCCAGGAAGAACTGTGAAACAATTGGTAAAGCAAGCCAGAAGGTGGGTCAAGCGAACCTATTGTTTTCTCGAATCGATCATTGAGCGGATGAAATCAGTATAAGTGCAGCAGTGAAATCTTGGGGAAGGGAACCCTGAGAGTTGAAAGAACTGAGGAACGCTGTCTTGGGGAAGGGAACCTCAAGACTTCCTTTTTGGTTTGAACTGTGCTATATTGAACTTGGGGAAGGGAACCTCAAGATCTCCTTTTTGTGTGAACTGTACTGTATTGAACTTGGGAAAGGGAACCTCAAGATCTGGCGGAACATTGTTAAAACAAGCCGCTAGAACAATGTTGAACTTGGGATAGGAACACAAGAAGAACTGTGAGCTAAGAACAGCTGAGACCTATGAACACTATTTTGTTGGCTAAGAAGAATCCCACACTATGTTATTTTTAGATGTGAGAGCAAGCATAGGTTTTTGACACAGAGAGACTTTTGATGTGGACTTACGGACACACACTTCCATTAGTTTTCCTTAGGCAGGAGAAATTCCTACCTTAGATATAGGGCATATTAGGCCTTACACCATGCTGATATTGAAATAAAACATTATCTGAAACTTGAAATCTGTTGTCTGTGTCATCTCTTGATACCATGCTGTAATTCTTTTGAAATGTAAAGTTTTTGACTAAAACAGGAGTCTGTGTGAAATGCATTCTGGGTGAGCCCAGAGCAGCAATGGACATTTCTCTTCCTCAGTGAGATCTACATATTAATGCAAAGTCTGAGCACTGTCTGTATTCTTCCATTAGAAAACACGTTTTTTTCGCCTATGCTAGTTTGTAGTGCTTCAAGGATTGTTTTGAATAGAGATACCAGCAGCGGTTTCGATGTGGCATTTCAACCAAATGCCCATGAAGGAGAGCAACAGGTGTACTTGGAAAGTCAGAGCTTTCTGAAAAAATACCAGCCTGCATTTGTAGGAGGTTTAATTTGGAGAGCACCAGATTAGGCAGATGGAAAAAAGCTTTTGGGGAAAGGGTGGATGAACTGCTTTCTTTTGCCCGTTAAGTACAAATCTCTCTGTTCGCCTGATTTGGAGTTTCCGAGTGCACAGTCTGGCAGAGATGAGGAGTTACCTGGCTGCTACTTTAACAGTGAAATATAATTAACCTTTTTACATTAACCTTTTTATATAGCTTATTTTTTTTATGTATGCTAATTTGATAATAATCAGCCAGAACAAGCCATTTTACATTTAGCTGAAAGTGTATTGTGTGAATAATTGCCTTTCAACGTATAAAGTTTTTCCTTATCATTGTGTGCTACGGCTGTAAACAAGATTACCGTGCACATTTGAAAAGCAAAACATTTTCCTGTCACGCAAAAGTTCCAGTTCCTTTCTATTGAATTCTCGTAAGATGAGCCATGACTTCCCTGGTTTGTATCCCTCCTGGAGGATCATAGATGTTTAACAACAATATTGGGTTGACACCTTCTTTTTCGCTATGTTGTAAACAAGCACATAAAAATTTCAGATTTTAATTCTCAACAACAAATTCTCTAATATATATGTGGTTCTTTCCTCATATAACAAAGCCACCACAAGGTCTACCTGCTACCCCTTTTAATTTATAATCGCATATCCATCTAAAACTAGACTTGTAGTTAGCAATGTTTCCTGCAGGAGAAAAATATCACATTTTAGTAATTTAGATAAGCCTGTATATCTAAGCGTATTATGTGAGTGACCTCTCTTGTTCCAAGTAGTCAAAGTCAAAAATACATCCTTTTTACTTGTAGAAGTTAAGTATTTTCTTTTTTTCTGTTCAGCCCAAGGCCTGCAGAATCATTCTCCCTGTGTGAAACTGCAATGGGGCAGATGTATGTTGTTGCCATCACTTATCACATGGTAACTATATGCATCCGAGATGATCTTGTCGTTTATCTTTCTTTCGGACAGCCAGCATAAGGAAATTCAAGTTCAAATGAATAGCCCATCTTTAGAAAGTGAGGAACTAATGACATCACAAATTCATCCCTCCCTCTGTGTTATATGATGTGTCAACAATCATCACTGAATTACTAGGTCCAGAGTGCGACAATTTAGGATTGGGCTTATTTCTGTAGATTCATTAGGAATCGAACAGACCGAGTTGTCCAAGGTCCCCTTGTTGGATACATTTTATTTCGTTTTTCTCTTCTTTCCATTTTTTACTGCCTCTTTCTCACTCTGTTAATAGTTGTTTACTAAAGATAAACAGGTCAGCCAAGAGTCCGATTGTAAGGCTAAAGAACATGAATTTTTTTTGTAAGAGACTAGCCTTATTCGTTTTTTCTTAGTAGGCCGACCAGATTTTAGTTTTTTCTTCCTGTGTCATTTTTTCCTTCTTGACTGGTATAGTTCATCATCAGGTTCTGACCTTCGCAATGAGGGCTGTCCAGTGTCTCCACTATTATACTAAATGGAGATATGTTGAGTTGAATATCCTCTATTCCCTGACCCGCCTCCCTCTGAGATTGATGTTGATTCTGCATATTAGCTTCCTCCTTTTCAAGATGTGTGCCATTAATGCCGATTTTTCCAGATGCCCTTCAACTATGCTCTCGACCAATGCAGAGGAATAAACCGTTGGTGTCAAAATAGACACATCTATCGATTTTAATATAGCTTGGATATTCTTGTGTTCTTTAAATATCTCTGTGCATAAAGATGGTATTGCTTTTCATAAAAAGCATAGATCGTCAATATCCTTTATGTACTTCTCTGTCATGGAATCACTGTAAATTGAACACTCACTTGATAAACTACTGCTAAACTCCACTAATTTCCCGAGGTCAGGTATTGCAGAGAGATTACAGCCAATTACCTTAAGGTGTAAATTCAATCTATCCATCTGCACCCGCGGATGACCCACGTCAATTGCTTCTTGGTGGAGACTGTAGCATACATTTAAAAGTGAATTATTGTTAATCGGAGGGAGGGACTTTGAGGAGTTTCTTTGGGAACTGTTACTCCCTGATTGGCGAGCAGTGGCCTTAGGTGTGTCCTTCGGGGGGTGGTACTTTTCCCCCTAAACCCGATACATTTGGGAAAAACATGATTCTTCCAACGCAATTCATCACCTCAATAATCTCTTTGGGGTTAGGCACCAAGGCATTGATTAGTGTGACCTTGTCAATCGTACTCAAGGACGTTGCAGGTATTTTGTCTGCCAGCTTTCCAATGTTGTTTGTAATCTTCAAGGTGCGATATTGTTCACCCTGTCTGGTTAATGAAATAGAGTTGGTATGCAGAGAATATTATGAATACAATTGAGGGGCAGGATTGGGACCTGTGATGTGAGCAGCAGAAGCACATACAATCCATGCTGCTGCAAAGCCTTTGAACGCAACCAGTGAGTTTCTAGTAATTGAGAAACCCGGAACGCGAGCGTTTAAACTTGCTTATTCGAGGAATACTTTATGACGGATTAGTCACGTGTTTCAGCAAACACTTTTTCGAAAGTCTCTGAAGGATGTATATTCCATTTGAAGTGAATCAAAGAAATACAACACTGCCAGTTGCATGAAAGGTGAATTCTGAGTACAAACCATGTTTCTTGAACACTGAACTGAATGGAAATCTTAACAAGTACAACCTGTGCCTGTTGAACATCGAAATTAGTACAACCCATGCCTATTGAATATTGAACTCAGTGAAAATCCCACAAAAGAGCAGAACTGTTACCTACTAAGTTCAGAAGTAAAACAGAACTTCAAATTCAAGTAAAACCATCAGATGCTGAATATTAAATTTAATAATACTTTACATACAAGTGAAACCAGTAAATGTTGCATTGAAAAGCGAATTGAACTTTAAATATTAGAACAAAGAAAAGCATATTGAATACCAGACTACATGAATGTTGCATACAACAGAACATTACATTGAGAGCAGAATAAACTAAAGCCTTGAAGATTATTACAACACAGTTATAAATTATACTTGGAAAACCCATCATAAAAAGAAGGTACAAGTGTGGCAAAGAACTCTAAAACAATAAGGAATATTCTGGCGCTGCTGAAAATAAGTCTTGGGGATGGGAACCCTGAGACTTGAGACATTTATTGACTTGAGACTGGCGTCTCAAGGTCTTTTGGTGTTTGGAACTGTGTTACTTGGAAGAGGAATTGAAGTTTGTTCTTTTGGATTTTTCTGATGATATGATATGATATGATATGATAGGTTATTTATAGCACACTTAATACCCAGAGGTTTCTAAGCGCGGACCCTGGGATCGAACCTGTGCTGCTACGTGTTGTCTTGCTTCCAAGGCGAGCAAGTTGACCCTGAGCTATCCTCCCAAAATGACCCCCTCGAAGTCAAATGCAGTCAGTTAGTAGGAAGTCTAAGGTACAAAATCTTATGGTAGCCTTTTTCCTTTTACAGCTTTGAGAGAAAATCATGGGGTGAAAATCTCCAACCAGGAGAGGAGTCAAAGTCTTGCCTCTGATTTTTCTGAAACAGGAAGGCAATGTCCCTGTGGGGAAGATATGTTAGCCAAATCAGTTACTCCCCCAGAAGGTTTGGGAATTCATAAAGCCATGCGAAAAGAGGGAAATAACTCAAGCTCTGTACGTACTTCTGAGGAGACCCCAAAAAGCCCCAATAAGTCATCATTTAACGTTCAATCTTCCTTGACAGGATTACTCGACATCCATCTTCCCCAGATAATGAAAACGTTAGAACAAGGGGCTACTGGGCCCAAACCCTTAGGGGAACAAGCACATGATGGAAGTTACCCTTCAGTGATAAACCCATTTCTCGATCCCTATCGAAAGTGTTACTCTTGTAAAGGGCATGGACACATTGCAAAAGGTTGTCCATTGAATATAGTTGATCTTCCCAATCCTCCATCGTCCAGAGAACCCAACCAGGTTCAAGAAAATAGGGAGGAAAGGTGGAACCATCATATAATAATTGGTTGTATATAAAATCTCAGGATGGGAGGTTAGAAGAGAAAATGAATTTTGGAAAATCGTAAAGAATGGGAACAGAATTAACTAAAGCCTTGAAGATTATTTCAACACAGTTACAAATTGTGCCTGGAAAACCCATCATAAAAAGAAGATACAAGAGTAGCAAAGAACTCTAAAAGAATAAGGGATATTCTGGTGCTGCTGAAACTAAGGGGCCGATTCATGGAACAAACGTGAGCCGAAAATCTTGGCACAAGCAGGCGCAAATGAAAAAACAGGCGCACGCGTGCAATTCATGGAAGTCCCTGTGCGTGTTTTCCTTGGGATGTGCACCAAACCCGGAGCGTGGTGCACACGGGCGCACACGTCATTGCAACAGCTCAAACGCTGTGCGCAACGCACACAGGGAAAGCGCACAACGTCCGCGCACACACCAAAAAGGGGGCAGGGCACGGGGCGTAACACGCGGAATGGGGAACAACGCGTGAAAAAGAAGGCGTAACTGGGGAAGTACTGCTGGGAAGTACACGGAACGCCCACACGCACGCGAACCACACGTATTCATGGAATCGAATAGGGCAAACCCGCACACGGGCAAAGACACGCACAGGCCTAAACACGTCCGCCACACGAAGGCAGGCGGTAGCGTCCTTGCGCATTACAAAAGTGTGCGCAAACAAAAAGCACGTATATACAGCTATGATGAATGTCCCATACTGTGGCACCCTAGGATAAATGACGTGCACGCAACACACAGGCACCCCATAAAAAGAAGAAAAAGAGACAGGCGCCCCCCAGTAGCCCACGTGCTTGCAAAAATGACACACGTAGTACGGTGTGGCAGCCAGGAGCCCAAAAGAAACATACGCGATCAACAGGCAGGCCAGTATGGCCGTAAAAAAAGGGGTACGCAACAAACACGGACACCCGCTGTGTGAAAAATAGTGTGTGCATGTATTTCGGGGGTGCGCGGGAAGTTTCACATGCGATAGGCCCTGTGTGAGTGGGGCACGTGTATTATTGGGGTACGCGGGAAGTTTCACACGCGATTGGCCCTGTGCGAGTGGGGTATGTGTATTACTGGGGTTCGCGGGAAGTTTCACACGCGATTGGCCCTGTGCGAGTGGGGTACGTGTATTACTGGGGTTCGCGGGAAGTTTCACACGCGATTGGCCCTATGCGAGTGGAGTACGTGTATTACTGGGGTTCGCGGGAAGTTTCACACGCGATTGGCTCTGGCCGAGCGGGTTACCACTCACCGTCTGCTTTGTGTGTAGAAGAACATGTAGCCAACACCCACCCGCTGTGAAGTAATAGCGTGTGAACCCCAACGGCTGGAAAACACACGCCCGCACCCCACTAAAAGCACGTACAGAGCAAGGGAAAGCCAGGTGGGATCTTCAACCCGTGCCAGGGCAACGCCCGTGCACTATACGTCACAGACGCGCTTATGCGCTAAGGGCTTTTGGTCCAATGAAATTGCGAACGTGTGCTGACGCGCCTACGTGCTAAGGGCCTTTCCTCGGATTTCACACTGACGTGCACTTTTTTCACGTGCCAATTCACTCCGTATCAAGCTGGCCACGCGTACACACATGGAAGACCACGCTCCTGCCCTGAAGGCCATTTTCCTGCCCCCCAAAGCCCCGAGCACGCTCCCACCTGCCATCTGCTGCTGCCTCACTGCCTGCTGCCCACGTGCCCTGCTATTTGGTGCCTGCACATCAACCAGGGTTCCAGTTGCTGTGTCCACCCCTGCTGGAACAGAAGACTCCCGACTGGGATACCATCGCTCCACAGCCCAGCCCCAGGACCCAGTTGCCCACCCACGCCTGCCTCGGGGGTCACCATGTCGGGGACCACTGGCGACCCCCAGCCAGAGACGCAGAGGGCCACCAGCTTCAGTGTGAAGCAAGTTGGTCTCCTGGTGGAGCATGTCCTGGGGCATTATGATGCCCTCTTCGGAACATCACGCGCCAACAAGGAAGGACGGGAGAGGATCTGGGACAACGTAGTGGTTGCCATCAAAGCGGAGGGGGTGGCAACCCGCGACATCAAGCACGTCAAGAAGCGCTGGGAGGACTTCAGGTCCAGGACCCTTCACAAGGACCGGCGCCTCGCGGAGGGGGGCCGGGTCAGCATGAGTGACATCCAGATGAGGGTCCTGGAACACGTATGCCCAGCGCTCCACGCCCAGATCCTTCAGAGGAAGACCCGTCTGGAGTTGAGCGGTAAGTGGCCAAGCATTGGTGTGCGAGACAGGGCATGTTGCAGTGTGCTGGTAGTCTGATACTTGCCTGTATGTGTGACATGGGCCATGTATGGATGTTTGTGTGCAGGGACATCATGGTCATGCATGTGAGACCAGTAATGTTCGAACCACATGGTTGGTGCATGAGTTCCAATGCTACATGGGGAGCTGTATGGCAAATGCACACATGAAAGTATGCCAGTGTCTGTTCTTGCACATGGTGGGGGTGTGAGGGATGGGTGCTGCTGTCATGTACATGTATGGTGCACATGTGTGTGTGTCTGAGAAGTGTGTCTGTGACTTCTATACGCCATGGATTCATGACACATGTCTGTGATGATGTGTAGATTCACTCCTGCAGTGCGGTCACCGTTGTATGCACTGTGTCTATCCACTGTGTCTGTGGTGTACAAGGCATGATGCATGACCCTCCGGTGATGTGTGTGCATGGGATCAGTGTGAGCCAGGATGCATGTGAGTTTGAAGGCAACATTTTGATTAATAGAGGCCCTTGTACATGGATGCTGATGTTGTTTGCAGGCGCCATGCCTGTTTATGCATGTGTGTTGCATGCATTCACCCATGTGTTGTGGAGGGACAGGATGGAAGTGACTTTAGACACTGCCACTCGTGTGTTATTGCTTCCTGTCTAGGGGAATATTGTACTGTACCCTGATGCTTGTGTTCTATGTCTCCCTCTACGCAGCGTCAAGTGAAGAAGAGGGCAGAGACGGCACTGTGGAGCCAAGCGGCGGGGATGCCTCCACTGGGCGGCGACGCAAGGCCCAGCCACCCTCCCAGGACTTGCCATCATCCGGGAGCGAGGGGGCTGGTGCCGCGTCTGCCGCTACGGCTGTGGCGGAAGGGCCGGGTGAGCCCCCACAGGGGCTTGCAATGGCAGAAGACGGTACAGCGACATCCAGGTTGGTGGTCTCCACAGAGGAGGAGGAGCCCGCTACTGAGCCGCACATGGGGCCTGGTGGGGGTAGTACCACTGGTGCAAGTGGTGCAGTCCAGGGCCAGGGTCAGGAGGCAGCACAGGTCACCGTGGAGGGGCCTGTGCATGTCCCTGTCCTTGACCCTGTGACTACACCACCACGTCCCAGGCCCGTCCGCACGTAGGGGAGAGTGCAATGTCATCTGCCTCTCCACTACCTGCGGACGAGGGGTCCCATGAACGTATGGGCTCCGTCCTGATTGGTGTCGCGTGGCGCATGCGTGACATTCGTGATGACGTGCGTTCTTCCTGGGCAGAGAACGCACGCCATCATGAAGAGCAGCGTCGCGACGTGGAACTGTTCGGAGGGGCCCTGGTTGGTGGGTTCCTACATGTGATGCGCACTCTGGCGGACCTCTCCTCCTCTATGGAGACTATTCGCCAGTCGTTCTCCCTGCCGTCTTCTGGCCCAGATTCCACCAGGGCCCCGTGGGGACCTGGCCTGACCAACACAGCCAGCTTGGTGGAGTTCCCATCCCTGCCACAGTCGGGAGTCGGCGGTCCAGCAGGGGTGGACACCACAACTGGAGACCAGCTGATGGAGGATGTGCAGGCATCATCGGACAGGGAACATGGACAGCAGCAGCAGGAGCAGGCTCTAGGTGGGAGCAATGATGGCTCGGGGCCATCGACATCAGGGGGGCATGCATCGGCCAGAGGGCAGGAGGACCCTGGAATGGATGTGTCTTCCGTGTGGCTGAGGTTGGGCCTGCGTATAGGCGCGGGGCGGCGGCGGTCGGAAGAGGCGCGGCTCACCATTTTCAGGGCGGAGTTCTCCATGCGTCGGGCGTTGAGGCGGGCAGAGTGCCTCGAGGTGACTCGCAGGGAGTTGGAACAGGCCATGAGTGCCTCCCTGCGATACCTCGGGGCCAGGGCAGAGGCCCGCCTCCAGGACATCGACATGGAGTTCGATGATGCCCTGGCCCGGGAAACCACAGAGTGAGCCGCAGGACTTGCCCGCCGCCATTGTATATAGTTAGATATTGTTAGGTTTCCTTTCCTTTTTTTTTATTTTGGTTGCGCTTGGACAATGCACCACGTTTTTGTATATAGTTTTTTATTAGGTAGTATTTTTGGTACGTTTCATTTCATCAGTTGGGCTCATGGACCCTGGATTGTTCATTTGTACATAGTTCACCATTGGATTATTCTAATTTTTTTTATTTTCACCATGGAGCAATGGATTTCACTTTCTTTTTTCCCTTGGATTTGCTTTGTTGGACTGTGACTTTGGACACCATTTCGTTTGGATTTCTTTGGATTATGATTTCTTGTTTTTTATTCTTTTACGGACATGCAGCATTTCTTTATTTATTCCCATTGTTGTGTGTTTTCTTTTAATTTCATTCATGTTGTGTTTAATACATTTTTTTCTTCATACTTCGATGTGTGGTATTATCGCATTGGTTTCAAGCATGTCATGATATGGGTTTTCACATTCACTTGCACCCATTGTGTGTGTGTGACGGATATGTGTTCATTTACATACTTGCCTTTGGGGTTGTATCATGTAATTGGCTTTTCTATGTGGGTGGATGCAATACTTGGTTGGGTCTTTGGGCTGGGGAGGCTGGCCATAAGGGCCATGATTGAGGATTGTCATGACGTGGGGGCAGGGGGACATGAGTGGGACATGAGTGGGGGCCTGCTGGCAGGTGCCCTGCACTGCTGGGGGGTGGGGGTGCAGGGGGACATGAGTGGGACATGAGTGGGGGCCTGCTGGCAGGTGCCCTGCACTGATGGGGGGTGGGACTGCAGGGGGACATGAGTGGGGGCCTGCTGGCAGGTGCCCTGCACTGCTGTGGGGTGGGGGTGCAGGGGGACATGAGTGGGACATGAGTGGGGGCCTGCTGGCAGGTGCCCTGCACTTCTGGGGGGTGGGGTGCAGGGGGACATGAGTGGGACATGAGTGGGGGCCTGCTAGCAGATGCCCTTCACTGCTGAGGGGTGGGGGTGCAGGGGGACATGAGTAGGACATGAGTGGGGGCCTGCTGGAAAGGGGCCTGCACTGCTGGGGGGTGGGGGTGCAGGGAGACATGAGTGGGACATGAGTGGGGGCTGGCTGGCAGGTGCCCCGCACTACTGGGAGGTGGGGGTGCTGGGGGACATGAGTTGGTGATCAGTAGTGCAAGCTGACATGTGTCTTGGCTGGGGGGCATGCCCATGGTGGATGGGCTGCCTGCGGGACAGGACCAGGGGTGCAGGGTAGTCCCCTGTGGTGTGGGCTGCCTGCAGGGTCCGTGGAGGGTGTAGAGGGAACACCTGGGAGGACCCACACTGCCAATTCACGTGTAGGACTCCCCGCGCACCCCCGAAATACACGTACCCTGCTCAAATCGCGTGTGAGACTTCACGCGAACCCCAGTTATACACGTACCCTGCTCGCACAGGGCCAATCGCGTGTGAAACTTCCCGCAAACCCCGAAATACACGTACCCTGCTCAAATCACGTGTGAGACTTCACGCGAACCCCAGTTATACACGTACCCCGCTCGCACCGGGCCAATCGCGTGTGAAACTTCCCACGCACCCCAGTAATATACGTACCCCACTCGCACAGGGCCAATCGCGTGTAAAACTTCCCACGCACCCCCCGAAATACACGTACCCTGCTCAAATCGCGTGTGAAACTTCCCGCGAACCCCAGTAATACACGTACCCCACTCGCACAGGGCCAATCGCGCGTGAAACTTCCCGCAAACCCCAGTAATACACGTACCCCACTCGCACAGGGCCAATCGCGTGTGAAACTTCCCGCGAACCACAGTAATACACGTACCCCACTCGCACAGGGCCAATCGCGTGTGAAACTTCCCGCGAACCCCAGTAATACACGTTCCCCGCTTGCCGTGTGCTGTGTGGCGGCCATGTATACTGGTACAGGGTTAGCGCAGCCCTTTGCGCTGGATTGTGGATTTTGATGGCTTTTCCCTGCGGGAGGGGCGTTCTTGCGCTGCTGCAGGGTCGCTGCACCACTGTGTGCCACGGCTGGTTTTGGTAGCTAAAATCCATGAATACGCTGTGCGCGGAAATAGATTTTAGCGCACGCGGCTGGCGCAGAGATTCGCACACGCACACTGTGCGCCAGCCGCGTGTGCCACTTGTGCGCTAAATTCTATGAATTACCCCCTAAGTCTTGGGGAAAAGAACCCTGAGACTTGAGACATGTATTGACTTCAGACTAGAGTTTCAAGGTCTTTTGGTGTTTGGAACTGTGTTACTTGGAAATTGGGGAAGGGAGCCCAGAGTATTGGTTAAAACTGTATCTTCCTGAACTCAAGACAGGTAAATTTGAGACTTTTTGGCTGGAACTGTTTTATACTTGGGAAGGGAGCTGAAAGGAAGATGTGAGCTAGAAGAGGCTCATACCTTTATGTTGGACACTGTTTCTTTTGATTGCTAACATCCCAAAACATTGTGTAGATTAGTTGTGAGGGCAAGTATAGGTTTTGGACACAGACATATTCTTCATTTGAACTCTTTGACTCAGACTTTCCTTAGCTTTATTTAGGTGGCAAAATCCCACCTTAGCATAGGGCAAGTTAGGCCTTACACCATCCTGACATTTAAGTTAATAAAAGTGTATGTTTTGAATTCAGAATCAGTTGTCTGTGTCTTGATTCATGATGCCTTTGCATGTATTTAAAACCTTATGAGGTGAGGTCTAATTAAAGCCACAGTAATGCCAACAGTCAAGTTCTGCTACATAGAGACTTGCTGCCTTGATCCAGTGCTGACTGCACGTTCCTCATACTCACACGTGTGTGTGCTGCACGCACCACTTCCGTATTTAAACCTTGTGAGGCGGTGTCTAATTAAAGCCACAGAAGTACCAACAGTAAAGTTCTGCTACAAGGAGACTCACTGCCTTGATCCAGTGCCAACTTCACTCTCCTCACACTCATGTGTGCATGCAATACCTGAGTCACTTTTGTGTTGGAACCTTGTGAGGCGGTGTCTAATTAAAGCCACAGTAGTGCCAACAGTACAATTCTGCTACACAGAGACTCACTGCCTTGATCTAGTGTCGACTGCACTCTCCTCAAACTCACACACGCTACGCACGCTGCTTACATATTTAAACCTTGTAACATGGGGTCTAATTAAAGCCACTGTATTGCCAACAGTAAAGTTCTGCTACAAGGAGACTCGCTGTCTTGATCCAGTGCTGACTACACTCTCCTCTCACTTACATGTGCATGCGCTATGTGCGCAACTTCCGTATTTAAACCTTGTGAGGAAGGATCTAATAAAAGCCACAGTTGTGCCAACAATAAAGTTCTGCGACAAGGAAACTTGCTGCCTTAATCCATTGCTGACTGCACTCTCCTCGCACTCACACATACCTCAGACTCATTCTGTATCGCTATTCATTGGCAGAAGAAGATCAATGTCAGGAGCCAGGGGTTTGTTATGGTGAGTGTTTTGGGGCCTACACAGTGCTCTGCTCAGTGCTTCAGTTAACATTTAACTGAAGAAAGTGTAAGGGATCAACAGTAAGACTCTGACACAGTAATCAGTTTTGATACAAATTGGTTGTTTTATTGATAAGATAAAAATAAGAAGGGTTAGGGGAAACCTATCCGTCCCTAATCCTAAAACGGTTTTCCCTGCCTCAACAAAACTAAGGAACATCTGCATCGGATGTTAAACAAAAGAGTGTCCTCCGTCCTTTGTCCAAAAATCCTAAACTAACCTTTAAACTCAGTATAATGAGCAAAAAGAGATTCTGGCAAGCAATTTACTTGTAGCTTCCTTTCAAAGCTATCAAATTATTTATCTTAAGGTGCAGAAAAAAAATAAAGGTTCTAATAGATAAAGGAGACCCCCTTTGCCCTATGGTTATTCTAATCCTTCACTGATTATCCAGCACTTCCAGATAAAAGTCAATAATGTCCCACTGCGTCACCAAAACGGAGGGAGTTCCTCCCCTATGTTTCGCTCTTCTACTAATATTTCACTCCACAGTGTCAAAGGAGGACAGATCTCCCCTGAGGTCCTCCAATGCTTATACTTGCACAATTTTGAAGACAATACTTATTTCCCTTAACCTCTTCTGTTTTCCACATTCAATACTTTAACATCTTTCCACTTCACACCAGGGAATGAGTCTTCCCTTTTGAATTCCTCCACTTGTTACACTTACTTCCACAATTCAACTTTACTCAAGGAGTATGACTTTTCTCTTGAGTTTCCCTTGAGTTTCTCCTAAGCGCACAGTTCTTCTGTCCTCTTTCTATCCCTGGTATGCTCTCCTGCTAGGGAATTTTGGACTTTCTTATTGATCCTTAAAAGGAATATGAATCCTCCCTTTTGTATTCACAATTTCAGGTTCACTTCTCGGCTCATCCCTGGTTTACTCTCCTACCAGGATATCACATCACTTATTTTTTTACTCTTGGTTTACTCTCCTGCCAGGATATTACTTCACTTCCTTTACTCACTCCTGGTTTACTATTCTGCCAAGATATCACTTAATTTCCTTGTCTTACCCCTGGTTAACTCTCCTGCCAGGATATCACTTTACGTCCTTTTGTCTTCGTCTCTTAAGTGTGAGTCCCAGACTCACTCTCTGCCTGGTTCACTCACCTGCCAGGGGTTTTCCTTTCTCCATTCACTCTTTCTGACATCCACGTGACAATGTTTTTCAATGTTGGGTCACTGACCCTCTTTTGACAAAGTTTGTTTCTGTTTTAATTCCTCTTTTCAAGTGTTGCGTCTCCGACCCTCTCTGAACACTATTCAGATGTGTATCAAATATTCCTCTCAAACATTGGGTATCTGACCCACCCTTACCATGTTTCCATATTTATAAATCCCTTCTTTGAAATACTGGGTAACTTCCCCTTTCTTAACAATGTTCTCATCCATGCCAGTTTCTTTAATATGTTCATTTGGGTTCGCCTGTGTTATCACTGCAATGCAGTATTTGCCTTCCTGTGCCCCAGAAGCCCATTCCTTCTCCCTGGGCTTACACAGTGACTTTGGGGGTTCTTGCATCTCTTCTTCTGCTTCTTTCCCGGTTCACTGACTAGGTGTGCGCCCTGTCATCCGGTCAGCTCCCACTTTGCTTTTCTTAGCTCTGGGTGGTTCCAGCTGTCCACTGTGATGAAGCGGTAAGCTTCTTTTGGCTCGTTCTCCCTGCACACCGTTTATGTCAGCCTCCGTGCTGCTTCTTACAATCGGCTAGTCTCTAACATTCAGACTGGCGTCAAAACAAGTTGCAAACACTTTCTGACTCTACCTCTCTATCCGATCCCTGTCAGCTGTGGCAGTTTTACATTTCCTGGCATGTATCCATATTTTCTAAAGACTAGAATGCAACATTGGCTTACCACTTCTAGCCATCTTCATTGCTCCATCCCTCTACCTCGTCTCATTACTAAAACGGGGTGGGGGGGGGGTAAATAGGGTGATTGGTTGGGAAAACTTGGGAGATTAGTATCTATGCCACAATAGGCCATACATGTATGCTGTAAAGGTACATGGGTGTCATATGGATTTATGGCTGCAAGGTTTTTTTGGTTCAGTGTTTTTGTCCTGTCCCTCTGGAGTTTATCCTCCCCTACGTGGTCCTCCTGCAGATAGCCACCCCCACGATCAGAGTCAGGTAGCTTCCGTCTTTCCCAGGCCACGTTAGGGAAGCTTCCCTCCAGAGAATCAGTGACGATATTACTAGATTCGTCACAGAAATCATACAATTACAAGCCTAAAAATATATGTCATTCATGTTTTTGAAAGTGAGAATACTTCCTTGATTACATTTTTCGGAGTACAAAATGTCAGTTAATTGTTAATCAAAAATTAGGTGGAATTTCGCTTTTCCTCTATTTTCCAAGTCTGAGAACTGTGCAGAACACACCGTAGCAAATGGATTCATCCAAATCCCAATCTGACCACAGGAAGTGGAGGGAGGCCCCCCAGAAGAGTTTCAAGGAAAATATAAATACTGTCAGCATGTTAAGGAATACACCTGAGGCTTCACAGCTGGAAGTCATATTTTAAGCACTGTGCAGTGTTGATTTCCTTGCTTCCATTTTTGGATGTTTTGTGAATTTTCCTGGACTTATAAATCGCCCATAAGGACCATAAATGAAGCATTGGTAACAGGCATGCCAGACATAATTAAGTGGCTCCTCTAATTCTGGGGACTCGTACACACCTCAGCATTAGAAAAGGCGCTGGCTGCAGCATTGCTCTTTTCCTTTCAGGCACGCAGTAGTTGTTTTCCTTTGGCAGTGTGCTGCATGTAAGTACTGTGGACATACGCATTGGAAATGCTCGTATCTTAGGCTATGACAAGGATATCCTTGCCTCTCCCTGTGCTCTACCTTTCAGAGAAAGGAGTTCAGAAGCATGATCCTGGAAATTGGGCTTTATGCCAGAGCACATTCTAAATGCGAAATGGCAAGGGTGTTCTAAGTGAAACCGGGAGATCCTGCACCAGGCTGGCCCCTATGAAAAAGAGCCAGAGCAGTGTTGCTTCTATGTCCACCTCTGGGTGGCACCTGTACAACTCCAGCCACCAGTCTCATCATTAGATCTTCCAATGAGAAATGAAATCCTTCTGAACAGGAAATACAGGTGCTTCTTTGGAGGGATGTGTTAAAAGATGGTATAGACATGGATCTGCTGATGTTTTTAAAGGACAGTACATTTATTTGTCATGTCTGAATATATAGAGAAAGTACACGTACTTAGAGCAATGATTTTTCAGAATTAGTTAAGGCCCATCTCAGGTCATTTAAAATGGGAAAATGGAGGCTCCTTGTTCCATATGAATTTAAATGTATAGCCCAATCACCTCATTGAAGCATGGTGGTGGTGCTATAAAAAAAGTGGCAGTTACATATTTCCACCATATTTATTGCACTTCCCCATTCCGAGTGTAGCCCTGGTTTTATGGTCCTACCTTGGGAGCGCACACTTTAAATTTCCCCCGGGCCAGCAATGGGCCACACTGGAACCACCCCACCATCCCAATCCACAAGGAGGCCATGCTTGTGCCATTAAACACCAGTGGGACACGAGGGAGTGGAGATGTCGAGGGGGTAGGTGGATTTCACTCTAAACATCCATCAGCAACCTCAGAGACATCATTCTGAGAGACTGAACTGCAGGAGGTCCGGACCAGGATTGGTTCGCTTGCCCTAGACAATGATTTATGCCCAACAGCCATGAGAGCACAAATAACTAGGGAGATGGGGGACATTCACAACTAAGTGAACTAGCACACGTATTCAAGATAGGCTGCCAACAACTATTTTCTCAAACCTAAAATCACAATTTTGGTTTCTGTAATTTAAAGTATGTTTATTTGTTTGAGAATATATCAGGCTTTCACATCATGCTTAATAAAATGGTTAACTATATCAAACTATAAATGACAGGTGACATTGCTTGAACACAGATTTCTGCAGAAGGTGATTCAACTGACTGGGGGCCCTAACAAATTACATTCAAAGTATATATTCTTGGAGGATAGCTCAGCGGCTTCTGCTCGCCTTGGAAGCAAGACGACACAAAGCAACACAGGTTTGATCCCTGGGTCTGCGCTTAGAAACCTCTGGGTATTTAAGCGCGTTATAAATATGCAACTGAGACAAAAAACAATTATGTAACTAAAAACAAAAAAAAGATTCCTGTAACAGCGCCTCGATGCCTGCGGGCTGTGTGAGCGCTTTAAAAATGCAAAATAAAAAATATATATATATATTCTGTTGCATTAACTACTTGAGTATCAGTGAAAAGATAAGGTTGGTATTAACAAAAATGTAATTCGGTGGGGATAGTGTTGTAAAATCAAAAAGTGATAGATGCAAGGCTTTGAATTAAACATGTTATGTTATTTTAGGTTGAATTATACCGTGCACCGCTACCACCCAAGGGCAGTCTCCATGCGCTTCCCACTCTAGTTGCTCTGCGCATCATTCCATGCCATAATTCTGTAGTATGTCTGTGCCATTACAGAAGGGGACAGGCCATTAGCAAATGACTCCTGGTGCTGCCACCTAAATTTGCACTTCAATCTCAATTGCTAGTCCATGTCCCCTCTGCACTGGAACACAAGCAACCAAATGCATTTTAGGCAAGAATTACAAAATGGTAGGGTAAACTGCTTTTGAGTGCGCTTAGACTCAATATATATATATATATATATATATATATATATATATATATATATATATATATATAAATATTATAAATATATATATATATATATATATATATATGAACAAGATATTGTGATATTGTTGAGGTATGCTGCAGAACTGGTAATGATGGGTCCTACCCTAGACCCAATGGAAAGTGGAAAGCTATAGAGTTAAAACAGTCTTCTGCGCTTTGCATACATTTATGAATACAGAAATGTATGATAACAATTTGCCAATTAGATCAATGCGAATGATACAATGTAAGTGATGAGTTTTCAAAAAGTCAGTTTTAAATGACATAACCACAATCCAGCCGACACGTGTTTCGACCACTGGTCTTTTTCAAGGCAATAATTATTTGTATGCAAGCTCCGATGTTTATGCATCTATCATGTCTAATGATAAGCATAAATGCTCATTCTAGTTTTCATCTGGCTCTTGCCCCTATAGTGTTCTGTTTACATTCAGATAATTCTTGCTGACTGGTGGGTATTTACTCCCTCCAGGATGGTGTAATCACACTCTCTGTTGTGTCATTGTTTCACAGACACCAAGTGCTTGTCTTCTTCAGTCAGACAAGCACTTGGAGTCTGTGAAACCATGACACAACGGAGAGTGTGATCACACCATCCTGGATGGAGAAAATACCCACCAGTCACCTAGAACTATCTGAATGTAACCAGAATACTATAGGGGCTACAGCTAAATGAGGACTACAATGAGCATGTGTGCTAATCATAAGACATGCATTTTAGGCTTTATTGTCTAGCTGTTTGGGAAGGGCTTCTCACATTAGTGACTGGCCAGAGCAATGCCGGTGGTTATAATTGATTCAGAGACTCATACAGAATTCATGCACTCGAACACAGATAGGATGGAGATAAAGGAGTGAGGAGACACACATCCTATGGGAGTGTTTGGTCATTTACCCACCCAATAACTAGTCATTGCTATGTTAATGCCTATGGTATTACTATCAACTACATGCCCCTTGCCACAAAAACGTAACCTTTATGGAACTCTTTGAGCAAGCTCTATCACAAAGTAACACCAAATGTGTTGCTGTATAGTGCATGCCAGTGTTATATCTAGGCATTTTTTGAGTATTTAATTGCTTAATTGCCTCTGTAAACGAGCTCCTGATGTAATGAAATCTCTTAATGTGTGCCTTCAGCCAGCTGATTTTATAAGCAAAATCTGTATCAATGCCGCTGTACCTTGCACAGAAGTCGTTAAACAAGCAATCGCAAAGGGAACAATTTTGACTTGTGTATGTGTATTAGACAGATATTTGCCAGGCAATGCCATCACATGCCCAGGTACTCACACCGTTTTCCAGATGCTTCCATCTTATGGCAAGGGGGTAACCTTATGGCAGTGCCTGACAAATGCCTATCCATGCCTAATTAAAAGTTCAAGCTGTTAGCTTTGCCAATGCATGTTGGATTCAGTTAGTCTTCCTAAGTGAACGTGTATATGCCTTGTTGTCGGTGCCTTGCTTGCTACGCCTGGGGAATCAAGCTGCATCTCACTGAGTAGGTCCTACAAGGCCCTACCTGAACATGTTAAGGCTAGGATAGCAAGTATGGACCTGTTTCAGATCTTCTCATGGGTACTTAGCAGTGGGGCTCTGACCCAAAAAGAATGTATTTTTGTCTGAGCGGAAACATACTCTACTCTGTCAGAACGTTTCATGATGCAAACTGATAAGTACTGACTTGATAACCTCATACTGTTTGAGTAACTTAATATAGTTTTCAACAAACAGAACACATCATGTGTATGGTGGGTCTTGTTTGGAAAGTATGATGAGAACATGGGTACTGGATGTTAAGGCAGTGCTGGAAATGAAACATGAACACCTGTAAAATAACATGAGAGAAGAGTGTTTCCTATAATGTTGCGGGCAAAGTATAAAAGGTATACATCTTTTAAACGCAGTATTTAAATATTTCCTAAAGAGTGCAATCAGAGATGGTTTTAACCTTTGGACATGAGACAAATACCCAAGCCCATTACTCTACCTCTCTGCACTCAAATACAAACAGCCAGGGCTGCACAGGCTCTGCCAGTGAGGTGGTATCATTTTAACGTTTCTCAGAGGCAGATTGTTTACAACAGGAAGTGATTAGAAATGAGAAAAGGCAACAGGGAGTGACCATTGCTGTGGCTTTTTTTTCCTTAAAATTATAAAGAGTTTTAACAAGCTATTTAAGTGTGATTGTTGGTGATTAGAAATTAATGTGAATCAGAACAAGCTGTGTGAAACAATGGCTTTGCATTTCATTTCACTTTGTGTCTGTATGACATGTTTTTAAGCTCTCATTAATTTCTGTGCTGGAGCGTGCAGGCTTCCATTCAGAATGGGGAAAATAAAGCTAAAATAATAGGGGGTCATTTTCCAAGTCAAGCAGAGTGGAAGAAGTGGTGCTAAAGCATGCATTGCCACTTTTTATGAGCTGCAGGATTTGTATGATTTGACAGGCAAAATTGAAGAGCAGATCTGACTTAACAAGGTCCCTTACCAAATCCGATTGGTTGTACACGAACATGTATTTTGGGATCCGCCTCACTTTTACACCTGATGAAAGCAAGCACATTCCAAAGAAATCCCTTGTGGATGGCTGCCACAGTCGTTAATTGTGGAAGTGATGTACACTTTTCCAGACACCTAATAGAAAAGTGATGCGCAAAGGCGATTTTTGAAAATGTTTTACGCTTAACTTTTGCAGTACTTGGTATAAACAATTCAAATTAATGAATGGCCCCTTTTGCAAAAAAGTGCAAACATGAGTGACCCTCTCTGTGGAATTTAGGTTTCAAAACAAAATGTCCCCCCTTACTCTTTTCATGAACATGTGTCTACAATGATGACTGTATTGTTTGGTTTATTCATCATGTGACTTGTGCATTTTTAAAATAATCTGTATAAAATGTAGTATTCTTTTAGGTATTGAAAACCAAACTTCAACACATATTTGTACCAACTTGAGCTTTGAAGATGTGTGGTCAAGTATCTAAATTTCAGGCTAGGCTCAAATTCTGGCTTTACCACTTAACCAAAGTGTGTGATCCTGGACAAATCCTTTAATTTCCCTATGTCTCAGCTGCTAAAATGAGGTGGCCCTAGAAGTGATTCAGTTTGCACTATAAGCTATTATTTTTTATTATAATGCTTTAATGTGTTTTAGTCAAAATAGACTTTACACATTAAAACAATACAAATTACAAAATAAATTAAACATTAACAGTAAATACATAATTAAACAGTAAAATTAGGCTAACATTCATATTTCACATTTTCTCGTATCATATTTCATATTCACATCTACAATCATATTTTCGTCTCACATCGATTTCATTTGTCTTAATGTGTTTAATTTGTAAGGTACTAAAAATCAAGAAAAAAAGACTAATATAAAATCGTAGTTATATGCTCATTGAGCTGAAATGCGGTCAAGTTACTGATTACCTCCAGTCCTCATGCCAGACACCTGCTGTTCGTAACTGCAAATGTCCCTGCAAATGTATGTCATTAGTAATCAGGTCCCAGTCCTTTCCTTTAGTTTGGTTTTAAATTCCCTACACATTATAAGCTATTCCAAAAAACATCACTCATGGTTTAATAGATGGGCAGCACAGGCATTAGGATCTGCCAAGAACACACACATCTTTCTTTGAAAATATCAGGCCACATTTATTGAACATAATTGTGTGGTTCAATAGCTAATCAAAGTAAACACATCAAACAAAGAGTCATCATGGGCAACTGCATATTATAACTGTTATGTAAGGAGTATGCACTAGACAATGATGTACAAGGGCAGGGGAGGAAGGCCCTCTACTCCCTGCCACACCCCACCATAAGCGATACCAGGAGGCCGCAAACCCTTCAACCTGCACAGTCTGCCTCCTGATGCAGCTCTCCCAGCCCTAGCACTCTCTCCTACATGCTAGCACACCCTCAACTCAATTAAATTTGCTTCAAAAATGCAACAAAAAATAAGGTGTAGTGTTTAAAATGATGTTTTGTAAGAAACAAAATCTCCTATTCCTTGCTTCGGTATTCTGAAATGGGGCCTATCTTTCACAACAAGCTGGAGGAACCACAAGCACCTCCTCCAGGGCCTACTGGGCGTAACTACAGTGTTCAGAAAGGCATTGTTGGGGGGGGGGACACCATCTGAGATGATACTAAGACTGGGGAGGAGGAGGCATCCCCCTCAATTCTCACCAGGTAGGCCAAGAAAGGCATGCACATTGTGCCTTTAAAGAATATTTATTCAATAACACTTGTCAACACTACCATTTGCATGCTGAAGTAACTTATCAAACTGGCCCAGATGGGCTACAAAACCGGCCCACTTTAACCAACAAAAACTTTCCCACACTAGAATGTTCTGTTTTTGCTTCGGGCATTGCCCTATTGCCCTATAGGCCAGTCTGAGTCTGGCTGGAGGGAGTAGGTGGGAGTGGAGGTAAATAGGAATGGTGAGCAGTGGCAGCTGGACGAAGGCGACTAGGCGGTGAAAGGTGAAGGAGGATCAGATATGATAGAAAGGGGGAGAGCAGATGGGAAGGAAAGATAGGTAGATTGATGTTGCAACACTATTTTCCTTGCTTCGCTTTTTCTCTGTACTGTTTTTTATAGATGGGTGCAAATGTATTTTTGCAGATCCGGGAAGACATTTTTTGCTGGATCAAGGATCTGGGAAATTTGGATCAATGTCAGCACTTTGCTTTTCTTGTCAGCCACAATTCTTTTCTGATATTAAATAAGGCACAGTACACCAGAGAGGAGTTTTTTTTTTGTTTTTTGTTTTTTTTTGTTTTAATCAAACAAATGATTTTTACAAAACTTTTTCTTTTGTCAATGTGTCGTGTTATCTTCTATGTTTTAAAATTTAAAAGTTTTTGTTCGAATTCACTAGAATCTTCAGCCAACTAGTGGCCCTTTAAATTTGCCGTCTTATGCTGAATTGGTTTTTAGTTTGCTCAAGGCATACTGAAGTATTTTGGTAGTCGCGGTTAGCCAGGATGATCTATCTCCACTAATCATCTTGACCACCAGCATAGTTCAGATTCAAGCGATAGATCAGACGCAAAATGTTGCATGTAGCTAGACCTAACTTTCCCAATTTCTGTGCAGTTGAGGAGAAGATGCCTTACTGTTTCCTTTTCGCTTGGCTTTTTACAAAGTCTACAGTCACTGGTAACTGATAAAGCCTCTGATAAATTTTATCTCGTTTGTTGGAAGCAGATTTAACCTGGCTCTTAGAAGGCAGTTTCTTGCTTGCCTGTTCGGGAATTGTTTTACGTAACCCTGGAGTTCATTCAATTTTTTTATGTTTGGAGGCAGATGAAGCGTTAATTTGTTTTCTGAGGCTTTGTCCAACGTCTGGATCCAGTCGAGATCTTTCAGTTTTCTTAGAATCCTCGATGGGTTTGACAGCAATTCCTCTTTGTCACTCTCGATTGATTTAAGTAGTGTCAGCATCCTTTCTTTCCAAAACTGTAGCGATTTATTGGTGCCCATGTCCATTTCCATCTTTATTAGTTTAAACAAGGTAGGACTCGATGGTAGCAGACATTTTCTGTACAGTTTTAGAGAGCTACAGTTTACTGACCCTAACAGGGACAGCAAACTCAGCTCCCTACGGATTGAGGCAACAGGCGTAGAGGAGGGCAATCCCAGGATGGTTCTCCAGTAGTAGGCTTCAAGTTTATGCCAGATAGTGGTAGGAAGTTGTAACATAGCCTCCACTCCGTATGTTACAGAAGGCACTACTTTGGATTGATAAAAGTTCAAAGCTGGAATCATCGAGAATCGTCCAAATTTTCTATCGATAGCTTTGCCTTTTGTAGCTAGTTTCCTCATTTTTGAATGAAGCGCTTCCTGCGTGGCTAGATCTTTTTTTGTACTGTCCAGTATCACGCCTAGATATTTGAAGCTCTGGACTTTTTCAATCGGGGACGAGCGGTAGTACCATTTGTTGTTATCTGATTTCTTCACTGTTCTTTCAAAAACAAGGATTTTTGTCTTTTCCTTGTTTACTTCCAAATTATTTGCTGTCACATAGGAGTCGAGGTTATCCAACTGGCGTTGCAAACCCACTGGAGTCTGATCTATCAGGATTAAATCGTCCGCATATAGGAGTCTACTTATTTTTTGAGCCGCCAATTTTGGTGGAAAAGATCTTACCGAAGATTCTGTTAGCTGATAATCTCCAATATAAGCCAGGAAAATTGAAGGCGCCAAGGGGCATCCTTGTTTAACTCCTCTGCTTGTCGCGATAGCTGTAGAGAGGGATCCTTTACAATTGAATCGAATTCTGACCGTGGTGTTCGCATGGAGGGCTTTAATGGGGTCCAAGATTTCTTTTGGACATGCCCACGCTTCGAGTTTTTTCCATAAAAGTAATCTATCGACTCTGTCAAAAGCTTGAGTAAAATCGATAAACGCCAGATATAGCCCAGGACCTCCTTCCATCGTTCTACTTTTGAGAAGGCTCAACGACAAGATGTTGACTGTGGCTCCCGTGTTCTTCTTAAACCCAGATTGAAAGTGGTCATTACACGGAGCCTCGTTGGCCCAAGTTTGAAAATGTTTCAGAAGTAGAGAACCGTAAACCTTTCCAATTGGGTCCAATAAGGCTATTGGCCGATAGTTTACGGGATTGTTCGGGTCTCCTTTTTTGCAGATGGGCACTATGATAGCCGAAGTCCACGAAACAGGTATCGTTCTGGAATCCGAGCATCTTGCAAAGGCTTCACTGAGAAATGTTGTCCAAGCAGCCGGGTGAGCTTTCAGGTCAATGTTGGTAATGCCCTCCGGACCCGGAGCTCTCGAATTTTTTAACAACGTTATTAGCTTGAGAATTTCATCTTTATCATCCAATCTGTCCCACATGCTAACACTTTCCACAGAGTTGGTTGGTTGTCTATCAAGAGGAGATTTGAAGGTTTTTTCTATGTTTTCTCCATGCGCTTTCTCCTATTGTATTTTGGATACTTCTGGAAGTCGTCGATGATGTAGCGTTTAGCAGAGACCAGAATTCTTTTGAGTTCTTTGTTGATGCATGTTCAGTCGGTGAGTTCGCAGCCATGAACGGTAAGCGATTTTTGCATCACGCTTTAGATTTTCAGCATTGGCGGAAGTTTGTTTTGATGCATTTCTCACGGTTTTCCGATAGATCCGTCGTTTTTCGACTACCTGGATATCCTAACTATGGTTTTTTGACTTTGGTGATGAATAGATCTTAGTACAGGGTTTCTTGTACAATGTAAGTAAAGGTCCTTTGTCAGTCTTATTGGACTGGTTTTCACAGGATCGGTCAAGGTTTTCCAAGTGACTGCAACAAGTTATGATCGCTGGATTTTGTTTTAATTACCTCGAAGGTTGAAATCAGGTCCAAAAAGGCTCTCGAGGTAAATATATGATCAATAGTTGATTCCATCATTCCATTAGACCATGTTGCGATGCAATCCGAATTAGGGAAGACCAGCTCGAGACCAGCTCGAGATTGTGTAATTCTCTAGAGTTCTTTAAATTCTGCCATAACCTTCCTCTCTGATCCGCTGGCGTACGGATTCTTTTAAGTTTTTGCGAGGGAGTAGTTGAATTTAAATCTCAGCAGATTAACAGGTAGGATATTTGATAAGTAGCCAGAATTTCATCAATGGCCGCTTCCATTTCCTTCATGTAAGTTCCAGCTTCTGTTTTGACCGGATTCCAGTAGGTGTTTATGATTGCCACCGGCGACGTTTGCATTTCATCGTCAGTGGTTTACTTATGTGTTCATGTTAGGAGCACAGTTAGTAAAGACTTGTTTGCCGTTAGTATTTTTTTCAACTTTAATCCATGGCCTGTACGAATTGCCGTCAATAGACCAGATGATGGACTGCCTTTGATGCTCTTTTTCGTCGGGGCTAGAGTTATTTCATAACCGTCTAATCTCGGTGGTTTGGTAAGCCAAGTTTCCTGTAGACACAGGATGTCAAAATCGCCCAAATTTACGTCTCCTGAAACAGTTAGGTGGTGGAAGCCTCTGGTGTTCCATGAGCCAAGTCTTAAGTTAATTGCAGTATGTGATCGCCGCTCCTCGCTGACCTCTAGGGGGGGCCTGTGTTGCTATGAGGATTTTTTTGCTATAAGGGCTTTTGGCAGCCAGGCCCAAAGACTCGAAACAGACCTTGGTTTTGGATTTAGCTTTTCGTCCCGGGAAACATGTTGCACTTCTTGTCTAATAGTTTTCCCCAAGCTAGAAGGAAATGGCACAGTTTCGCTCGATCGTTGCGTAGTTGCCTTATTTGTTTTTAAACAAGACTTTTCACTTTTTATCATGGGACTCTTTGAGGTTGCTGGTGGTTCTCGCTGTCTATGCCGTGGTCGTGGGAACTCTGAGGTTTGCCGTTCCACATTCTCTGATTTGGACAATTTTCTGCTTTCTTTCGGGATGGTAAGATCGTATCCAAGTCGGAGCAACTCGTTGGCTTCTTTAATCAAAAGATTTTTTATCGTTTCCGATGAAATGTAGAGGTAAGTTTGTGCTCTGCCATTTTTATGGCTAGGGTCCACAATCTTCAGATCGTCAGTTGTTATTATTCTCAAGCTGCGAACATAGTGAAGCAGAGTTAACACTGATCTCCTATTCAGAATTATTTCATCAAAGTTTCCTTTAATTTGTTCCAGCTTTAATTGCCATCGCCATTCCGTTTTTAGTTTTTGGTCTTTATGATATTTTTCCGTCTGCGAGTGGTATCGATGGTCTGGAGCATGGAACTTTTGCGTATGTGAATTAGATGGTGAATTTCTTGTCTTTTTTCGTTGCTTCGATGAATGTCTAGGCGATTCAGTACTGTGATTTGACCATCAAGCTTTCTTCATTGGACTTTCCAGCATAGGCGATCGTTGTCTTTTTTCTGGGAACTGTTGGACATTGTAAGGCTTTTTCTTCGTTCTTACTCCTTCTTTTTCAGCCGCCTCTATTATAGTTTTTTTACGGCGTTCTTCAAGCGTCAAGAAAACTCCAGGGCTTTGGACCCTGTTGCTGTTGAGAGAAGTCATTGTTGGGCTGTCTGGGGAAACTCCAAAAGTCACTTTTCGAACTGGTAAAAGATAAGGCTCGCCTAAAGAGGCTAGCCGTCCAGGATCTTCTAAGTGTTGAGATAAGTTCATTAGGCTTTCGTTTCCCATAAATTCATCCACTGACTTCGGGGAGTGTGTAGCTGGATCTTGGGCTTTACCTGAGAGCTGCTTGGGAGAATAGCTTTCCTGCGGTCCCAATCTTAGTGGCTGAGGATCAGACAGTTTCTTCTTTGAGTCCGTTGTAGGAACTTGAGGCTTTTTTGTTCCGGGAGATTTCCTCTCTGTTAGTAGTACTTTTGCTAGGTCAGGAGTCTTTTTTGTAAAGATCTTAAATGGCTGATCCGTAGTGTCAGATTGTGGAATGTTGTTTTCGTCTATAATTAGAAGAGCTTCCGTGCTTCTACAGTTTTCTGCTGCTGTTACAAATTTTTCGCTGTTAGTGGAGTCTTTGTCTTACAAGATAAAGTTCAATGACTTGAGGTGTCGGAATTGAAACAATATTATGCCTCCTATCGCAGCAATTGTATGTGTATTGGCCTACGCCAAGTTGTCAAAACATCATATGCGAACAAACTCTGCGGCAAGGTTTTGACCTTAGAGAAAGTAATGTAAGTCGCCATCTTGGATTAAGCCGCCATTTTAGGTTCTCTTGTAATATGGAAGTCACCCTGAACATCAAAATGGAGGCCGAATGACATTCTGAGTAAGATTCTGGCTGTTGTGACCTCCGTACACACGAATAATTAATATGCCTGCAGGCCACTTGTCGGGGTCGCGAACTGAGACCTTGTCCTATTGTTGACCTATGTGTAAATGTACAACTATATCAGCGAAACTAATCAAAATGCATATATTATAGGAGTGACCTGGCTAGGAACCCATAGGCCCGACTCCTAGAATGGTTAACCCGCGAGAGGGTTGGCCAAGGGCTGGATAAAAAGTATAAAAGACCCAAGTATTCCAATGTACGGTCTCTCTCACTAACGCAGTGAACTCTTGTTGAAGTTCGTTATGTTACTCTGAGAGCCGAATAGCTATCCGTTTGTCAATTGACTTTGGTAACTGTTGTAGCTTTTAAATAAAGCACTTGTATGTTCTTTGTAACCTGTGTTGGTGTGTTTCTTTCTGGGCTTCCCGGCCTCATATTATTTTTATGTTTTCAAAGTTGGCGCCCGAACAGGGACCCTCAAGATTGATGCCGGATCATTGAAGGTTGACGCAGACTATCGAACCGGGATCGGACGGTGTGATGCTGCGGGCCCGACCGAACGAGACGCGATACCTCGGCAGCGCTGCACAATCTGATCCTTGGACGATAGTCGTGTGGTCTGACACGGCATCTTGACGAGGGTCCATTTTTGAGGCGGGCAGATTTGTCGAAACCACCAAACACAAGGTAAAATTCGTTAGGTAAGTTCTTTGGTAAACCGTATGGTCCTCCTTAGGTTTGGTCAGGTGCAGTCGTGACCCGGCTCTTAATTTAACCCTGACAATTTGAATTTGGCGTATTGTATCTGCAGACACAATTACTGACCAGGTAACACCAATTTTTTGTGAAATGCCTGGGAAATTGTCTAGCTGCTTTAGGGCTCTGTTCCGCAGCAATCGACAATCTTTGGAATTTAGCCGCCCGGCACCACAGGAGGGGTCGCCGGCATGTACTATGTACTGTAAGTATGGCATTGGAAGTATAGTATTTAATGATATTTGGCACAGACAAACCAGACATGCCTCTGAATTTCAGTGGCCAATCAATGGTAGTTTCGAAATCCCCCATATTGAATACCTAGAATCGGTCTTGCTAAAAAAGAAGGCCAGACCTGCAGCATTTGATGTTTTGCAGAATTGGAAAAAAGAAGCGTTGCAGCAACTTAAAAGTAGGGATAAACATGCACGCCGTCATAAAACAAATGCCGAAAAGGCGTTGTTAGATGATAAGGAAAAACATTCGGAGTCAGTTAAAAATATGGATAGGGCTTTTTCACTCAGAATCCAGAAAATGTATCCCTCTAAAGATTTCCATGTTTCTGAAGAATTTATTGAAAAATTGTTAAACGAACGCAGGCCTGGTGCCTCTGCGCCACCTCCATATGATCCTCTCCCGGGTGCTCTGCCCATTCCTGCTGTTGTTCCTGCTGTTATTCCTGTTCCCCCTGTACAACCTATTGTTCCTATTCCTCTAGTTGTTGTTCCTCCACCTATCCCGCCACCCCTTCCTCTTGCGCCGATAGTTGCACCCTCATTGAATTTGCCCATACCTCCGCTCCCGAGTGGTTCTGTATTGACTAACGTTGATCGGGGTGCGGGGTCAAAGATTGTCACTCGAAATACTGTTTCTGCAGACAAGAAACAGGAATTATTTGCATGGGCTAAGCACTGTATGGAGAAAGGTGATCAAGTCAACGTTTTTTCCACATTATCAAATATGGACAATTTTCCCGAGAAAAATGTTTTTATCGAAGGTTTGGGGACTCATTTATGTGTAATGTGGGGTAGATTACATAATTCGGATCTCCCACAAGGGGTGAGGGATCTAAATACTTTAGCACTTTCAAGGGATACAGAGGAGAAAGTACATGGTCATGTTGAGAGATTGTTTGAGTATAGGAGGGACTTTGAGAAATTGCGGGATGAGGATGATGAAGACGACAGTATGTATGTGCAGAAACGGTTCCTTCCGTGTCGTAGATCGGCACCTGAGGAAGTATGAATTTGTACCAAAGATGCGATTCGATGGATCTCGGATTCATCGATACCGCCAGATGAAGTATATGACACGTATAGTCAGTATACAGTAGAAATGCAAAGGAAGGTGATTCAGGTAATGGTACAGTACCTGCAGGAAGAATGTGTAAGGAAGAAGGTTAGTTGTCCTATAGAGTTATTGGGAATTTGTAAAAGGGCTTTTTCACCCGACACTTCTTCGACTGCCTTAGCGCTCGACCTGGCTTTGTTGCTTAGTGAGCAGTCGGAGTTACCTATGTCTCAGTTGCCTATGAGGGAGGTTCCTCCGACATTTGTCCCAAAGGTTGAGATTCCCGCTAACGCTGGGACTGGTGCACCCGCTGTGGATATCCCTGCACATTATGTATCACAATTTGTTCACGTCCCGTTTTCACGACAGGAAGTGAACACTATTAGACAATTAATTCCCAATATCAGGAAAAACCCGACAGGGTTTTACAAAGAGATAGAGTCCGTTTTGCAGTCCTCTGTGTTCACCTTAAGTGATATTGACTTGCTATTCCCTGTACTCCTGCCCGTAGATTTATGGAAGCAGGTTCGGACAATAGACGATGTGCCAGGGTTGGGAGATACGTGGGCTAACATGACTAGGTTTGATGGGGAAAGACCAGCTGGTGAGAAACCACCTCAGGTAATACTTACTTTGCCTGATAGAATTGTCGCAAAATTGAAAACTATAATTCCAGAGAAAAGAATTATTTGGGACAAGCTTACGGCCTGTGTTCAAGGAAAAACTGAAGGTGCCACCGAATTCTTTAATAGATTTGAACAGGTATTCTCTGACTTCAGTGGACAGGACTTGGGCACGGAGTCTGGGAAAAGGTTGTTTGTGGACAAATTTGTACATGGATTGTTGCCCGACATCCAGTCACAGATTATGTCCTCTGAGAGCGCTTGGCAGGCGAAATCCCAATCTGAAGTTTTGCACATGGCTCAGTATTATGAGAACCGTGTTAATAATGAAAAAGAGAAAATAGAGAAGAGGAAAGGAGATTTGAGGACTAAAGTATTGTTACAACAAATTGTTAGAAATCCCAGAGGAGGTACTTCACAGATCAGAGGTCAGTATGTCCCAAAAGGAAACGCTCCTTTGGGTCCTGTGAATATTAATCAATGTGCCCATTGCCGCCAGGAAGGTCATTGGCGAGCACAATGCCCCGTCCTTCGACAAAGGTCAAACAATGCATTTGGGAGTATGGGTAGACGACCTAGAGGTCGCCCTGGAGCAGGGGGCCCTGATAGAGGACAGTTCTCGCAAGATCCTCAGCAACCTTTTACACGGGAAAATCAGACTTCAGGTGTGGCTACAAGAAACATATTTGATCACCCTTCTGCTGCCTACCTTTCTGAAGAGCTTCCTTCCGACGACATTTTATTTCGTTAGGACTGCCCGAAGCAGGGTTTGGAACCTTCACCTATTCCTGTTAATCAGAAAGGTCCCTACGTCGAATTGTTAGTGGGGAATAGGAAACATCAGTTTTTGATAGATACTGGAGCACAGAAGTGCTCCATTGATCATTCCCGGGTTCCAAACATTCGACTGTCAGGGCAAACAAATGTTTCTGTAGGGTTTTCTGGTACACCAATTGTTTGTCCGGTTTCTTCGCCGGTGTCTGTTTCTTTGGGTCCCTTTACGGACCATTGCCCTTTCCTTCTTACTTCGAACTGTGGAGAGAATTTGCTGGGGTTAAATTTGTTAAAGAAACTGAATGCAGTGATTCATTGTTCCTCTGATGGAGTACGACTGACGGTTTCACCACAGCAACTTCCCAGTTCCCAGTTTCTGACTCGACCATTGCCTCCTGAGTTTAGTGTTGTCCCGGAATGTTTATGGGCGATTGACGACAATGATGTCCGGGTACTACAGATTGAGCCTGTTAAAATAGTTTTGAAACATGGAGTTAAATTACTACGCATTCCGCAGTATAAAATATCAGTTGAGGGCGAGCGTGCTTTGAAGTGCATTGTCTCCGATTTTGTGCATCAAGGGGTGATTGAAGAGACTGCAGGTAGTTTATGTAACAGCCCGATTTTACCTGTATACAAGAAAGGCGACAAAGCAATCCCATACCGTTTTATAATTGATCTTCGTGCTATTAACAAAGTTGTCGCCCCGCAATTTCCAATTGTGCCTGATGTAACAACGATACTAACAATGATCCCTGCTAGAGCTACGTATTTTAGTGTTGTGGACCTAAAGAATGCTTTCTTTAGTATTCCTATACACAAGGAGAGTAGATATTTGTTTGCGTTCACCTTGGGGGGACGTTCATTCACATTTACTTGTGCACCTAAAGGGTATACTGAAAGTCCAAGCATTTATAGTAGAGCTTTGAAAGAGCAGCTTGACACCCTTGAATTGCCATCTACTTGTACACTACTTCAGTATGTCGATGATTTGCTTTTGGCTGCAGATTCTGAAAATGCTTATAAAGAAGGCACTGTATTGTTACTTATTCATCTGGCCGAAAACGGTCATAAAGCTTCGCTCAAGAAATTTCAATATTGTTGCCAGGAGGTCGCCTATTTAGGTTACCTCCTGTCAAAGGAGGGGAGAAGATTGACACCTGAAAGAATAAAACACATTTCTGGCATGTCTGTTCCAAATACACAGAAGGAAGTCAGAGCCTTAATAGGTATGGCTTCTTACTGTAGGTTGTGGATCCCGAACTTCTCACTAGTGATAAAACCAATGTTGGCTTTGACGAAGAAGGGCATTTCTTTGCCGCTGCCATGGAAATCGGAACATCAACAATCATTTGAGCTTCTCAAAACCGCATTATGCTCTGCACCGGTTCTGGGTACTCCAAATTATGACAAGGCCTTTGTGTTGTTTGTGCATGAATGTGATGGATGTGCTTTGGCTGTGTTAACACAGGAACACGGAGGGAAGAATAGGCCGTGCGGCTACTACTCCTCCGCCCTTGATCCTGTCGCATGCACTTTGCCAAGATGTTTGCGAGCTGTCGCTGCTGCTGCCGCGTCTGTAAAACAGAGTGAGGGAATGGTCCTAGGCCATGATTTAATTTTGATGGTACCTCACTCTGTAGATGTCCTATGAATAAGACTCAAACGCAACACCTCACCTCTGCCCGGCTGACAAGGCATGAATTAATTCTGTTTGCCCCTCACATTCAAATTAAGAGGTGTTGTGTTCTTATTCCGGCTGAACTTCTACATTTCCCGCAAAATACTGTTTGCGGTGACGAAGAATTGCATGACTGCCTGTATACCACTGAACAGGAAACGAAGGGCAGGATAGACCTTATAGATACTCCTTTGGGTAATGCAGAAGGGGAGCTGTTTTGTGATGGCTCCTGCTTCAAACTCCCCGATGTTACATCTACAGCTGCTTACGCAGTTACTACGTTGAGTACGGTTGTTGAAACTAAGAGAATTCCGCATAACTCCGCGCAGGCCGCAGAGATTATAGCGTTGACCCGAGCTTGTGAACTCTCCGAAGGGCATATAGTAAACATATATACTGATAGCCAGTACGCCTTTGGGGTGGATCACAACTTCGGGAGGCTCTGGTCGGAAAGAGGGTTCCTAACCTCACATGGGACCAAGATCCAGCATGGTCCCCTGATAGTGCAATTGCTCTTGGCATTCTCACTTCCTAGGCAGTTAGCGATCATGAAATGTGCAGCACATCGTAAGGTCATAGATGATGTGGGAAAAGGGAACACTTTTGCTGACCAGAGAGCCAGGCAAACGGCTACAGACCTTAGCGCAGACATGTATGCTCTAAGGGAAACAAAAGATACCTATGTAATGGATGAGGGTATTGGGTCTGTGCGAGATATTCAAACTGATGCCACAATAGAAGAGTCTAAAAGGTGGGCCGAAGGAATGGGGAAACTGGGTGATGATGGGTGTTGGGTGGATGCATCTGAAGGAAAATGGTTGCTCCCTGATTCATATGTGCTGGCAATGGTTACGATGGCACACGGTCCTACGCATGTGTGTGCTCAGCAGATCACGAAAATGTTAGAACAAGTATGGGTGAATGATAAAATTTCGAAGATTGCACAGCGCCATGTTCAGAATTGTATGATTTGCTTACAGCACAATGTGGGGAAGGGGATAGTAACTCCAAGGGGAAGCTTTGGGCCCCCTTCTGTTCCCTTCGAGGTCATCCACTTTGATTTTATTGAGATGGAATGGTGTAACAATCTAAAATATGTTCTCGTGATTATTTGTGCTTTTAGTAAATGGGTCGAGGCTTTCCCCCTTAAGGATGCTACTGCCATGACCACTGCAAAGACTATGGTAAAATAATTCTTTCCACGATTTGGGCTTCCAAGGGTAATTTGGTCGGACAATGGTCCCCATTTTGTTGCAGCAGTAATCTTGCAGATACGCACAGCGTTACACACTGAAAAACGATTTCACTCAGCTAGACATCCTCAAAGTGCTGGGTTGGTAGAGAGACATAACAGCATCCTAAAGAATAAACTTGCAAAAACATGTGCCGACACCAAATTGAAATGGCCAGATGCCTTACCTATTGTTTTGTTAGCTATGCGTACCACACCTCAAACAAAGATTGGGCTTTCTCCATTTGAGGTAGTGATGGGGAGACCTGCTAACATTTGGGGTCTTCCGAAGCCTAAAGCATTGAGGGAGGTAGAAAATGTATTGCTTGTAGACTACTGTAACCAGTTGACTAAAAATCTGTATCTCATTTATCATCAGGTCCAAGCAGCTTTACCTGTACGGTTTACGCGCCCAGGACACGATATTCAGTCTGGAAGTTGGGTCCTAGTGAAGGCCTACAAAAGGTCTTCCTGTCTCGCTCCTCGCTGGAGGGGACCCTACCAGGTGCTGTTGGTCACCCAGACAGCAGTGCGGGTGGCTGGAAAAAAACATTGGATCCACGCGACGCATGTCAAGAAACTTCCTCACCCGACACCACACGTTACAGAAGAAGCAGAACCCCTCGCTGATGCTACAATCTCTGATCCTGGAGTAGCAAACAGCAATGTGAGTGTGTCGGAGAATTTCTCTGAGCCCGTGGAGCTTGGGGAACAGTCCATTTAGTCTCCGCACTCTTTGGAAAAGTCAGTTCCGGAAAAAATTGTTTCAAGTTCTGCGGCTTCCGTCGCCTCCAATACGTCGCTTCCCTCAGGAAGTGACGTTGCCTTGTTTCCGGATCAAGCAGTTCTGGGTACCACCAGGTACAACCTTCGATGAAGAAAATAGAACTACGGCACGGGTCTTTTCCGTGCATTTGGAAAGAAGAAGTGATTGAAAGTTTTCTCTTGTAAAAGAAAGTTCCTTTCGAACAAAAGGAAAAAAAAGGGATTCTGCTGGCTAGGGTTGGGAAGGACTAAGAAGTCGCGCGACCGTAGTGTCGCCAGCAACGAACATTGGGGTCGTCGATTGAGAAAGTACGATGCCTGCCACCTCCACCGCTGCTCCCCGCACTGGACTTGTAAATAAGGGAGTGACCAACTCGGACAACAAACAATGTGCCTTGGGCCCCGAAAACGTATTGCTGTGTTGTGTTAATAATAATTGGAATTTGTGTAATTACTGCTGTGGTACTTTGGTACGTCGAAGAAATTTACCCTCTAAAACCTTGAGATTGTACCTACTGCTTTGACTCCCTCTGTACACCTTCACACTCTGTCATCTAGAGACTCCCAGCATAGACGAAAGTATCATAATAACACTTTAATGATAGTAATGAATGCAATGCATGCCATTTTTAATAAGAGTAATTGCTGGATTTGTACCCATTTACCGCAACATGGGAACAAGGGGCTAGGATGGTATATTCACCCTTTACCTTTAACGACTGCTTGCTATGCTTCTCTTAGAGCACTATTCTTTGGCCGTTGGAATGATAGCGTCTCAGGGAACTTTGATGGAACTAATTTAAATGATTTTGAGAAACGTGAATTGACTCCCCTGGGATGCTCGCTTTTTGCAAATAGAAGTAGACCTAATGTTGCTTCTATTAGGCCATCTGATAAACTATCTCTTCCTTTCCAAACTCTAATTTCCTTTAAAATGGCTCCGTTAGGCAATAAGGACGCTGTGCCCCCTTCCTACTCTATTAATCATAGCCCCGATTCAGTCCCCTTTTGTGTACAAAGAAATGGCACTCGACCAATGGGAGATTTTGAAGGTTGTGTAAACATTGTAAATTTGACTGGGGAGAACAGGCCTCTGTATGTAGGGGGGCCTGTTTATTTCGTTTGTGGTAGTTCAGCATTTCCCTGGTTGCCCAAGGATTGGCAGGGAACCTGTTATTTAGGAATCCTGTTACCTGGGGTATTTATAGCTAGTACATTGGAAGTTTCTAAGGCTCGCCCACGGCGGGACGAGGATGGAGATACCCCTGGGCAAGTATTGGGAGATATAGCGAAATCAGTTGTGCCATTTTGGGGACAGATAGCAAACTCTGAAAATATTAGGGGACTAGCAAGAGTATTGGAGAGAACCATCAACCGGACCACGGATATACTCTACAATATGACACTAGAACAAAAGGCAATAAGATTGGTAGCACTCCAAAATCGGATGGCATTAGATGTCATTCTGGCAGAACGTAGTGGAGTATGCAAATTAGTGGGGTCCGCTTGCTGTGTTTTCGTACCAGACTCCTCACCGACAATTTTCAAAGCAATACAGAACTTGCACATCCTTAGTTCTGAGGTGCATGTTCCGGTGGGAGATTGGAATATTAGCGCCTGGTTCTGGGATTCTCTACGATCCTGGGGTTGGAAGGTGCTTTCTGTTATCCTGGTTATTTTGGGAATCCTGCTATTCCTTTGTTGCTGTTTCCAATGTCTACCTAGTATAGGTGCAATGCTAGGGGGGTGTTGTGCTCAAGCGGTGAGCACAGTAGGGCACAAAATGTACGCCCCAGATACAGCATCTAAAGAGTTTGTGTTACAAGAGGTTCTGATGAATGACCTAATGGCTATAGACATTACAGATAATGATTCAGGATGTATAGACGACAATGCATGGAGTTATTTACAAAAGTATTAGAAATTATATTAGCACTTGGCATAGGCCAAAAGGAGGGTTTGTCGGAATTGAAACAATATTATGCCTCCTATTGCAGCAATTGTATGTGTATTGGCCTACGCCAAGTTGTCTAAACATCATATGCGAACAAACTCTGCGGCAAGGTTTTGACCTTAGAGAAAGTAATGTAAGTCGCCATCTTGGATTAAGCTGCCATTTTAGGTTCTCTTGTAATATGGAAGTCACCCTGAACATCAACATGGAGGCCGAATGACATTCTGAGTAAGATTCTGGCTGTTGTGACCTCCGTACACACGAATAATTAATATGCCTGCAGGCCACTTGTCGGGGTCGCGAACTGAGACCTTGTCCTATTGTTGACCTATGTGTAAATGTACAACTATATCAGCGAAACTAATCAAAATGCATATATTATAGGATTGACCTGGCTAGGAACCCATAGGCCCGACTCCTAGAATGGTTAACCCGCGAGAGGGTTGGCCAAGGGCTGGATAAAAAGTATAAAAGACCCAAGTATTCCAATGTACGGTCTCTCTCACTAACGCAGTGAACTCTCGTTGAAGTTCGTTATGTTACTCTGAGAGCCGAATAGCTATCCGTTTGTCAATTGACTTTGGTAACTGTTGTAGCTTTTAAATAAAGCACGTGTATGTTCTTTGTAACCTGTGTTGGTGTGTTTCTTTCTGGGCTTCCCGGCCTCATATTATTTTTATGTTTTCACAGTTGGCGCCCGAACAGGGACCCTCAAGATTGATGCCGGATCATTGAAGGTTGACGCAGACTATCAAACCGGCATCGGACGGTGTGATACTGCGGGCCCGACCGAACGAGACGCGATACCTCGGCAGCGCTGCACAATCCGATCCTTGGACGATAGTCGTGTGGTCTGACACGGCATCTTGACGAGGGTCCATTTTTGAGGCGGGCAGATTTGTCGAAACCACCAAACACAAGGTAAAATTCGTTAGGTAAGTTCTTTGGTAAACCGTACGGTCCTCTGTAGGTTTGGTCAGGTGCAGTCGTGACCCGGCTCTTAATTTAACCCTGACAATTTGAATTTGGCGTATTGTATCTGCAGACACAATTACTGACCAGGTAACACCAATTTTTTGTGAAATGCCTGGGAAATTGTCTAGCTGCTTTAGGGCTCTGTTCCGCAGCAATCGACAATCTTTGGAATTTAGCCGCCCGGCACCACAGGAGGGGTCGCCGGCATTTACTATGTACTGTAAGTATGGCATTGGAAGTATAGTATTTAATGATATTTGGCACAGACAAACCAGACATGTCTCTGAATTTCAGTGGCCAATCAATGGTAGTTTCGAAATCCCCCATATTGAATACCTAGAATCGGTCTTGCTAAAAAAGAAGGCCAGACCTGCAGCATTTGATGTTTTGCAGAATTGGAAAAAAGAAGCGTTGCAGCAGCTTAAAAGTAGGGATAAACATGCACGCCGTCATAAAACAAATGCCGAAAAGGCGTTGTTATATGATAATGAAAAACATTCGGAGTCAGTTAAAAATATGGATAGGGCTTTTTCACTCAGAATCCAGAAAATGTATCCCTCTAAAGATTTCCATGTTTCTGAAGAATTTATTGAAAAATTGTTAAACGAACGCAGGCCTGGTGCCTCTGCGCCACCTCCGTATGATCATCTCCCAGGTGCTCTGCCCATTCCTGCTGTTGTTCCTGCTGTTATTCCTGTTCCCCCTGTACAACCTATTGTTCCTATTCCTCTAGTTGTTGTTCCTCCACCTATCCCGCCACCCCTTCCTCTTGCGCCGATAGTTGCACCCTCATTGAATTTGCCCATACCTCCGCTCCCGAGTGGTTCTGTATTGACTAATGTTGATCGGGGTGCGGGGTCAAAGATTGTCACTCGAAATACTGTTTCTGCAGACAAGAAACAGGAATTATTTGCATGGGCTAAGCACTGTATGGAGAAAGGTGATCAAGTCAACGTTTTTTCCACATTATCAAATATGGACAATTTTCCCGAGAAAAATGTTTTTATCGAAGGTTTGGGGACTCATTTATGTGTAATGTGGGGTAGATTACATAATTCGGATCTCCCACAAGGGGTGAGGGATCTAAATACTTTAGCACTTTCGAGGGATACAGAGGAGAAAGTACATGGTCATGTTGAGAGATTGTTTGAGTATAGGAGGGACTTTGAGAAATTGCAGGATGAGGATGATGAAGACGACAGTATGTATGTGCAGAAACGGTTCCTTCCGTGTTGTAGATCGGCACCTGAGGAAGTACGAATTTGTACCAAAAAGCAATTCGATGGATCTCGGATTCATTGATACCGCCAGATGAAGTATATGACACGTATAGTCAGTATACAGTAGAAATGCAAAGGAAGGTGATTCAGGTAATGGTACAGTACCTGCAGGAAGAATGTGTAAGGAAGAAGGTTAGTTGTCCTATAGAGTTATTGGGAATTTGTAAAAGGGCTTTTTCACCCGACACTTCTTCGACTGACTTAGCGCTCGACCTGGCTCTGTTGCTTAGTGAGCGGTCAGAGTTACCTATATCTCAGTTGCCTATGAGGGAGGTTCCTGCGACATTTGTCCCAAAGGTTGAGATTCCCGCTAACGCTGGGACTGGTGCACCCGCTGTGGATATCCCTGCACATTATGTATCACAATTTGTTCACGTCCCGTTTTCACGACAGGAAGTGAACACTATTAGACAATCAATTCCCAATATCAGGAAAAACCCGACAGGGTTTTACAAAGAGATAGAGTCCGTTTTGCAGTCCTCTGTCTTCACCTTAAGTGATATTGACTTGCTATTCCCTGTACTCCTGCCCGTAGATTTATGGAAGCAGGTTCGGACAATAGACGATGTGCCAGGGTTGGGAGATACGTGGGCTAACATGACTAGGTTTGATGGGGAAAGACCAGCTGGTGAGAAACCACCTCAGGTAATACTTACTTTGCCTGATAGAATTGTCGCAAAATTGAAAACTATAATTCCAGAGAAAATAATTATTTGGGACAAGCTTACGGCCTGTGTTCAAAGAAAAACTGAAGGTGCCACCGAATTCTTTAATAGATTTGAACAGGCATTCTCTGACTTCAGTGGACAGGACTTGGGCACAGAGTCTGGGAAAAGGTTGTTTGTGGACAAATTTGTACATGGATTGTTGCCCGACATCCAGTCACAGATTATGTCCTCTGAGAGCGCTTGGCAGGCGAAATCCCAATATGAAGTTTTGCACATGGCTCAGTATTATGAGAACCGTGTTAATAATGAAAAAGAGAAAATAGAGAAGAGGAAAGGAGATTTGAAGACTAAAGTATTGTTACATCAAATTGTTAGAAATCCCAGAGGAGGTACTTCACAGATCAGAGGTCAGTATGTCCCAAAAGGAAACGCTCCTTTGGGTCCTGTGAATATTAATCAATGTGCCTATTGCCGCCAGGAAGGTCATTGGCGAGCACAGTGCCCCGTCCTTTGACAAAGGTCAAACAATGCATTTGGGAGTATGGGTAGACGACCTAGAGGTTGCCCTGGAGCAGGGGGCCCTGATAGAGGACAGTTCTCGCAAGATCCTCAGCAACCTTTTACACGGGAAAATCAGACTTCAGGTGTGGATACAAGAAACATATTTGATCACCCTTCTGCTGCCTACCTTTCTGAAGAGCTTCCTTCCGACGACATTTTATTTCGTTAGGACTGCCCGAAGCAGGGTTTGGAACCTTCACCTATTCCCGTTAATCAGAAAGGTCCCTACGTCGAATTGTTAGTGGGGAATAGGAAACATCAGTTTTTGATAGATACTGGAGCACAGAAGTGCTCCATTGATCATTCCCGGGTTCCAAACATTCCACTGTCAGGGCAAACAAATGTTTCTGTAGGGTTTTCTGGTATACCAATTGTCTGTCCGGTTTCTTCGCCGGTGTCTGTTTCTTTGGGTCCCTTTGCGGACCATTGCCCTTTCCTTCTGACTTCGAAATGTGGAGAGAATTTGCTGTGGTTAAATTTGTTAAAGAAACTGAATGCAGTGATTCATTGTTCCTCTGATGGAGTACGACTGACGGTTTCACCACAGCAACTTCCCAGTTCCCAGTTTCTGACTCGACCATTGCCTCCTGAGTTTAGTGTTGTCCCGGAATGTTTATGGGCGATTGACGACAATGATGTCAGGGTACTACAGATTGAGCCTGTTAAAATAGTTTTGAAACATGGAGTTAAATTACCACGCATTCCGCAGTATAAAATATCAGTTGAGGGCGAGCGTGCTTTGAAGTGCATTGTCTCCGATTTTGTGCATGGAGGGGTGATTGAAGAATTGGCAGGTAGTTTATGTAACAGCCCGATTTTACCTGTATACAAGAAAGGCGACAATGCAATCCCATACCGTTTTATAATTGATCTTCGTGCTATTAACAAAGTTGTCGCCCCGCAATTTTCAATTGTGCCTGATGTAACAACGATACTAACAATGATCCCTGCTACAGCTATGTATTTTAGTGTTGTGGACCTAAAGAATGCTTTCTTTAGTATTCCTACACACAAGGAGAGTAGATATTTGTTTGCGTTCACCTTGGGGGGACGTTCATTCACATTTACTCGGGCACCTCAAGGGTATACTGAAAGTCCAAGCATTTATAGTAGAGCTTTGAAAGAGCAGCTTGACACCCTTGAATTGCCATCTACTTGTACACTACTTCAGTATGTCGATGATTTGCTTTTGGCTGCAGATTCTGAAAATGCTTATAAAGAAGGCACTGTATTGTTACTTATTCATCTGGCCGAAAACGGTCATAAAGCTTCGCTCAAGAAATTTCAATATTGTTGCCAGGAGGTCGCCTATTTAGGTTACCTCCTGTCAAAGGAGGGGAGAAGATTGACACCTGAAAGAATAAAACACATTTCTGGCATGTCTGTTCCAAATACACAGAAGGAAGTCAGAGCCTTAATAGGTATGGCTTCTTACTGTAGGTTGTGGATCCCGAACTTCTCACTAGTGATAAAACCAATGTTGGCTTTGACGAAGAAGGGCATTTCTTTGCCGCTGCCATGGAAATCGGAACATCAACGATCATTTGAGCTTCTCCAAACCGCGTTATGCTCCGCACCGGTTCTGGGTACTCCAAATTATGACAAGGCCTTTGTGTTGTTTGTGCATGAATGTGATGGATGTGCTTTGGCTGTGTTAACACAGGAACACGGAGGGAAGAATAGGCCGTGCGGCTACTACTCCCCTGCCCTTGATCCTGTTGCATGCGCTTTGCCAAGATGTTTGCGAGCTGTCGCTGCTGCTGCCGTGTCTGTAAAACAGAGTGAGGGAATGCCTTAGGCCATGATTTAATTTTGATGGTACCTCAATCTGTGGATGTCCTATTGAATAAGACTCAAACGCAACACCTCACCTCTGCCCTGCTGACAAGGTATGAATTAATTCTGTTTGCCCCTCACATTCAAATTAAGAGGTGTTGTGTTCTTAATCCGGCTGAACTTCTACATTTCCCGCAAAATACTGTTTGCGGTGACGAAGAATTGCATGACTGCCTGTATACCACTGAACAGGAAACGAAGGGCAGGATAGACCTTATAGATACTCCTTTGGGTAATGCAGAAGGGGAGCTGTTTTGTGATGGCTCCTGCTTCAAACTCCCCGATGTTACATCTACAGCTGCTTACGCAGTTACTACGTTGAGTACGGTTGTTGAAACTAAGAGAATTCCGCATAACTCCGCGCAGGCCGCAGAGATTATAGCGGTGACCCGAGCTTGTGAACTCTCCGAAAGGCATATAGTAAACATATATACTGATAGCCAGTATGCCTTTGGGGTGGATCACAACTTCGGGAGGCTCTGGTCGGAAAGAGGGTTCCTAACCTCACATGGGACCAAGATCCAGCACGGTCCCCTGATAGTGCAATTGCTCTTGGCACTCTCACTCCCTAGGCAGTTAGCGATCATGAAATGTGCAGCACATCGTAAGGTCATAGATGATGTGGGAAAAGGGAACGCTTTTGCTGACCAGATAGCCAGGCAAACGGCTACAGACCTTAGCGCAGACATGTATGCTCTAAGGGAAACAAAAGATGCCTATGTAATGGATGAAGGTATTGGGTCTGTGCGAGATATTCAAACTGATGCCACAATAGAAGAGTCTAAAAGGTGGGCCGAAGGAATGGGGAAACTGGATGATGATGGGTGTTGGGTGGATGCATCTGAAGGAAAATGGTTGCTCCCTGATTCATATGTGCTGGCAATGGTTACGATGGCACACGGTCCTACGCATGTGTGTGCTCAGCAGATCACGAAAATGTTAGAACAAGTATGGGTGAATGATAACATTTCGACGATTGCACAGCACCATGTTCAGAATTGTATGATTTGCTTACAGCACAATGTGGGGAAGGGGATAGTAACTCCAAGGGGACGCTTTGGGCCCCCTTCTGTTCCCTTCGAGGTCATCCACTTTGATTTTATTGAGATGGAACGGTGTAACAATCTAAAATATGTTCTCGTGATTATTTGTGCTTTTAGTAAATGGGTCGAGGCTTTCCCCCTTAAGGATGCTACTGCCATGACCACTGCAAAGACTATGGTAAAATAATTCTTTCCACGATTTGGGCTTCCAAGGGTAATTTGGTCGGACAATGGTCCCCATTTTGTTGCAGCAGTAATCTTGCAGATATGCACAGCGTTACACATTGAAAAACGATTTCACTCAGCTAGACATCCTCAAAGTGCTGGGTTGGTAGAGAGACATAACGGCATCCTAAAGAATAAGCTTGCAAAAACATGTGCCGACACCAAATTGAAATGGCCAGATGCCTTACCTATTGTTTTGTTAGCTATGCGTACCACACCTCAAACTAAGACTGGGCTTTCTCAATTTGAGGTAGTGATGGGGAGACCTGCTAACATTTGGGGTCTTCCGAAGCCTAAAGCATTGAGGGAGGTAGAAAATGTATTGCTTGTAGACTACTGTAACCAGTTGACTAAAAATCTGTATCTCATTTATCATCAGGTCCAAGCAGCTTTACCTGTACGGTTTACGGGCCCAGGACACGATATTCAGCCTGGAAGTTGGGTCCTAGTGAAGGCCTACGAAAGGTCTTCCTGTCTCGCTCCTCGCTGAAGGGGACTCTACCAGGTGCTGTTGGTCACCCAGACAGCAGTGCAGGTGGCTGGAAAAAAACAGTGGATCCACGCGACGCATGTCAAGAAACTTCCTCACCTGACACCACACGTTACAGAAGAAGCAGAACCCCTCGCTGATGCTACAATCTCTGATCCTGGAGTAGCAAACAGCACTGTGAGTGTGTTAGAGAATTTCTCTGAGCCCATGGAGCTTGGGGAACAGTCCATTTCGTCTCCGCACTCTTTGGAAAAGTCACTTCCGGAAAACATTGTTTCAAGTTCTGCGGCTTCCGTCGCCTCCAATACGTCGCTTCCCTCAGGAAGTGACGTCGCCTTGTTTCCGGATCAAACAGTTCTGGGTACCACCAGGTACAACCTTCGATGAAGAAAATAGAACTACGGCACGGGTCTTTTCCGTGCATTTGGAAAGAACAAGTGATTGAAAGTTTTCTCTTGTAAAAGAAAGTTCCTTTCGAACAAAAGGAAAAAAAAGGGATTCTGCTGGCTAGGGTTGGGAAGGACTAAGAAGTCGCACGACCGTAGTGTCGCCAGCAACGAACATTGGGGTCGTCGATTGAGAAACTACGATGCCTGCCACCTCCACCGCTGCTCCCCGCACTGGACTTGTAAATAAGGGGGTGACCAACTCGGACAACGTACAATGTGCCTGGGCCCCGAAAACGTATTGCTGTGTTGTGTTAATAATAATTGGAATTTGTGTAATTACTGCTGTGGGACTTTGGTACGTCGAAGAAATTTACCCTCTAAAACCTCTACTGCCAATCGAGATTGTACCTACTGGTTTGACTCCCTCTGTACACCTTCACACTCTGTGATCTAGAGACTCCCAGCATAGACGAAAGTATCATAATAACACTTTAATGATAGTAATGAATGCAACGCATGCCATTTTTAATAAGAGTAATTGCTGGATTTGTACCCATTTACCGCAACATGGGAACAAGGGGCTTGGATGGTATATTCACCCTTTACCTTTAACGACTGCTTGCTATGCTTCTCTTAGAGCACTATTCTTTGGCCGTTGGAATGATAGCGTCTCAGGGAACTTTGATGGAACTAATTTAAATGATTTTGAGAAACGTGAATTGACTCCCCTGGGATGCTCGCTTTTTGAAAATAGAACTAGACCTAATGTTGCTTCTATTAGGCCATCTGATAAAATATCTCTTCCTTTCCAAACTCTAATTTCCTTTAAAATGGCTCTGTTAGGCAATAAGGACGCTGTGCCCCCTTCCTACTCTATTAATCATAGTCCCGATTCAGTCCCTTTTTGTGTACAAAGAAATGGCACTCGGCCAATGGGAGATTTTGAAGGTTGTGTAAACATTGTAAATTTGACTGGGGAGAACAGGCCTCTGTATGTAGGGGGGCCTGTTTATTTCGTTTGTGGTAGTTCAGCATTTCCCTGGTTGCCCAAGTATTGGCAGGGAACCTGTTATTTAGGAATCCTGTTACCTGGGGTATTTATAGCTAGTACATTGGAAGTTTCTAAGGCTCGCCCACGGCGGGACGAGGATGGAGATACCCCTGGGCAAGTATTGGGAGATATAGCGAAATCAGTTGTGCCATTTTGGGGACAGATAGCAAACTCTGAAAATATTAGGGGACTAGCAAGAGTATTGGAGAGAACCATCAACCGGACCACGGATATACTCTACAATATGACACTAGAACAAAAGGCAATAAGATTGGTAGCACTCCAAAATCGGATGGCATTAGATGTCATTCTGGCAGAACGTGGTGGAGTATGCAAATTAGTGGGGTCCGCTTGCTGTGTTTTCGTACCAGACTCCTCACCGACAATTTTCAAAGCAATACAGAACTTGCACATCCTTAGTTCTGAGGTGCATGTTCCGGTGGGAGATTGGAATATTAGCGCCTGGTTCTGGGATTCTCTACGATCCTGGGGTTGGAAGGTGCTTTCTGTTATCCTGGTTATTTTGGGAATCCTGCTATTCCTTTGTTGCTGTTTCCAATGTCTACCTAGTATAGGTGCAATGCTAGGGGGGTGTTGTGCTCAAGCGGTGAGCACAGTAGGGCACAAAATGTACGCCCCAGATACAGCATCTAAAGAGTTTGTGTTACAAGAGGTTCTGATGAATGACCTAATGGCTATAGACATTACAGATAATGATTCAGGATGTATAGACGACAATGCATGGAGTTATTTACAAAAGTATTAGAAATGATATTAGCACTTGGCATAGGCCAAAAGGAGGGTTTGTCGGAATTGAAACAATATTATGCCTCCTATCGCAGCAATTGTATGTGTATTGGCCTACGCCAAGTTGTCTAAACATCATATGCGAACAAACTCCGCGGCAAGGTTTTGACCTTAGAGCAAGTAATGTAAGTCGCCATCTTGGATTAAGCCGCCATTTTAGGTTCTCTTGTAATATGGAAGTCACCCTGAACATCAACATGGAGGCCGAATGACATTCTGAGTAAGATTCTGGCTGTTGTGACCTCCGTACACAAGAATAATTAATATGCCTGCAGGCCACTTGTCTGGGTCGCGAACTGAGACCTTGTCCTATTGTTGAACTATGTGTAAATGTACAACTATATCAGCGAAACTAATCAAAATGCATATATTATAGGATTGACCTGGCTAGGAACCCATAGGCCCGACTCCTAGAATGGTTAACCCGCGAGAGGGTTGGCCAAGGGCTGGATAAAAAGTATAAAAGACCCAAGTATTCCAATGTACGGTCTCTCTCACTAACGCAGTGAACTCTCGTTGAAGTTTGTTATGTTACTCTGAGAGCCGAATAGCTATCCGTTTGTCAATTGACTTTGGTAACTGTTGTAGCTTTTAAATAAACCACTTGTATGTTCTTTGTAACCTGTGTTGGTGTGTTTCTTTCTGGGCTTCCCGGCCTCATATTATTTTTATGTTTTCACAGAGGTAGTTAGATCAATTTGTGGCATTAGTTCATGGGTCTTGCCGTTTGCTAGTTTGTCTGCCGGACAACCATCATTCAATAGAAGTGGTAGCACAGCTGGAGACCGAGTTGGTAATTTGCAGTGAAGATTTTCTTCAAGCTGTTTTTGCCGGTCAGTCTGGGCCATTACATATCCTTCCAAATACGTCAATTTTGTAAGTATCGTGGCCTGAAGTGACGTGTGGTCCTTTAAGGTATCATTCATGGACTCGTAGAGTTTTAGGAAAGGAGCTAATGCAATTGTGATGGCTGACATGATGGTAATAATGTCAGGCTTTTTCGTCGGGGTCTCCTTCGCTGAGGGTAAGCCTTGGGCGGGTGTCTTCCTTGGTGTAAGAAAGAGAAGGTTTGTCGTACTCGATGGTTTTTGTTGCAGAGTGTTCAAAGAATTATCTAGTGAGAGGCCTCTATGTAGGGGTCGCTGATGCATGCCAACCGGTCCTTCTTCCAGGCCTTCACATCTTATGTGCCCTGGGCGACATATGATTGGGACCATTATGGGTGTAGAGTCAAATATGGGAGAGTACCCGGTAGTCTCTCTTGCAATTGCTCCAGCCGTCCCCTTTTCCAGCGGGTTTAATGGAGCCAATTTCCTACTGGGTGGTCTAGTAGGTAAGGAGTTGTTGGATGCTTGCCCAGCTATTGAACTGGGATCAATGATTTTAAGAGCAGGCTCTGGAGGCTGTTTCGTTATCGCTGAGGAGGGGACATCCTCGTCAGTTTGTCTCCGGTCTCTGTCGCATTTAAAGCTAGTTGCTAATGTTTTGAGCTCTTTTTGGGGTTCACAAACTTGTTCCATGTTTTGCGTTTTCTGTGCCGCTAAGGGCGATGTTTCACGTTCCTGCTCTTGTATGGGCGGGACTGTATTCCTTCTGCCCTGCAATTTCTTCGTGCTCGAGGAGATCTGTTGCTCCTTTGCCCCCAAGTTGATTGACTCTTTTAGCAAAGATTCCGGGGCTAGCGAGCATTGAGAAGTTGATGGCGGATCAAATGCCGCTTGTCGTTCCAACCTCCTATGTTTTCATAGGAGCGGATAGTCTTTGATGGCTTCCAATATTTCCAAATCAGTTATTTCAGCGTTAGGAGAGAAGCGGCCGACACTAATGCCTTTGAAAAAGCTCATTAAGGACGGCTGAGAAGGGGGTTTTTCGTTCTCTTTCCCCTTTTTCATGTTCAAAGCTTCAATCTCTCTGCCAGTACTTTCTTTGGGGATCTGATTTGTCAATGGTCGTCCCTTCCTTATGAGGTGTTTCTTTCCTCGAAAAATGTTTATTCTGCTCTGTGGTGCAGGGACGGGCGCCCTTGGTCTTTTCTTTGCGTTACATGGGGCTGCCGAGTCAGTTTCAGTTGGGGTTACTGATCTCGGAAGCCCAGTGTCCACGCCGACTCCTTGGCCCGCCTCTCTCGACTGGCCCGACTCCTCCCCGCCCCCGGGCAGGACCAGGCACACCCCCGGCAGCTCCGTCTGCTCGGCTCCCATGCAGCTATGGATCTGTGCCTGCACGGCAACCAGGGGGGACGGGTCCACCACTACCCGCCCCTCCCCCGCTTCCACTGCATCGCTCTCCGGCGGCTGTCCCCTGCCATCCCCCGCGATGGCGGCCGGCGTTGTGTACACAGCGCTTCCTGAGATCTTCAATGGACCAGGGTTTCTGCCAGTCAAACCAGTCGAACCGGGAACCACACCACCAGACGACGCCAACTCGGTCTCGCCTCCAGGAGTATCAGGTAAGCGGGTCAAAGGGTGGGAGTTTCCCGAGTTCGTCATGGTTGTTGTTGGCGTTTCCATGTTTGAAATGCATGAGTTCGTCGTTGTTCTTAAAGGAGATTCGAAACTCTTCCTTAACTCGTTTTCGGCCACGGCCGAGGTCAAGACAGTTGCCGGTGGACAATTGAGGTGAATTCCGGTTAAAATGTCATTTGGGGATTTAAGCATATCATGCTTAGTGGGTCTTCCTCGTTTCCCTTTTGGGCTTTTCACGCCTACATTTCTTTTGGTGTTTGGCAAATCCAAAGGCTGCGGTTCGTCAGAGTCCCAGTTGGGACGTGTACTGCGCAGCCTGAGCTTTTCCTCAATTGGGGGGGAGTTGGCGGGGAACGCAACTCCCGCAGCCACGACAGCCATGACTGCAGGACTGCCACTCGCCGCCACTCCGCGTCCGCTCCGGGTCCCGCGGAGGTTCTTGTAGGTAGATTGGTGAAAAGCTCCTCCTCCAACAATGAGAGGCAGGGAGGACAGACTCTGCTTTCTGAGTAACCTGCAGGACTGCCACTCGCCGCCACTCCGCGTCCGCTCCGCGTCCCGCGGAGGTTCTTGTAGGTAGATTGGTGAAAAGCTCCTCCTCCAACAATGAGAGGCAGGGAGGACAGACTCTGCTTTCTGAGTAACCTGCAGGACTGCCACTCGCCGCCACTCCGCCTCTCACTGGAAAAATATTTGCTTTCAAAGGAGTGAAAGTGTTTGGGCGTTCACATTGCCGTTGGGGTAACCAGTAATTTGAGCAGATTAACAGACCCACAGTATGTATTAGCTGATATGTGCTGCTGACAGAGGACTCGAGAAAGGGCTGCAGTGGGACGGAAGGCAGCTACCAAGGAGAGGAGTTTTTTGCCCTTTCTGACTTCCTTATAAAAACAGGTAAACGGTTAACCAGTTACACCTTCTTCCAGTATCAGTATGCCACTTTTCATTTTCCCTGCTTACGAGTTACGATTTGCATGATGAGAATAGAGGATACCATTTTCTGACAACCCCCCTGATCAGTTGACATTTAGGTGGGTTCCTATGCACACTTTCCATGTGCTCCCCACCCTTCAATTAAATATTTTGCCTTTCTCCCCATACACACTTGTTACTGTATTCATTTCAATAACCTTAGCGGCTGCAGTCAGCTATCCAATGTCAGTCTTAGTCCACAATTGTCTGTCATGCACTATTTACCACAATCCCATAGTAAAGTACCTTTGTGGTGAAACAATCATCTGTCCTCCACCCAGGTGCCAACCCCGCCCTGCTGCAGGTGGCTGCCACAGGTTCTAGAATGGATGTCCTTGGGCTCTCAGAGACCTTATTTCCTCTGTGGCGGTGCCTTCCATGCATACTGCATGCAGGTGTTGAACATTTAGGTTGAACTGCCACACTCCTGTGCTGAGCCACGGTCACAAAGGATGCAGCAGCCGGGGCTCCAGGTAAGTCTTACCTGCACCGCCCTCTCTGTGTTGCCCGGGACAGGCGTGGACCTCACAGGCACTGGTGGTTCTGGCGGCCCTGCGCACACCACTGGTGAGTCGAGTTTCCGCCTCTTCACCACCAGCACCATCTGGCCCCGGAGCAGTTGGACTTCCCTGAGGGCCCCCGCTGTGATTTTCACCCAGGCTGCAGTGTGCCTCACGGCCTGGAACTTTCACCTGCTCTGGCCCGTATGGTATGATCTCCTAGTGGACCGTATCCGCACTGGCCGTGCCCCATTTCGGGGGACACTCACTCATGCGGCCCCTGACTTTGCCGCTTTCTTCCACAGGCTGTCACGCCACATGGCCCATCCTTTCCCCTACTCACAGTCCTCCCAGTCTGGCCCCAGGCGGGCCATTGTCTCACAGGCCAGGCCACTGGTCTCAGGGTTACCTGCTCATGTGGCCCCTGGGCTGGGGCGTTACATCACCCAGACTGCAACCCACACATGGCCATGGGCTTCAGATCCACACTGGGCTGCAGATGGTATGCGCAGCCCAGTCTGTCTCCTTGCTTCCCTGGGGGGCTGCTCAAGGCCACCCCCACCCCCGAGGGAGGGCTAACCTTCTTTACTCTCTTTCGTATTTCCCTATCTGTTCTGTTTTCTCCCTATTCCTACTGTTACTTCCGTTTTTTGTTCAATTAATTCCCTTTTGAAATCCTTCTCAGGTAAGTCCATTCTTACTGGCAGCGGTGGCCTGCCCATTGTCCCAGAGTTGTATGTGCCCTCCATGGTGGGGACACATGCTACAGTCACATACACATTTAATGAAATACTTGTAAAACTCCTGTGTCTGCAGTTTCTTTTTCTTTTTCAAGCATTTCATCCTTACTACTCCCCCTACATGACCCTGGATGTAACCCCATGGTCCATCTGGGCTGGGGTTACACGAGTATGCATGGAAAATAGAGGAAGAACCTCCAGCACTTGGCTGGGGTATCCTTTCCGGTAGCCTCCAAAAAATGGAGAAATGTACATCAGTGGTACACCACCAAGCAGCAATGGAGCTCTACGGCACTCCAAAATAGGGACTAACACCACCTCGGAATTTGAATGATTAACCTCCAGTTCCATGATGGTATTTATGATGGTAATGGTATCTGCCAATGGTAATTCCGCCCAATTTGAATTGAGGATTCTTATTTTGGATTGCAGTGATTTTTGAATATCTAGAATGAAGGCCAGCATGGTTTACATCAGCATTCTCCATCTACACAATTACATATTTCCTGCCACATATCGTGCAGTGCTGCAGTAACCATATTCATTCAAATTGCCTCCAATTCCTTAACACATAGCCATTTGTCTCTCTCCCCACTTTGCTTTTTGTACCCTTGGACACCCTCATGCTGCACTGTGATCGTACGTGGCCCGCCAATCGTGTTAATAGAACCCAAGGTGTCAGAACTAAAGACCATGTGGAAGGTGATTGGCCTAGAGTAAATGTAGCCAATCATTCAAGGTCCTGTAGGGTACGGGTGGTATGTATATAGGGGACAGCCAATGAGGGTGGTGAATGAACACCATCTTTTGTATGTGTCATCTGTGACAAAATTACCCTTCTGCCGATCCTTCCTCTCCGCAAACTATCGACCGATTTCCATCACTCCTTTCCTGGGCAAACTCCTGGTAAAGATGGCTATCCCCCAGCTTATTCTACATACTGAATCGGTTGGTTGTCTCCATGACCACCAGTCTGGTTTCAGAGCAGCCAGAAGCACAGAACCTGCGTTCCTGAACTCCCTTGAAGACGTGCTCTCCAATCTTGACTCTAACCTTCCTTCTGTCCTCATTCTCCTTGATCTATCCTCTGCTTTCATCAAGCCATCCTGCTCAATCGTTTCTGAGACAACCTGGATATCTCTGGGCAGGCTCTCTCCTGGTTGACCTCCTTTCTCACTGATCAACCCTCCCAGGTCCCACTTGGGTCTTTCATCTCTTGCATCTCTCTCTCTCTACTTGTGGTGTTTCCCAGGGGTCCAACCTCTCTCTCTGGCTATTTAACCACTACCTGGCACCTCTGGCCCACCGCATCTCTACCTCCTGCTCTAACTTTCAGTGTTATGCGGATTACACCCAGCTCTCCTTCAGGATCCCCTCAGCCTCTACTGCTCCTTCTCTCATACCAGACTGTCTGTCCACTATTCAGGAATGGTGTCCCTCCAACGATCTCTGCCTTAATGCCAGTAAGACTGATATCCTCCTCATTGGGACTCCTGCTCCCGCCTTCCCTCTCTCACTCTTGCTGCCCACCCCTGCCCTCTACCTGCTCCTTCCAGTGAGGCTAAGAACCTTGGGGTCATCTTTAACTCCACCCTCTCCTTCTCTCCCACATCTCTGATTTCTCTAAGAAGTCACACTATCAGTTGTACCTCCTCAGAGGTATTCTTCCTTTTTTCACTTTCCCCCAGAAGCTCACAGTCTCCAGAGCCCTGGTCCTCTCTAGGCTGGACTACTGCAACAGCCTCTTTCCAAATCTGCCTGTCTCTACTCTTCGCCCTCCACACAACTTATCCAGAACAGGATTGCAAAACTTGCCCTTGGCCTCTAGCCCAGGGATCATATCTCCCTAGCCATGAAATCTCTCCACTGGCTTCCTGAGGCTACAACGATCAAGTTCAAGACCCTCTGCATCGTCCACAAGGCTTTCTGGGGCCAGGGATCACACAACATCCATCTTTCTCTTCCTAAGCATCTTCCTTCTCAAGCCCTCCATTCCACCTCTCTGGGGGTCAGACGCTTCTCCAGGTAGAGTGTGGAGGGTAGATCTCTGTCCTCGGCTGAGGGCCTCCCCCTGGAATAGCCTCCCCAACTCCTCAAACTTGAGCAGGACCACCTGGGGTTCCAGAATCAACTCAAGACCTTCCTTTTCGCTTCCGCTTTCTCTCTCCCTCTCCCTTGCTAATGTCCTTGTCTGCTGCGCATACTTGTTTCCTGGCCACCCACTGAACTTATGGGACCAGGCTTCGGCATGACCGGTTGCCCTTGCACTGCCTCTGGGACTCCCAACCACTTAAGGGACTGTATCTGCATCCCTACAGTCCCCTGACTCTCTGCGCTTATGAGACACCTCCTGGCTGCACTTACTAGGTACTTTGCACTCTCCCCTCCCCGTTGGCCCATTGGCACTTCCCCCCCCCACACTCGCTCGATCTTAATGACACAATGCCTAGTAAGATCGTTGTTTTGTCCTCCTTCAGTCCTCCCTTCATTATCTTGTCGAGCCAAGAAACACTTGTGTACAGGCGCGTTATAAATGCCTTATCATATCATATCATATCTTTATAATGTGCTATTTGCTTCAAAACTAACCAGTGTGCGCCGTAGCAGTCAAGATTAAATGCCCCTACTGCCACACTTTTTCCTTTCTGTATGTGAAATAAAACGTTATCCTTGACAGAGGTGCACCAAGCTTTTTTCCTTGGAGGATTATTTTTTACTGTCTGGATGTCGGTGGTCCGCCCTACAAATTTAGTGACCCTGACGCGATCCCAGAGCTCTCCGCAGGGACAGAGGATTCCTGGCTGCACATCCGGAGGGGCAGCGCCCACGTGCAGCGGTCAGTCCCTTGTGCACAACCTGGAGCGGTTTACAGGAGCTGTGTTGCCAGAATTCCTGTCTGTTCTTGGGAGCGGGCCGCTGCTCCCAGATTGTTCAGGCCTTTGATGGGACCCTGTGACAGAGGAACTCAGGGAAAACACATAAATGTAAGTGCACATTTTGTGGTAGAAAACAACGTGGGGGGGGAAGGATAAGCGTGTCTGGTGGGAGTGTGGAAGAGAGTGGTGACGTGGCGGTTGAGGTGTGGGTGTTTAGTAGAAAGACCTTGTGGCTTTTTGTTTTTTTCTATATGGTTTTTATTATTATATGGAATAAGAGGATGATGGAGTAATGCTATCCAACCCGATTGGAGGAAGAAGACAGTGTTGTATCTTTAAGGAAAAAGGAGGAACAAGAGTAGAGGCACTGTAGATTGAGTGGGCCTGGGATCTCCCTGCCCGATATAAAGGGTGTGTGGGAATGAAATGTAGTAGTTTTTGGTGTTTTATATTGACTTTGTTATTGTATTGGCATGGACCGAGGAGGGGTCCAGGTTTGTTGTGTTGAATTTTGAGGAATTGTGTTGAGCGAGGGTGTGAGTGATTGGTATGCGAGAAGGCAGGGTGTATTGGTGTGGGACTGGAGCGAAGAGTGAACAAGTGATTTGGGGGAGCATGGGGAGCGGGTGAGAGTATTGGACCGGGAAAGGAGTGGGGCAACGGGATCACAAAGGTACTGCAGGTTCAGACCCTGAATAAACAGAACATTTCTTATTTCAATGAGTTTCGACAGGGGCAGCTAAAATGGAGTCCACAACCCCGTTAGAATGTACGTGTGCAGCTTTACCGATGTATAAGAAGAAGATTTTGATGTATCACCACTAGTGGGATGCCGAGACAAGGGGGGAACTGTTCAAACCATGGCCAGAGCATGGAACAAATAACAAGGAGGTTCTAGGCCACATGTATACATTATTGGCTTCAAAATATATGGGGAAGAAATTAAAGAATAGAAAGGAAGTGTTTGAATTATTGAAAATGGTGGAGGATTGAGAGGATGTCCCCCAGGGCCAGGCAAAGACATTAGCGGGAACACCAGAGTCATGTGTCCAGACTGCACCCACCACCCCGCCCATTCAAGAACGCCCTGCCCCGCCCGCACCAGAGCCAACAGTACAAGTGCCACCAGGTACACCACAGCCTCGTTAAGATGTTACCCTTCCCACGCAGCCTCAGGGTACACAAACCCAGTGTACGTCCCCCTGCTCACCACAACGCAGCCCCCTCAGTTGCCACAGGCTCAGTATCAAAACCTCCCGAACCCCATAGTATCAGCAGCTGTATGGGGGCAAGAGCAGGGGGGGTAAGATCGGAAACCACAAAAAGAATTAGAGGAGGCACAGGAGGAGTTGGCACAGTTGAGGATGGATAGGAAGGATGTGCAGAAGGCACCCAGTGGGTTGGATGACTGGAGCACAGGGGACATAGTGTTTTGGATTGATAGTACTGCTATTAAGGACATACACATTGAGATGGAAGGCCGGGGGAGAAGAAGACCACGGACAGGAAGTTTAGAGTATGGGACGGTGCGATCTGAGGATGAGATGGGAGGTGACCTAGGGGATGAGGAATCAGATACAGTGGATGAGACAGAAGAGGGGGAGCGTCCACCTGAGATATCACCACAGATGGAGATTGTATGGGGGCCCAGGTTGAGGAACAGATATGAGCGTATGGCAGTGGCAAAAGGCAAACAAACGAAGAAATGGAAGGTGAAAAAGTGATGGGGACGCAGTTCCCCCTGTTACATAAAGGTCTAGGTAGGGCATAGGATGTACCATGGCTGCATATGGATCAGAAATAACCTGATTAAGGTCCTGCCATCCCTCATGGCAGGTGTGGGGAAATGGATGTATGTGTTTGAAAAAAAATGGCCGTTATCACTTTGGCTGTAGGTGATTTGAAAAGCTAGGGGATTAGACAGACGACATACGGCTGAAAGTAGGGTGGCCCAGAGTGCTGTAAGGGAATTATACTAATGATGGGGCCCACTTTAATGACATCAGGGCACAGGTGTGGGCAGATTTAAGACATGCCTTCCCCAGACACCCCAGACCTGCAGTCAATCATGCAATGCACGATGCAGGACGATGAGGCCCGGCCCAGTATATTTTACAGACACAAGAGATGTGGAGGAAGGAGGCGGTGAATCATGGGATGGATCAATCCCATTCCTTTATTTTGTGGTTAAAAAAGGGCTTGCCAAGGAGGTGCAAAAGACCCTCAACAAGATAGTGGGGATTGAGGCAAAGGGGTAGGCAGAAATACAGTCCATAATTATACACCATTGCAAATGGCTAAGGGAGAAGGCGAAGGAAACGGCTCAACAAATACAAAGAGAGAAACCAAAACTAGTACAGAAAAAGTTACCGAAGATATCAGTAGAAGGGGCTGTAATAGCAGCATTACAGGGCGCGCAGACAGACCACAGGGCGGTACAGGCAGACGTGAGGACGGCTCCTGCATGGGGAGGAGGATACGAGTGGAAAGGTGGGTTTAAATGCTGTATTATGGTTGGTCCTAGGGAGGGTACCCACAGGGGAGAGGGGTTTGCAGGATCCTGAGGAAGGAGGGGAGGCTCTGGAGGGATGGTACCTAGGGGGGAAATACGAGACAGTTTTGGACATGCAGCAGGATGGGACATTTTTCACAGGAATGTAGGAGCAGGCCAGCAGTTGCCTATGATCAGATGCCCCCATATTCCTCAGGAGCGCTGGTCCCCTAGCTGCATGCCTATGCCCCCATACCCACAGCAGCCCTGTACAGTGTGCCACCAGGCACCTGTGTGTGTGTGTGTGTGTGTGATGGATAGGACAGGCAGTTCACGTGGGAATTGCTTATAACTGGTAAGCAATTCCTGTAGTTTTTTATTCACCCTCCGAGAGGTGTACTTGTGCTTTTCGTTCAATAAATTGCATAAAATAGTATTAAAAAGGTTTGGCCTCCCTACAACCGTTTTTGATTTTGGTATCTGGTGAGGCAGCGAGTCGTGGTTGATTAATTACATGAACTATTGATATTTATCTTATCGGGTTACTCGAATCATAATTCAAGGAAACATGATGAGTACCAAATGGACCTAGTGCCCTATCTCATTTAGGCTCTGGCTAGTTGTTATCAATGTTACATTCACGTGTCTCCCTTAGTTCAGAGCCATCTGTAAAAGATTCGGGTCGACTGGTTTCAAGGACTTCTTTTCTTCTGACATCTTCATCGGGACTGTTTTCTTTGATTATAGCAGTCAATCAGTTCCCCGTCAGTATGATGGGGCACCCAGCTCAATCTAGGTGACAAAGTCAAAGGTCAAGGGTGACTTATTGGCTGGGTGGTTAAGGGAACATATTTAGTTCAAGTTCAAGCAACTAATGCTCCATATATTGATATGAGAGAACACTCGTTAAGGGCCACCTCCCACGTCTACTAGGCATACATCAAGACCTAGTGATGTAATTGGATACCTCTCTCAGACCCACCTCTAGAGTTTTTCTGGAGAGTGTGTGAGGTAGTATGGTCACAACATCATAGTTACCTTCTTATTCTCGCGGACAGTAGTATGTATGTAACCTTGTACTGAATCTAGGTGAAAGTAGAATGTAGCCATTGCATTAATTCCTGATGAATGTAGAATGTAGCTATTGCATTGAATCTAGATGACTGTAGAAAGTAGCTATAGCATTAAACCTAGATGAGTGTATTAGGTGGCCGTTGTACTGAATCTAGCTGAATGCAGAAGGTAGACATTGTATTGAATATAGGTGAATGTAAAATGCAGCCATTGCATAGAATCTAGGCAAATGTTGAATGAAGCCATTGTATGAAATTTGCATAATTTTAAAATTCAGCCAATGTCTTGAATCTACATGAATTTAGAATGTAGCCACTATATTGAAATCAGGTGGATGTAGAATCCAGCCAGTGTGTTGCATATAGACGAGTGTCAGTGTTTCGAAACTAGGCGATTGCAGAATGTTTTCACTTGACTGAATCTTGGTGAATGCACAGTGTGGCCATCGCATACAACCAAAGTGAACGTAGCCATTGTTTGAAGCTGGATACATGTAGAATATAGCCATTGATTTGAATCTAGGCTTCTGGAGTGTGGTGAAAGTATTGAATCTAGGCAATTGCTAGAGCATAGCCAATGTATTGAACCTATCAAACTCCATGCTTATGGAACTTAGCCGAAGGCTTGGCCGCTGACCTGCACACTTCTGCTATCATGCACTACTTTAAGACACCCTGCACAACACCTCTGCCATAAGAATGCAGATACTGTTCAAAACAAAAAATGGATAGGTATCTACCCACATAACGATGATACCAATCTTGCATAACCCTTCTGTACTACCTCTCACCACCCATCCACATGCCTGCTATACATGGGTGGCATGGGTGACATATAAACAAAAGTGCTCCCAACTGAAATCATCAATTCTGACTAGTTCATAATGGCTTTATGCTGCTAGTCATTTTAATAAGGCACTCAATGTCATTATTATTGTATTTGTTATTTTATTGTTTAATTGTTTGTTGCTATACATCCATACACAAATTTAAATATTCAATTCATACTCAAAACTATTCTGTCATAATAAATTCTGTATGCTAAGAGGCCAAAAGCTGCCTCCTCAGTTGGCCTTGAAATGACCTCTGGTAGAGTAAACCACAACAGTATCTATTTGAATAAATATTGCAAAATTAATTCTGAAGTACTGATGCAGAAAAGGGCAAACACCAAAGAATAAAGTGCAAAGATCAAACAACTGCTTGAACATACCAAACAATTATTTAGAAATAAAGAAAAACAAATATGTAGTTCTTAAAAACATCGTTGACATTTTCAACAAAGACAATACAAAAATCGCATTTAAAAAAAGCACATTGATTAGAAAAGATTCAAACAGTAAATAGTCCAATTCTAAAATGTATTGGTTCATAGTGGACTAGTAAGGTCCTAGACACATTAATTTACATTTCTCCACTGTCTTACTGGAAATCCCCAGACTGTAACAAGTCATATACTTCACATTATGATGTGTGCTTGTTGCAAACAGGGCCTACATCCATTAAGCATGCCAACACCACCATTAAATCCCTAACAATGTAAGAGTACTCCACTCAGGTTGCACTACACAGACGTTTGAGCAGATAGAATATTAAAACTGCCTTCTTCTGGTCGGGACTTCTGCATAGACCCTAAAAGCAAGCGCACATGGAAACATAAGTATCATGAAGACTGCTGAGAACAAGGGAAATAATTCCATTGCTTTAGATTGCCTACTCTATAGTCTCACAAAGGGACTGACCTTATCTTGTACTCCACGGATCGTAACCGTAACGTCACAGGAAACAAGCATGTGTCCTTAAATTCTCTTTACTTTAAGAATAGCTTCACTGGGCCAAAAATGAGAACAACAGCATTATATCCAATTCTCAAAGATTCCACTTTTAAATGAAGCCTCAAGCTACTTCAACTGCTATCCCTTACAGCCACAGAGAACAAGACATAGGTGGCTAGCTGGGACTTGGCCACCCGTCATATCCTTGTATTGGCCAAAATGCACACATGCATACTAGCACCTCTTTGAATTTCCCATACATGGACTTCGGTCCCTCCAAGGGCCTTCAACCTACAGAGCTTTGTGACCATACCAATGTTGAAAGGCACTATACAAATGGTGCATTACATAACATTACAAAAGTCACCTGATGTCTTTGATACCAGAAATACTTGCAAGAAGAACCATCTTCCCTCTTTGGTCTTGGAGACTTGCATGATTGCTCTATTTTCCAGTAGGGAGTTCATCATCTTATACATGGCCTCCATATGTGTCCTTGACTGGGAGATGTGGTCCACACTAATGTCGTATATTGGGGATAAGCCAAGAACTCTATTTCTAACCTTCTGATGCTAACTGGGAACCCAAGAATCTTGACCGCTGGACCGCTGTTGAGGAGACAGCCTATCCCAAAATCCCCTGCCAGGGAGGTGATGATAGAAGGCATACAAGGCAGAGCAGTGCTCTGTCCCCTAAATATCCCCAGGGAACAGTGGGGCGAACTACTGTGGACCAAGGCCCCTCTGCTGGCTACACTGGAACCAGGACACAAGTCACCAGAGTTGCAGTACTCCCTATAGGTGCCAGCCAACCTCCCGGAGTAGAGGTTCAGAACTGGAGGACTCATCTTGTGCTGCATAGCTTGTATTGGGCCTTCCGGCAACCCAGAAGTCCAGAAGCAGCTGGAATCCTGTTTCATCACATCTAGACGTCTGTCAGCTAGCTCAACCACTCAACACACTTCAAGCCACAAGAGTTCCCGCTGTGCTGCTTTTAGTACTCATTGAACCTTCAAACCGTTTGCTGCACTTCGGCCCATACAGAAGCTAGTTTGACCGATAGCCACGGATCGCCTTGATCAACCCGATTATGGGCTTGACATTGTGGGAGCAACTGGCTTGACTGATGAAAGCAAAGGTACTCTCCCATCTCGTAAGCCGACTCGCACCAGCCATAATCCCACCGCCGACTCAACTGTCGCCCCAGACCGACCCAACCCACCAGGAGTCTGCACCTTCGAATGGACTCGACATCGACCGCCAATGGGATTGCATTCACTTGGATGACTCGACATCGGCTCAGCCGTAGCTTCAACATCTAAAAACCAAACTTGTTGCTGTCAAGCACCAAGGACATAATCCTAAATGCACGGTGATGAGACTCTGTCCCCTTTGTCCACCTTTTGGGATCACACTGACTTTTAAGCCTTCTTTTCTAAATTTTTGTAAACAAGCATATTACTGAAGATTGGCAATTGTAGAAATCCTTGTTTCCACGATCCAATAAGTTTGCCGGCTCCCAGTGTCATGACCTCACCTTTAAGCAAAGTGCTAACTACACACGGGTGCCTGCAGACGTGTATATCCAAGACCTAAGCCAAAAGGTCTCCAGGCACCACCCGCAGTCAAATGCAGGCATCAGCCATCATATTTGCTGGAACTCCATATTTTCCATGGAGTACTCCTGCGGCCAGCATATTATGATTAGGGACATGACTCGCTGCCACCACCCTGCCTGTATTCCTCATAGAAACGGTCCTGGCGACGCTCCTTAACCTTAGATGGAGAGGATCGCATGTGTTACAGAAGTCCTACAGAAGGATCCCATGCAGCCACAAAAAGGAGAGTGGGCCAGAATGAGAAACCTCGGTGCTGGCCCTCAGTGTGTGCTGCACAATTGGTATTAAGCGATCAATAAAAGGATCATAAGTCCACACACAGCTACTGGTATCACAATGTGCTTTCATTATTGAATGCAGGTAGCAATGTGCGACTTTCTGTTCCTCTCAAATTATAGAGTATACTGTTCTTTGTTGTAAGAACAGTTGCTACTGAAAAAATACAGCTCAACATGTGTGCTCAGGAAATGTATACAACAATGAACTTAGACTGAGGTTCAATGCAATAGATGGGAAAGGTTTCTTACCTGTAACTCCATTAGATACCAATGCTGGAAAAATGGAGTTACAGTTAAGAAACTATTCCCTTCTCCAGCATTGGATCTTTCATGGATTCACATGCTTAGAATATTCCCCGTCGTCAGGCAGATTTCAACCGAGGATTCCCAGCCTGACGACGGGGAATATTCTAAGCATGTGAATCCATGAAAGATACCAATGCTGGAGAACTATTTTTTTCTACCTCAATTTGCACGTGACTTCAATCCTGTGTTCTCTGCATCAACATACTTAAGCCTGATCTGCATTTCATGTGTGGCCAGAGGCGTCCCTAGGGAGGACCTGGAAGGGCTATAGCCCCGGGTATTTTGGTTGTAGCCCCGGATAGAAGCTCAAGGGCTACAACCAAAAGGCTAGCTAGTCCCAACAGTCCCGACTTTAGCATAGCCCCGGATCTTTTCCAGACCTAGCAACACCCCGGTGTGTGGCAACCTCACCAGTATCAACTGAAGTGCCAATTACTTTTTGATCGCTAAACCTACTTTGTGAAGAAGTTATGTGTGGTTTGACTTAGAAACTTCCACTGGTCGAATTTCGGTTACATCGTTCCTGTCATACATGCAGCAATCGCACCAATGCACCTCCCTCCATCGCAGTTGACATAAATGTATACTTGCGATCATGATTTTGTAACAACCGGACAAGTCTCTTCGGCGTTTTCGTTTTCTTTTGCAAACACAATGTCGGCACCTTTAGTGTTTCTACATGCGTACAGGAAGATTTTGATAGGGCATTTGAGAGTTCACCTAAAACAGTTGCTACATTTGAGGGGTTTTGCTCTCCTTGCACTTGTTGAAGTTCTAAAAGTGTCTTCAAGGTTGTGGAAACATCATTGGTATCATCTCTGACAGTTGTTGTTAAATAAGCAAGTTTGCAACATAAATCAATGCAATACTTATGAGCACAAGAAGTGTCCATTTCCTTTCTAATTATTCACTCTTATTCAACACTTCCAAGAGGTCACATTGATTTCCCTTACACTGAAGGAATTCTTCCTATGTGTTTTGTTTGTTAGTTGGGACTTTGCAAGTAGTTTCATTTTCTGCATTGACACCTTACTGTGAATAACGGGGCTGTCAGTGTCCTCAAGGAAGATCAGAGTGATATGTCATCAATTATGCATCTTGCATCGCTGTAGTCTATCAGCTCTTGGCCTCCTCCTGGTGTATAACATACTCCCATGTTTCCCTGCTTTAGGGAAAGATGAATAAAGATGAAAAAAATGCAAAGACAAAGGAATACAATTCTGGCCACGCTCCCAATGTCAACCTTCAAAGCAGTTGGTCAGGCTCTGGCCTGGCTGACCTCTTTCCTCTCAGATCGACCCTCCCAGGTCCAACTTGGGTCCTTCCTTTCATTTATCTTCCTCTCTACCTGTGGTTTTCCCCAGGGGTCTAACCTGTCGCCCTGGCTTTTCAACCAATACCTGGCAACTCTCGCCCACTGCATTGCCACTTTCTGCTCAAATTTCCAGTGTTACGCTGACACCACTCAACTCATTTTCAGGCTGCCCTCCGTCACCTCCTCTCTCTCTCTCATCTCTGATTGCCTAACTGCCATTCAAGATTGGTGTTCCGCCAATGATCTTTGTCTGAATGCCAGCAAGACGGAGATCCTCCTCATCGGCACACCTTCACCATCCTTTCCCCTCACTCTCTGGCCGGCCTTCCTTGGCCCTCCTCCTACCCCCACCTGCAAGGCTAAGAACCTCAGGGTCATCTTTGACTCCACCCTTTCCTTCTCCCCCCACATCTCTGAGGTCTCTAAAAAGTCAAATTTCCGACTGCACCTCCTCAGAGGTACTCTGCCTTTCCTCTCCTTCCCCCAGAAGCTCATGGTATCCCAAGCTCTGGTTTTCTCTAGCTTGGACTATTGTAACAGCCTCTTTCTAAATCTACCTGCCTCTACTCTCCACCCTCTGCAACTAATCCAGAACAGACTGCGAGACTTGTCCTTGGCCTCAAGCCCTGGGATCATATCTCTCCGGCTCTGAAATCTCTCCACCGGCTCCCAGTGGATGCAAGGATTAAATTCAAAATCATCTGCATTGTCCACAAGGCTTTCTGGGGCCTGGGTCCAAAATACCTTCAGCTATCCCTCCGCAAATACCTCGCCTCTCGAGTTCTTCGCTCCTCTACCTCCAACTCCCTCAGGGTCAGTCGTTTTTCAAAGAAACGAGCTGGGGGTAGATCTCTGTCTTCGGCTGGTGCCTCCCTCTGGAACAGGCTCCCTGCCACTCTAAAACTTGAGGAGAACCATCTCCGGTTCCGGAGATACCTCAAGACCTTCCTCTTTTCTTCTGCCTTTGCTCCCCCCCTCCCCTGCTGATCTGTTCTCTCTTGGCACTGTGCACCTGGCCACCCTCTGTCCTTCGGGCCCAGGTACCTGCTCGCCCTCCCGCACTTCCACCGGGCCACCCCTTACACTGGGGTCTGTATCTGCACCCATACAGCGCCCCACCTTTTTCTTCCTGCACTTATAAGACCTACCCTGTCTGCTGCCTTAAACCTACCACTTGCAAATTGCTGGCTGCATTACCACTGTTTGTTGCCTTTATTATTTATTTCTTGTTATGTATCTGTTTCTCCTCTGCTTCGCACTTTCCACTTCTCTCTCCTTCCATTCACTTTTCCCCTCCCCCTCTCCCATGCACTTGCGCGTTCTCAATGTCACTGGGCCTAGTAAGATCGCTGTTTTGTTCTCCCCTGTTCCCCTCCCTTGCCTTGTCGCGCTCTGTGTAGGAGCGCGATAGGAATAAAATATCAATCAATCAAAGTTCTTTTTCTTATAGCGGCAATGTTCTAAGGTTTTGTTGGCTTTGCCACTACTTGTTTCCCTAGCGAACTCCAGACCAGACACACTAAAGTGCTGAAAAGTGCAGTATTCAGGAATGGGCTCCATATGATCGTTTGAACTTGTTATGTTAGGTTGGGACAAGGGACTGTTCAGAGAACAAGGATGTAGTCATGATTGGAAAGGTGCTTACACCACTTAGTGGGAAGCACTGTACAGTAAGTCATCATATGATGTTGTAGCCAGAAGTGGATATCGAGAAAGGACTAAATGCGAATGAAAGAAGGTACTGTATTGGTTTCCAGAATGTTCTTAAATTCTGAATCGGTCAGGTGAGGAGTCCGTAGGGTGGGTAGGGGAAAACAGTCCATTTGCATAGAATGTTTATTTCTTGTGTTGTAAAAATGAAGCTGTCTCTGATTGTCATCACCCAAACTTGATGCATGAGCATGTTTTCTCTGACACCTCCAAACCCATAGAAAGCAGATTGGCACACAGTAACTGGCTACTTCCAACCTACACCCATCATAACCACAGGTTTTGCATCTGCTTCACTCATTGTCCTACTAATGACCAGTCCCTCACAGAGCCATGTGCAATGAGGCCACCAATAGTGGCGGAAGGGAGCCGTAGAAGACCCTTTATAGGACCTTGCCTTCCATACTGCACTGTACATGGAACTGCTTTAGTCTTCAAAAACTATCCTCTAAATTACATATACTGCACCTTGCTTGTTTTGGATTTAGACAGCATAACTATCCCCCTAAACCATGCATACTCCACCTGGGGGAATAACGTATGTATATTTTTGGGCAGTTTCCATCATTTACATTTACATAGCAAAGAGCCAGATAGTCTGCAAACTCAATACTGTCTATCCTAACCCCCTTCACCCAAATGCCCTTTCTGTCTCTGTCAGCATGGTGCTCTTCACCTTCCTGCAGCCGCCATCCCCCTTTTTTTGGTCAAGCTGCTGCACTTGCAAATGCTGCACGTAAGAGGCTCGCGCTCATCATGCCACCTTCAATCTTTTTGGCTACTCGTTTCATCAGGAGGAATCCCCAGAAGGGTTGCTTCTTCACTCTGATATGTCTAGTTACTGCTCTTTTCCTCCCACTAGGACACTCTTCCTCCCACTACTCCATGCCTCCTCCCACTACTACACTCCTCCTCCCACTACCACTCTCCTCTTCCCACTACTACACTCCTCAAACTACTACACTCCTTCTCCCACTACTACACTCTTCTTCCCAGCACTACACTCCTCCCACACCACTATTCAACCTCCCACCTTTCACTTTGTAGCAGCCTTCTCACACCATACACTCACTTCTCTACACACTTGTTTCACACACACATACAGTCCTCCTGCAGATGCCTACCACACCCGACTCATGAAGCTGGCAATATCGTGTGAGTTCACGGACGCCGAGAAAGAAATCCGGAGACAGAGCATCCAGTCGGAGAAACTGAGAAGGATGGTACTGAGTGAAAATGGAATCTCTCTAACACGCATTTTGGAACTGGGTCGTCAAAGAGGGCTGGCACATGCCAAGGCCGCTAACATGGGCGCTACTCTTCAAAAACTACAGCCTGCCCTCACGACAGCCATGGTAGCCCATGTCACCAACAGACAGTCCACAAGGGATGAGACTGGCAGCAACTACGCACAAGCCAGATGGCAGCCATGAATCCCGGGACCCACGGAGTGTAGATGGTGTGGTGGACCGCGACATGGACGGCGGAACTGCCCGGCGCAAGGGACAACATGCGGTGCATGTGGCAGAAAGGACCACTATGCTAAGGTGTGCCGGTCGTCGGGTACCCCACTACCGCCTCCACAATATCCCCAAGAGAAGAGTGGAACTAAGAAAAAGAAGCAAGCGAGTGCACGGCGAGTCAAAACGACAAACTCTTCGACTGAGGAAGAAGGGGATGATGTCACCGGGACCCAACAGGAATCTGGCGGGAGCAGCGGATAAAAGGGAGAAAAATCTACCTGGTGTCAGCCCTGGATCATGGACATGCTACGCAGAAAAAAGGGCGCAGGAGGCGCAAATGCCAGGTCACTCTCCAAAACCAACAGGTATAGATGACCATTGACAGGGGAGCATCCGTAAATCTTATGCTGACAAGCACATTTCAAACACTGCAACCACGACCGGACCTGAAGAACACAGACACTCTACTGTTTGCATATGGCTGTAGGAAACCCCTACCGGTGGTTGGCAGATTCCGGACTACCCTCAGCCATGGGGAAAACAGGTTACCGTCAAAAATCTATGCGGTAAATGCGGGGATCGAATGCCTTCTGAGTGGTGATGCGGCTGAGGACCTAGGGCTAGTGAAGTTCATCTGTCAAGTCAAGGAGGCACAAGAGGTTGAGAAGATCCTGGCACAGTATCCCAACCTGCAAAAAGAGATAGGGTGTTTAAAAGGAAAGACAATAAAGCTCCACATTGACGAGTCGGTCCAGCCAAAGGCCGTAAGACCCAGGAGGACCCCTTTCCACATGCGTGAACAAGTGGAGAAAGAACTTAAAGCGTTGGAAGAAGCCGGCATTATAGAAGAGGTAACCGGACCGACACCATGGGTTTCCCCGATGGCGGTCACAAAAAAAACCAAACAGCCGGGAAAAGTCCGAATTTGCATAGACATGCGCCTCCCGAACACTGCCATCAAGCGGGAGCGCCACATTACACCTACCCTTGACGAAATCGTAGCTGACCTCACGGGTTCAAGGGTCTTCTCCAAGGTTGATTTGAAAGCGGGTTACCACCAGCTAAAGCTGCATAGGGATTCTCGATACATAACCACTTTTTCGACACACATGGGTTTGCGAAGATATAAGCGTTTAAGCTTTGGGATCTGTTCGGCTGCCAAAGTTTTTCAACAGACAATTCAGGAAGTCATCCGGGGCATACCAGGTGTCCTAAATGTATGTGACGATATCCTGATCCATGCTCAGAACAGAGGAGAACACTTGAGGAGACTACAAATGCTCCTGGGCAGACTAGAAGATGCTGGACTAACCATTCACAAAGAAAAATGTGAATTCTTCAAAACGGAAATATCGTTCTTTGGCTACAAGTTCAGCAGCACTGGAATTTCCCCGCACCCCCAGAAGGTTGCCGACATACAGGTTGCGAGTCCGCCCATGACACCCACTGAAGTGCGCAGCTTCCTAGGGATGCCCACATACTGTGGGAGATTCATCAGGAACTTGGCCACTCTCTCTGAACCCCTTCGAGAGCTCTCCAAGCTCAACACAAAGTGGGAGTGGGGGCAAGCGTGCCAAAACGCGTTTGAAATCATCAAAGAGTCACTATCTGTGGAAACAAAAATGGCATACTACGACACATCGCTCCCAACTGAACTATTTGTGGACGCCAGCCCTGTCGGCCTATGGGCCATCCTCATGCAGGTTACCAAAGAAGGTGAGAAGAGGCCCATTGCATACGCGTCAAGAGCCCTCGCATTGACAGAGCAGCTATACTCGCACATTGAGAAGGAGGCAATTGCCGTACTTTGGGGGTGTCGTCACTTTCACCTCTATCTGTATGGCAGAAGATTCACGGCAGTTACGGATCACAAGCCCCTGTTGCCAATCTTCATGGGCACATTCTCTCATCCGCCGGCCAGAATAGCCAAATGGCTGCTACATTTCCAACAGTACAATTTTGAGCTGGTCTATCAGCCGGGAAGTGGAAACCCGGCAGACTTCCTCTCAAGACACCCTCGAGCGACAACTCCACAGGAAGTTCAAGTAGCCGAAGAGACTGAGGAGCATATCTACCAGGTGGTGCGGGCCATGAGACCAAAGGATGTCAGCATCGATGACTTTGCAGAGGAAACACACAAAGACCCGTGTTGCGACGTGGTGAAGGATGCCATCATCTCAGGCGACTGGAAGTCCTTCATGAAGAACACCCACAACAGGACACCGGAAGCAAAGGCGTTCCTCACGGGAATGTTCACTATACGACAGGACCTGTCGATCACAGAGCAAAGATTGGTGCTCAGGGGAAATCGCATCATCATCCCGCCGAGCCTGCAGGACAGAATAGTGGCGCTAGCCCATGAGAGCCACCAAGGGATGGCTCGGACGAAGGCTCGAATCCGGCACCGAGTGTGGTTTCCACAGATAGATGAGAAGGTCGAAAGGCTAATCAACACCTGTCTACCATACCAGATAACAGGGGCGCCACCTGATTCAGAACCAATCCAGTCAGCGGAACAAGGTCTTGGCAGATGGGATGCAATAAGCATCGACTTTTGTACACTGCAAGAAGGCCTGTACCTCCTGGTGGCCATTGACGATCACTCCCGATATCCCGAAGTCGAGGTAGTTGAATCCACGGCAGCGGAAGTGGTCATCCCTGCCATGGAGAAGATGTTTGCAACGCATGGACTGCCCACACAAATCAAGAGTGATAATGGCGCACCATTCCAAGGGGAGGAGTTCAAACAATACCTGCAGGAACTAAACATAAGGTACCATCACATCATGCCAAGGTGGCCAAGGCAAATGGTGATGTAGAACGGTTCATGAGGACACTCAACAAAGTGCTGAGGTTATCAAGAGCAAATGCCAGCCCGTGGAAGGTCGACCTTTACCGTTTTCTGCGAAACTACCGGGTCACCCCTCACAGCACAACTGGTGTCCCGCCAGCCGACCTCATGTTTGGCACAGTCATAAAGTCTTCCATTCCACATCACCCCAGCAGGAGCCCAGATAGATTTGACAAGGAGCGCACTGAAAGAAGGAGAACAGGAGCCAATGCACACATGAGTGCCAAGTGGAGGTCGAAGCCATCCGACCACCAGGTGGGTGACCAGGTGGTCATGCTGCGGAACCCGACAAGGTCCAAACTGGACTCCCGCTACGAGTCGCTCCCATGGACTTTCAGTGAGAAACCAGGGACCATGATAACTGTCAAAAGAGGACACGGACAGGTAACTAAATGCGTCGTGGTTCAAGGCGGTGCCATGCAACCTATGGACTGACGGTGAATGTCCCCAAGAAGATGAAGAACCCCAGCCAAACGAAGAAGAACCCGCCACCTTCATTGGGAGGTAGAAGTGGGTGACAGAACGTGGGAGCCGTGGAGCGAACCTGACATGGGTGAGCCAGACATGGAAGGTGAGGCACCCAGTGATACAGTGGGGCCCAGCCCCAGCGGTGGGCGATATGGTATAAGAACCGCCATCAGGCTGCCAGCTCGGCTCCAAGACTATGTGTGGTAGTCTGCCCCACTAGAACTATAAATAAAGGGGAGGCCCATGGGTTTGGTAGTTTAAGTATTTACATATCTGAACGCTATGTTTGTTCAATGTTAAGTTAAGTTGAAATAAAGGAGGAATGTTGTATTCGCCCTGCGTCCCGCAACTCGGTGACGCAGGGCGTCCTAATAAAAGCCCCGCCCCCACGGATGGGAGGCAGTTCCGGGCCAGATACCAACGACGTGTGGCGTGTGTTATTTCGCTCCTGCGGGAGCTGCGCCACTGCGGCCTACTTCTGAGGCCTTCAACGTTCTGTCTCCCCAGGAACCGCGGGGCAGAGCCAGAACGTAACAGCCACTATCACTCTTAAACCAAGACCTCATTTTCTTCAACCAACTCATACACAATCTGCCACACCTTTCTTTTGGTCATCCTCCAACACTGCCATTCACGTTAGCCGTACACCCCCAATGTCCTACTTCCTGTCTTCCTTTAAATATCCCTTCATTGTCATTGATTGGTCCCCTTTCCCTTTCCAATCTGGGCTGCTTGCCCCAACCTGGGCTGTGCATGTGCCCTTTTAAGCTTGAAAAAGGGGCTTAAGCCCTGCGCATTGGTTCTGCGGTAGTTAGCCGCATAATGGCAGCATACCAAGTTCAATACAACAGTTCCTGTTTTGGGAAGCCATCTTCCTAGCTGTGTCCGCAAGTCTTTGGTAATATCTTTGTTGGTTTAGTGGATGTATGTGGGAACTCCCACCGCGCGTCCTGGCAGGTTGTCACTGTCTCTGTGACTGCGGTGTATGTTTGTGGCTCCCTCTCTCCTTCTTGTTCTCCAAGTGGCTCTGAGCTGGCTCCGCCTAGCTTGAGAGTTACTTTGTAGCACTGGAGGGCTTTTGTCTGGGATGTCAGTGTCATTGTTTCTTCGTTTCATTTGGGTTAGTCAGGCTGACAATCTGCCATTGCTTTAACTATGTAACAAAAAGAGAAGCACTGGTGAGCATCTTTATCAAGAGGCATGGTAGGAGATAAGGCTCTGCATGAAAGCATATGCCAAGGGGGCAGGAATGGAGGCCCTCTTTGCTGCCACAGTCCACCTCAGGGGTAGGACTGCTCTGGATGGATCCCCGATAGGCCTCACACTCCCAGTTGAGAGGGGTTTCTGTCCCCTATTGACAAGGTCTGATTACTGGCCTTGTGACAGTGAGCTAGTGAAATTGGACCAGGCTGTAAGAGACCAGTAGCAGGAAAGCAGTGTTGCTTGCTGTTTAGCCTTGTAAATCCCATTATGCCCTTCCCCTGGCTAACTGACTCCCCTCTAAGATCTCCTACTACCTTGCACTACCCACACAAACACTACACAGATGGCCATCATAGGCTTAGCAATTAGCACATCATCACAAACCGAACCATAACTTAGCTCCCCTGTTTACTCCTATTACACTCTCCCACATCAGCAGCTTACCAGACCCAAAGCGCCGTTGTCAATCAGATCTTGGGCTCTTCTCTGTGGATAACATACTCTCATGTTTCTCTGCAAAACCCCTAGAAGGCGGCAGATTGGCACACAGGAAATTGGTACTTCTCACCTATACTCTTCAACACCACAGATCTAGCTTCTGCCTCTCCCACTGGTCCACTAATGACCCCCTTGAACAGAGCCACGTGCGGCAATGCTACCAATATTGACAAAAGTGTGTTAAACAGGACTACTCACATTAAATGACATGTAATATGAAATTACCAATACACTTGTCCTTCTTTGGAGGGGCCTGATGCAGTTAGAAATGTCACACGTCATGTTGGCCGCACCCCTGCATTATTTGGGTCCGCATACTGGAACAGTCTACCGATTGAAATCGGAGCAGAAACTGAGCACAACATGTTAAAGAAACTCACCAAAGATTAGAGGGTTATTTAAATAGACTTTTGAGGCTCCAGCATAGCTGGCCAATGTTACAAACGGTTCCAGGGATGGGCTACAAATGAGTGGTTATTCCGATACAATTATTGTGAAAATACTGGTTTACATGCATTGTAGCTGATTATGTGAGGCACCTTTGTTTTCTGTCTTTAAGTTCATCCTCCCTGTGCTCTGAAGCGTCCTAAACTTCAACTTGGAGCATTACAAAACTTCAGATGAAATAGCATATATCTTAGGAATCTTTGCCAACATGACTGCGATCAATGCTGCAAAGAAAACCGAGAGTAAAGATTTTGGAGCAAGCATATCTGGTTGGCATGGCAGCCGTCAAAACTTGAAACATTCATTTTCTGCTCACTTCTAGTTATTTCTTATCTCCTTCCCGTATCTAATAATCAGGGCTTGTTCACTGATATTCGAGACAATTTGATATTGTGTGGAATGAACATGTGTACCCGTTGCCCCTGAGCTATCCTCCTGTACCATATAGCTAATACACAACAGTCCTGTCATGACTAAAACACTGCTCACCAAGCTGACCATTATGACATCCAAATGTTATGACTGTGTATAATTATGTGAGTCCCCATGTCAAAATAAGATATGGCTTATATTTACAGTTTAATGTGGGACCAGACTGGCGAGGGTACACAATTATGATATTTTTTAATTAGAGATGCAGCTGATTAAAAATCTACGTCTCCCTGTTGAACATTTGTATTCCAGCAGCCATCAGGAATGCAGATGTGACCTAGGAACCTGCCCTGCTGCCACTGTAGGGCATGTGCTAGTGATGTCAGTAGATGGGCACAGCAGAAGCACACAAGTTCACTATCCTATCCACAAGTTCACTATCCTATCCACGCAACATCCTCGGAAGGAACAGGAGGGTCCCGCACTGCTGGAGCAGCTAACCCCCTCCCCCACCGAATCCTGAGCTCCCTGCTACAAGGTAGGCCTGGGGAAATTCTGCCATTCCTGCCTCGAACGGCAGCTCCTTCGACAAGTGAGCTGTGATTCCACTGCATCAGCCGACAGCACTGCAGTGAATGTACTGCCATTTTCATTTGGGCCAAATTGCCATATTTGCCGTGATTGTAGGCATTTGCCCACTGCCACCGTTCATTGCACATGAGGAAGCCGACTCCAAGATGGCAGACGCTTCCCTGGTGCCTTTGCCTGACCTACCTTGCCTGGCCCAACCGCCCCTCGCGCCCGATTGGCCCGCAATCCCATTATGCCCTTCCCCTGGCTAACTGACTCCCCTCTAAGATCTCCTACTACCTTGCACTACCCACACAAACACTACACAGATGGCCATCACAGGCTTCGCAATTAGCACATCCTCACAAATCGAACCATAACTAAGCTCCCCTGTTTACTCCTATTACACTCTCCCACATCAGCAGCTCACCAGACCCAAAGCGCCGTTGTCAATCAGATCTTGGGCTCTTCTCTGTGGATAACATACTCTCATGTTTCTCTGCAAAACCCCTAGAAGGCGGCAGATTGGCACACAGGAACTTGGTACTTCTCACCTACACTCTTCAACACCACAGATCTAGCTTCTGCCTCTCCCACTGGTCCACTAATGACCCCCTTGAACAGAGCCACGTGCAGCAATGCTACCAATATTGACAAAAGGGTGTTAAACAGGACTACTCACATTAAATGACATGTAATATGAAATTACCAATACACTTGTCCTTCTTTGGAGGGGCCTGATGCAGTTAGAAATGTCACACGTCATGTTGGCCGCACCCCTGCATTATTTGGGTCCGCATACTGGAACAGTCTACCGATTGAAATCGGAGCAGAAACTGAGCACAACATGTTAAAGAAACTCACCAAAGATTAGAGGGTTATTTAAATAGACTTTTGAGGCTCCAGCATAGCTGGCCAATGTTACAAACGGTTCCAGGGATGGGCTACAAATGAGTGGTTATTCCGATACAATTATTGTGAAAATGCTGGTTTACATGCATTGTAGCTGATTATGTGAGGCACCTTTGTTTTCTGTCTTTAAGTTCATCCTCCCTGTGCTCTGAAGCGTCCTAAACTTCAACTTGGAGCATTACAAAACTTCAGATGAAATAGCATATATCTTAGGAATCTTTGCCAACATGACTGCGATCAATGCTGCAAAGAAAACCGAGAGTAAAGATTTTGGAGCAAGCATATCTGGTTGGCACGGCAGCCGTCAAAACTTGAAACATTCATTTTCTGCTCACTTCTAGTTATTTCTTATCTCCTTCCCGTATCTAATAATAAGGGCTTGTTCACTGATATTCGAGACAATTTGATATTGTGTGGAATGAACATGTGTACCCGTTGCCCCTGAGCTATCCTCCTGTACCATATAGCTAATACACAACAGTCCTGTCATGACTAAAACACTGCTCACCAAGCTGACCATTATGACATCCAAATGTTGTGACTGTGTATAATTATGTGAGTCCCCATGTCAAAATAAGATATGGCTTATATTTACAGTTTAATGTGGGACCAGACTGGCGAGGGTACACAATTATGATATTTTTTAATTAGAGATGCAGCTGATTAAAAATCTACGTCTCCCTGTTGAACATTTGTATTCCAGCAGCCATCAGGAATGCAGATGTGACCTAGGAACCTGCCCTGCTGCCACTGTAGGGCATTTGCTAGTGATGTCAGTAGATGGGCACAGCAGAAGCACACAAGTTCACTATCCTATCCACAAGTTCACTATCCTATCCATGCAACATCCTCGGAAGGAACAGGAGGGTCCCGCACTGCTGGAGCAGCTACCCCCCTCCCCCACCGAATCCTGAGCCCCCTGCTACAAGGTAGGCCTGGGGAAATTCTGCCATTCCTGCCTCGAACGGCAGCTCCTCCGACAAGTGAGCCGTGATTCCACTGCATCAGCCGACACCACTGCAGTGAATGTACTGCCATTTTCATTTGGGCCAAATTGCCATATTTGCCGTGATTGTAGGCATTTGCCCACTGCCACCGTTCATTGCACATGAGGAAGCCGACTCCAAGATGGCAGACGCTTCCCTGGTGCCTTTGCCTGACCTACCTTGCCTGGCCCAACCGCCCCTCGTGCCCGATTGGCCCGCAATCCCATTATGCCCTTCCCCTGGCTAACTGACTCCCCTCTAAAATCTCCTACTACCTTGCACTACCCACACAAACACTACACAGATGGCCATCATAGGCTTAGCAATTAGCACATCATCACAAATCGAACCATAACTAAGCTCCCCTGTTTACTCCTATTACACTCTCCCACATCAGCAGCTTACCAGACCCAAAGCGCCGTTGTCAATCAGATCTTGGGCTCTTCTCTGTGGATAACATACTCTCATGTTTCTCTGCAAAACCCCTAGAAGGCGGCAGATTGGCACACAGGAACTTGGTACTTCTCACCTACACTCTTCAACACCACAGATCTAGCTTCTGCCTCTCCCACTGGTCCACTAATGACCCCCTTGAACAGAGCCACGTGCAGCAATGCTACCAATATTGACAAAAGGGTGTTAAACAGGACTACTCACATTAAATGACATGTAATATGAAATTACCAATACACTTGTCCTTCTTTGGAGGGGCCTGATGCAGTTAGAAATGTCACACGTCATGTTGGCCGCACCCCTGCATTATTTGGGTCCGCATACTGGAACAGTCTACCGATTGAAATCGGAGCAGAAACTGAGCACAACATGTTAAAGAAACTCACCAAAGATTAGAGGGTTATTTAAATAGACTTTTGAGGCTCCAGCATAGCTGGCCAATGTTACAAACGGTTCCAGGGATGGGCTACAAATGAGTGGTTATTCCGATACAATTATTGTGAATATGCTGGTTTACATGCATTGTAGCTGATTATGTGAGGCACCTTTGTTTTCTGTCTTTAAGTTCATCCTCCCTGTGCTCTGAAGCGTCCTAAACTTCAACTTGGAGCATTACAAAACTTCAGATGAAATAGCATATATCTTAGGAATCTTTGCCCACATGACTGCGATCAATGCTGCAAAGAAAACCGAGAGTAAAGATTTTGGAGCAAGCATATCTGGTTGGCACGGCAGCCGTCAAAACTTGAAGCATTCATTTTCTGCTCACTTCTAGTTATTTCTTATCTCCTTCCCGTATCCAATAATCAGGGCTTGTTCACTGATATTCGAGACAATTTGATATTGTGTGGAATGAACATGTGTACCCGTTGCCCCTGAGCTATCCTCCTGTACCATATAGCTAATACACAACAGTCCTGTCATAACTAAAACACTGCTCACCAAGCTGACCATTATGACATCCAAATGTTGTGACATTGTATAATTATGTGAGTCCCCATGTCAAAATAAGATATGGCTTATATTTACAGTTTAATGTGGGACCAGACTGTCGAGGGTACACAATTATGATATTTTTTAATTAGAGATGCAGCTGATTAAAAATCTACGTCTCCCTGTTGAACATTTGTATTCCAGCAGCCATCAGGAATGCAGATGTGACCTAGGAACCTGCCCTGCTGCCACTGTAGGGCATTTGCTAGTGATGTCAGTAGATGGGCACAGCAGAAGCACACAAGTTCACTATCCTATCCACAAGTTCACTATCCTATCCACGCAACATCCTCGGAAGGAACAGGAGGGTCCCGCACTGCTGGAGCAGCTACCCCCCTCCCCCACGAATCCTGAGCCCCCTGCTACAAGGTAGGCCTGGGGAAATTCTGCCATTCCTGCCTCGAACGGCAGCTCCTTCGACAAGTGAGCCGTGATTCCACTGCATCAGCCGACACCACTGCAGTGAATGTACTGCCATTTTCATTTGGGCCACATTGCCATATTTGCCGTGATTGTAGGCATTTGCCCACTGCCACCGTTCATTGCACATGAGGAAGCCGACTCCAAGATGGCAGACGCTTCCCTGGTGCCTTTGCCTGACCTACCTTGCCTGGCCTAACCGCCCCTTGCGCCCGATTGGCCCGCAGTGCTTCTTGTTGTCCTATCCATCGCTGGTAGGCGATCGCCGGTCCCACCCACGAAGGACCACACACCAAGGACTGTTACCTGTCCTGCACCCTCATCCACGCAACATCCTCGGAAGGAACAGGAGGGTCCCGCACTGCTGGAGCAGCTGCCCCCATCCCCCACCGAATCCTGAGCCCCCTGCTACAAGGTAGGCCTGGGGAAATTCTGCCATTCGTGCATCGAACGGCAGCTCCTTCGACAAGTGAGCCGTGATTCCACTGCATCAGCTGCCACCACTGCAGTGAATGTACCGCCCTTTTCTTTGGGCCAAATTGCCATATTTGCCGTGATTGTAGGCATTTGCCCACTGCCACCGTTCATTGCACACGAGGAAGCCGACGGCTTCCCCGGCGCCTTTGCCTGACCTGCCTTGCCTGGCCCAACTGCCCCTCATGCCCGATTGGCCCGCAGTGCTTCTTGTTGTCCTATCCATCGCCGGTAGGCGATCGCCGGTCCCACCCACGAAGGACCACACACCAAGGACTGTTACCTGTCCTGCACCTGTCCATGCCTGTCCCTGCCTCCTGCCAGCCACTCTGCCTGACGCCGACCTTGCTAGGTACTGATATCCCTGCCGGACTATATAATAAAGCCTTACCAGGCCTTACAACTCTGTTCGAGTGCCCCTGTTCTAAGCACCCGTTGCTACCTCTGCCACCTAAATGCCCAGTGATCCACGCGCCGCCTACCAACACAAACTGTGAGTAACAGATAAAACTTGCTTCACAAAACCTGCGACGCCACGATTGGCATTCCGGATGGAACTTTATTGAACCCTCATCAGGCTTTCTCGCCACTGACTCACTGTAATGATCATTGCACACATGTACCCATACCTTCCCTGCCCAAACCTTAGTGCAACGTCTGGCCCCCTATATCTTATTAGCACCCTGCCGGATACACCTCCATAGCTCACCAGTTAGCTGTATCATATTTACTCTGCTTGCTAGCAATCTCCCTTATCCTGTCCCTTCTACATCATTATGCCTCAAAAGCTAGAAATATTTGAGAAATATTAATGTCTTCACATGATGTTGCCCCACTGCATTTTTGCCAAATTGTACTACTTTGAATCTAGGTGTTGCCCCACTGCATTTTAGCTAAATTGTACTATTTTGCATATAGGTGTTGCCCCACTGCATTTTAGCCAAATTGTACTATTTTGCATCTAGGTGTTGCCCCGCTGCATTTTAGCCAAACTGTACTATTTTGAATCTAGGTACTGCCCCACTGCATTTTAGCCAAATTGTACTATTTTGCATCTAGGTGTTGCCCCACTGAATTTTAGCCAAATTGTAATATTTTGCATCTAGGTGCTGATTTTGAATCTAGGTACTACCCCACTGCATTTTAGCCAAATTGTACTATTTTGCATCTAGGTGTTGCCCCACTGCATTTTAGTCAAATTGTACTGTTTTGAATGTAGGTACTGCCCCACTGCATTTTAGCCAAATGGTATTTCTCTGAATCTAGGTGCTGCCCCACTGCATCTTAGCCAAAATGTATTACTCTGAATCAAGGTGCTGCCCCACTGCATTTAAGCTTAAGTGTTTTACTTTGATTCTAGGTGTTGCCCCATAGGCCTGCCTCCTACCCAGGTCAAACTAGTATCTGCAAGCCACAGTGTTGCTCATCCAACTAGTTCTACAACTCAGGCCACCAGCACTGCGCATCCTTTGTAGCCAGACCATGATCACCTGGTGTCATGGTGCGTGCTCCGAAACCCCTGGAGCTGTTGGGCCCACCCCAGTCCCTGTCACCAGAAGGACTTGTCAGCCCCCAAGGAAGTGTCCCAGAGCCTCATGGACTTAGTCCTGGCGCCGTTGGCACCAGGCTCATGAAATGGGCTGAACTTATGGAACTACTTAATCTGCCTAGTGAGGCTGAGCCTTCTGTATATCCAGGGTGTGGCAGAGGGACTACTTTTCCTGAGAGACAGGGTGTGGTAAAGGGACTACTTTACCTGGGACTACTAGCAAGGCTATTTAAGCCACACCCTGCAGGCAGAACACGCTTCGCGTTATTCTGCACTGCTGCAGCGTAACGCTCACCGTGTCTGCTCTGTCCTCGAGTTTCTGCAGCCACGCCCCCGTCCGAGATTTCCATCCATCGGTGCTTGGAAGAAGAAAAGGAGAAGAACAGGTGTTACTACAGCGACATAGGCCTTACCTGCAATTCTGTCCATCGGTTCCGTCTCCAGCTGGTCTTCCGATCGCCGCCCCCGTGTGAAAAGGACTTCTGCGCAGGCATCCAATACTCACCTGGGATTCTGCATTCCTCCAGGTTACTTCGGAGCGGTTCTTCCATTCTTCATTTTGGGTCCGCGCCTGCAAAAAGGGAACAGAAAACAGTAGGTTAGTCGCGCATCATACAAAAACGAACAATTGTTCAGCCATCCAGCGCCACTCATCCGCGCTCATACTCACCTGGAGACAACCAGTTCAGCATTCTAGGAGAGTTAATTCTTCTTCTAACCTTCCGTACTAGACCGCATCTGCAGGAAAGACAAAACACGTTTAAACCTTGGAACAATAAGACTTGAGCATCTGTACCAAGCTGTCATTGGGATAGAGACTTACCTGATTAATCCAAACATTCCCGAAACACAGCAACAGGCACTCAGGAACAGTGAAGTAACTGTGTCCAGAGAAAGACTGAGCCTACTGCACCCCTGCTGAAGGTCAAGCAGGACGGATAGCCTACCTCACCAAACTCAAAGGTGAGCAGGAGAGGAGTCGGGCATCAGGAGGTTGCAGGAAGTGGGACCAACTCAAACCCACTCATTAGCTAACATCTTGTTTCAACATTGCAGGCTAACGCTTCCTGGGGAGATAACAGGGGAGAGGACAGCATCATACCATCAAAACTACGCCAGTACAGTTATCGGTCATACGACTACGTGCTACGCCCCCGTGGAGACCAGGTGAGCGTGACAGAACACAAAGCCTTCTACAAATTCTCTACCTGGGCATCATGGAAACCTCAGAGACAGACCAACTAGCCCAGCTTTTGGGGGAACTCAGGGCCGAGGTACATGCGGCCCGGCAGGAGACCAATGCTTTAAGGAGGGAATTGATCGTGGCTAAAGATCGTACCGATGAGCTTGCTAAACAATTGCTTCAATCCCAGGCGGGGCAAACACTGTTACCTGGATTAGGGTCAATTGTTCCGACTACACCCAGCAATCCAGTTCAAGAGGTCCTTCCAGGAGCCATACCTTTGGCACCTCCAGAACGCTTTGCAGGAGACCCAAAAAGGTATGCAGTTTTCATGAACCAGTGCCGACTACATTTCCTATGTAGGCCAGGGGCCTTTCCAAACGACCAATCAAGGGTAGCCTTTGTATTGTCTTATCTCAGTGCCATTGCTGCGGACTGGTCAGTACCTCTAGTCAATCGGGACGATCCCATCCTGCGAGACTTCCAGAGGTTTCCAATGAACATGGATAAGTTGTTTGCCCGCCACTCTCAGGGTCAGGCATTGGATAATGAACTCTTGTCCCTGCGCCAAGGCAATCAAGATCTGTTGACGTACATCGCAACCTTTAATAGACTGATAGTAGAAACTGATTGGCCTGACGACAAAAGAACAACTCTGTTTTACCGGGGCTTAAGAGGGGAGTTGAAAGATGTTTTAGCTAAAGTGGTCAACCCTCATAGTGATTGTGCGGAATACATAGATCTGGTGGTTCAGCTTGATCATATAATACAGAACTGTAAGGCAGATCGAGCTAGAATGGATACTCGGGTTTTTGTATGCCCAAATGAGAATGCATCCAAGACTTCCGACTTGGCCGCACCCATGCAGATTGGAGGAGTGCGAGGGCCGTTAACCAAGGCTGAAAGAGATAGATGAAGACAACAACAGCTATGTTTGTATTGCGGCTCAGCTGGCCACTTCCTTCGAGACTGCCCTGTAAAACCACCCAAGAAGGCAGTCGTAGTAGCCGGCAAAGCGGAAGCGGAGCCGGAAAACTTCCTCGCCCGACAAGCGTAGAGGTCCGCTTGTCGAGCGAAAAGAACTCTCAGACCTCGCACCTCGTCTTGCCAATGATCCTCATAAATCACCAACAGCCGTCTCAAATGCATGCAGTCAGGGCATACATCGATAGCAGAGCCATTGGAAATTATATGGATCACGATTTGGCTACAAGGATGAATCTTCCTCTGAGCAAAAAGGCAACTACAGATTTAGTCACCACTGTCGATGGAACTGAGATCGCTTCGGGTCCAGTGGCGTACTCAACAACAGAAATGACACTTTTGTGCCAAGACGGACATCGGGAAGACATCGTGTTCGATTTAATCAAGGCTCCACAATTTCAAATAATTCTGGGAATGCCATGGCTAGAATCACACAATCCTTGCATCGCCTGGCGTGCTAAAAGGCTGACCTTCTCAGTCGAATGTGCTTGTACCTGTTACCAAACAAAGGAACCTTTGGATAAGGAAGTCGCAACTATCATGAATCTGACTAATCTGCTACCTCCAGAATACCAAGACTATCAGGATGTTTTCCAGAAGGACCAAGCGAATACTCTTCCTCCCCATAGATCGTACGATTGTCAGATCGACCTTATACCTTGCGCACAGATTCCATGTGGCAGAATCTACGCATTTACGGAACCTGAAAATCTGCATGTAAAAAAGTATCTGGACCAATACCTGGCTAACGGCTTTATCCACCCATCCAAGTCCCCAGCAGCCTCGCCTTTGTTCTTCGTGCCTAAAAAAGAAGGAGACCTTAGGACTTGCATCGATTACCGTGCATTAAACCAAGTCACAGTTAAAAACCGTTACCCCTTGCCTTGTTAAAGATGTCCAAATCTATACCAAGCTAGATCTTAGAGGGGCATATCATCTGGTACGAATAAAAAAAGGGGACGAATGGAAGACCGCCTTCCGCACCAAATATGGATTATTCAAATACCAAGTGATGCCCTTTGGCCTTTGCAATGCCCCAGCGGCGTTCCAGTATTTCATGAATGACGTCCTGCGTGAATTGATTGATGTGTGTGTCGTAGTATACGAAGACGACATCTGGTATATTCATCATCTGAATAGGAACATGTGAAACACATCCGTGCAGTTTTGGACAAACTTTGACAACACAGATTGTTCGCAAAACTGGAAAAATGCTTCTTCCATGTTACGGAGATCGAATTCCTTGGGTTTGTCCTAACCCCACATGGTGTACGCATGGATTCACGGAAGGTTGATGCCATTCTCAACTGGCCTTCCCCAACCTCAATTAAAGGAGTTCAGAGTATGCTCGGATTTGCGAACTTCTATCACCGCTTCTTTCCGGGCTTCTCGCAGCTAGTACATCCCATTACCTCTCTTCTGCGAAAGAACAAACATTTTCAATGGTCAGAGGAAGCCGAGAAAGCCTTTCCGGACTTAAAGCAAAAATTCATCTCAGCCCCGATCCTGAAACACCCATGTCCGGACCTACCGTACGTGGTCGAGACCGATGCTTCCAGTTCGGCAATGGGAGCGGTCCTCTCACAAAAAGATCCTGAAACGGGTCAACTCCATCCAGTGGCCTTCTGGTCACGGAAATTCACGTGCCAGAATTGAATTATGCCATTACGGACAAGGAACTTCTGGCCATCAAGGCGGCCTTCAAGGCTTGGCGGCATTACCTTCTGGGAGCAAGACATACAATTACAGTAATCACTGACCACCGCAATCTACAGTACTTGAAGGTGGCAAAGGCCCAATCATCCCGCCAACTCCGATGGGCATTATTTTTTGCTGAATTTGACTTTGTGATTACTTACCGACCTGGTTGTCGAAATGGCAAGGCAGGCGCTCTATCTCGCATTGGGGTAGAAGAGGAATCCACCAACCCAGACCCAGTGCCCATTATTCCCAGCGAAAAGATCTTGGGAGTGAAAACGTCTCTAACCTTAGATGACATCCACAAAGAAATCACACATCTCATGGATACAGACACTCTGAGAGACTGGTCTACCAAAAGTGTTCATCATTCTGTCTCAAACCACTTACCATATCTTCAGGGACGTCTATACCTACCCAGCAAAGAACTTCAGGAGAGGGTCATCTCGAATTACCACGAATCACTGGTTGAAGGTCATCCTGGGATATCTAAGACTGAGACACCTGGTTCGTTCTTATCATGTTCCCCTTTTGTGTCATGGTGGACAGTGTACCTTGCAGCAGTAATAACTACATAGCCTTCAAGGATGGCCTAGCCAAACTTGGAAACAAGACACTACCCTATCCCCTGCCCCGCCCTTCCTACCACCTCTGCCCCCCTTCCCACCCACTTACCACTTGCCTTCTACCTCCTCCCTAAACACTGGCCTCCCAGCCAACGCTGATAAAACCCACTGCCACCTTAGACTCAGTGCTCCAGGAAGCGCCTAACCCATTACTAAGCATAACCACACCAAACTGAACACTAAGCCCCATGCCCTACCTAAGCCTCCTGGACTCACCCCCACTTTCATTCCTAACCTCACAACCCGCAACAACAGACTAGGCTCTAGGCTCCCCATTACAACTAGCGGGCCTACCGCCAAATCCAACACCAAAACCAACGATAAGCACAAGGCACCCAATAAGCCCAAACTACTCCCACTAAAAGGAGCCTTACTTAATGTCAGATCCCTTGCTGCCCACCCTACAGAAATCGCCAACATCATTCTAACTAATGACCTTGACTTCCTAGCCTTAACAGAAACCTGGCTACATGAAGCATCCGCACCTTACTTATCGCTAGCCATCCCTGACAAATACACTATCCTCAGAGCGGATAGACCCAGCGCCAGGGGAGGAGGTGTAGCAATCATCTCCAAATCTTCCTTAGACTTTAGATCAGTCTCCTCAGTGTCACTCAAGTCTTGCGAGCTACTTACAGTCAAGTTTCAAACCTCCCCCTCAAGCACAATCACCTTTCACATCATATATAGACCCCCAGTTCCCCTGGGGTCTTTGAAGAAGACATCACATCTCTCATTGCTGAAAACTCCAAGCCATCAGCACAGATTATTATCCTCAGAGACTTCAACTTTGGTTACCACGACCCCAACGACGCCCCTGCTGCATCCTTAGCTAATGCCCTAACAGAACATGGCTTTACACAACTTAATGTCCTCCCTACCCACCAGAAAGGCAGAATTATTGACTGGGTAGCGACCTACAACTGCAACACAATCTGGAAGGACCCCCAACCCCTTGCATGGACGGATCACTATCTCGTCCTTCTTGAAATTAACACTAATCATGTTATGTTGCAGCTAATAAGTGCCCCATGGCCCAAGCCTGTCCTACCAGAAACAAACGCAACATTACTGCTGAGGCCCTACTACCCCTGGTCCTACTCACCCTTAACGCAATCCCAGCCAATGCTGATCTAAACCTATTGATTGACACCTTCAATGATTCCATGGCCATTGCGATGGCTACCATTGCTGCTCTAAAATTGTGCAAAGATAAACCAAGAGCTCATCTGAACTCGTGGTACACCCCCGAACTCAAGTTACTCAGAAAAAAGAAAGCTAAGGCACAATTCCTATGGAAAACCAATCCTTCTGCGGAAAGTAAAACAATTCTTACGAATATATCTTCTTTATACAAAAATTAGATAATTAGTTCCAAAAAAGATGCTTACAACGTCAGCATTGATCAGGCTGGGTCCTGCACTAAAGAATTATTTAAAATTCTAAAAGAACTAGAAAATCCCAATCCACCCACAGACACCTGCTTGAAAGATAAACCTTGGTGCACCAGCATCCAAAACGCCCTTAACAACCAAATCACAGGACTCCAAACTAAAATTGAGGACAAACGTCAACAACTCTCCAACAACAAGTTTACCAACCCTAGCTCACCAACGCCCTTCAGCACCAAATCGGTCTTCACATTCAAGAAAGTAACTACGGTAGAAGTTCAAAAAATCATCACTTCCTTAAAACCTTCGAACTGCAAAGGGGACAGCTGTCCCGCCATGATCATAAAAGACGTAGCCAGAGACCTATCACCCTTCATCACCAAACCTATCAACCTATCATTCACCCATAACTCAGTCCCCAGCAACCTAAAACAATCATGGGTTCTCCCTCTCTTAAAAAAACAAACACTAGACTCAGCTATATCCACCAACTATAGACCCATATCCACAGTCCTATTCCTATTAAAAATCCTGCACAGGGTTGCTTCCCTTCAAATTCAGGAATATCTGGAATCCAACCAACTACTAGGAATACGTCAATCTGGCTTCAGGCCTCAACACGGAACAGAAACTGCCCTTGTTGACCTCAAAAGTCAGATTGATGAAATCAAAGACAAAGGTAATGCCACGATCCTACTCCTCTTAGACCTTTCTGCGGCCTTCGATCTGGTCGATCACAAAATCCTCTGCAGCCACCTAGCCACCGCAGCTCACTTCTCCCCCTCGGCCGTCACTTGGATACAATCCTTTTTGGCAAACAGAACCAGGCGGGTTTTCTCTACTACAGCTGCAGCAGACCCCATCCCTATCTCATGCAGGGAGTCTCCCCCACTTTGTATAACATATTTACAAAGCCACTGTTTGACCAACTGGACTGTCTGGGTGTCACCTACACAAATTATGCAGATGACCCCCAGATACTCCTCACCATTACAGGTAACTACCATGCTGACGTCACCGGGATTAACGAAATATTTTCCATCATTCAGGCATGGATGGTCTCCCATGGCCTTTGCTTGAATGATGAGAATACGGAGCTCGTCCTTGTCGGTTCGCCTAATAACCTGGCCAAACTTAATCCTAATTACAGCAAAATCATTATCGATGGTCACACCATCCCCATTGCCAAAAGTGTAAAAACTCTCGGCTTTTACCTTGATGCCAACTCTAACCTCTCCAAACAAACTAACATGATCGCCTCAGCCTACACCTGCAAGCTTATCAGGGCCAGTAGGCCCTTCCTATCATCTAATAGTTACCTCACTCTTGCTAGAGCCCTCATACAGTCTAAACTGGACTATTGCAACAGCCTATACCTAGGTGCTAACCAATCTATAATTAACAAATTACAGGTACTTCAAAACAACGCACTACGTGCTGCACTTAACATACCCAGGCGATAGCATATCTCCACTGCTAGGAAATCGTGCAAATGGCTCTCCATATGACATAAAATTGATCTGAAAACCATCTGCCTCACATACAAGGCATTAAACCATCTAACCCCACCTTATCTCACCAATAAATTTACCATGAAACCCGCCACCAGAACCACTAGATCCTCCAACACTTTATGCTTGACAGTGCTTAGATTCTCTTTAAAAGGAGCTGGGGGTGCCAGTTTCACAGTACTCGCCTCCCAACTCTGGAACACCTTACCAGTCAACATTAAAACTATTGAAACCTTCCAGATCTTCAGGAAACATGTTATCGGTTGGCTCCTGGACAATGAGTAGTACCACTGATATATGATACACCTCCGTCTGCTCAACTATGTTTGTGAACTCTGTAAATTGTTGTATATTGAAATTGCTTAACTAGGTTTCTGTACTCTGTAAACTGTTGCATATTGAAATTGTATATATCACACTATGTAACCGCCTTCTTTAAGCGCTCTTCTACCTTTTGGTTTGGAGAGCTATAGAAATAAACAAAACAAACAAACAATGTTTTTCTGTTTTTGGTATGGAGCATTATGAAAGAGGTCCCTGATTAGAAGACTTCCCTTTCAGAAACAGAATGACCTGCATAATGTTATCATTAACCACTACATTGTATTGTATTGTATATTTATATAGCGCTCTTTTCCCACTTGTGTGGCCTCAAAGCGCTTTTTCCTCAGCTGAATGCCCTTGGTGACCATAGTCGATGTGGTTGTAAAGTTCTAGGGGGTTTAGTTTGGGATATGCGTGTGTGCATGTTGCCGCTCTAGGACTTGGGTGGCTGCAAGGCGCGACAAAGCAGCCCAAGGGGAGGTCAGACACATGAGTGGGTGCTGGTGAGGGTTCGAGATATATTGCTATTGTTGAAAGAGTCTATGTGAGGCCAGCTATACCAAGTTATTTTCGGGTGGTGGTCGCTGTATGCTAGTGGCAGAGGTGTTGAGGTACGTCAAATGTTTCAGTCTGGAAGGCTATGTGTGCGCTAGACCGGATGTGCTTATCCGTAGGCGTATTCTATCGTGCTTGGATGCTTGGCCGTGGCTGCGGCCCATGTCCATGCTAGTGGTGTAAGATCCTGCATGCAATCCTATAGTAAAACTCAATTCGCCCCATATTGAAGCAGACGTAGTTGGGCCAGTAATGGTGCTTTTATTACACAATTTCTTGAACTATGGTTATGGTCTCGCACTTGCTTTTCTAAACAATGCTGCAGCCAAACATGCCTATTTCCACCTTCTCCCCTTTCATTATGGCATGCGGCACATCTGGGGGAGAACGATTTCGAAGAGCGTTTTCTATAAACTGTTGATTTTCTGCAAACCGTAAACATCTCAAAACACAACCCATACTCCCCCCAACCCCCTGTACCTCCTAACCCCCTTCACCCCCCTGACAGCTACTCACCCACATCCTGGAGGAAACACTGGAGCAACCCAGTACGCAGTTTAAAGCAAGTCTAGTAATTTCAGACGTTGTGGACACCATTGGGCACTGAAGTCCCCCTTGAGGAACACAAGGGTCTGCGCCGAAGGGCGCTAGTTTATTGTTCATCGCACATGCCCAATCCAGGGCCACAAACTCCCACAGTGGCCCTAGCCAGTCTTGCATTGTGGGAATCGCAGCCCCCTTCCAGCGCTGCACAATTAAGAGCATTGCCGCCAGGGTAAGCACCGTTCTGGCCTTCCTCCGACCACTGTGCCCCTCAACCCTGCTCCGAACTCTAGTATCACTTCCTCTGGGGACCCCCGACCCCCATCCAGCTGCACCAAAGATCCTCTCCTGGGCCTCCCTCACCTCCCTCCAGAACGGCTCAATCTTGGGACATCGCCACCATATATGGGACCAGGACCGCTCTCCGCTGCACCCCCTCCAGCACGCCTTTGATGCCTCTGGATATATTCTATGAATATGGGCCGGTATGCAATGCCACTGGATGATACGTTTATACCAGAATTCCTGTAGCAGAGATGCCTTAACCGTCCTGGAGATCAGCGCCCACAACCTTTCCCAGTCACTAATATCCAGCTCCCTCCCAATTGTCCTCTTCCACTGCCCAATATAGGGCAACGTTGCCCAGGGTGTGGTTACAACTATAAATTTGTAAAGCTCCTTTCCCCGTCATGTATTGTTATATTTTTCAAATTGAGTGAATCGGCGCGTTTGCGCCTGCCCCAGGTCCAGCTTGAACAACCAATCCCTCATCTGGAAGTAGCATCGTTTTTTCAGTTTCCCTTACCCCAACACCTTGTTCACACTCTTGGAAGGGATGTACCGTGGGACCCAGAAACATGTTGCGAATCACGTGGCATCCCCCTTTTGTCAAGATGTAAATGTCTGTGGTTCCATCCCCAGGGAAAAAATGTGGGTTGTTGTACAGAGCCGTAAACAGGGATGGGAATGTCGCGATCCCATGCTTTTTAACTACGTTGTCCCAAGTGACTGCCATCAGCTTTGGTATCGCACCAATGTACAGGTGATGTGGCCTGTGTGAGCGCGGGAGCCACAAAACCTCTCGCAAGTCCCTTCTTGCCGCTGCCCGGTCCATTGCCACCCACAATTTGCGAAAACCACTCCCTAATGATATGGATCTGAGACACCTTGTAATACTGCTGTAAAATGAGGTAGAGACATACACCCTCACCCCGCGGAGATGTTAGGAGGCTCCGATTAAGACTTGTTCACTTACCTACCCAGACGACCTGTCCCGTTATACTCCCCAGGAGCTGAAAAAAGTTAGAAGGCACTGCTAGAGGTAGGGCCCGAAAGAGGTAAAGCATTTGATGAAGCGTGACCATAGTAACATCTGCAATTCTACCCAACCAAGAAATGCTCTGCTTTTTCCATTTACCAAGATCTGCTTTTAAGGAGGCCAACATGAGCCGATAGTTAGCCCCATACCACCCCTGGAGTCCAGGTGTTATGCAAATTCCTAGGTATCGAATCCCCCCACCCCCGGACTCCAAATGAAAGGTGAAGTGGCCTTCAAGTCCTCTGCCTCTCACCCCTTTACTGTGAGATTCAGCAATTCTGACTTGGATACATTGCTCTTCAGCCCGATACCTCCCAAAACTTTGTAAGCGCCCTCCTACACACCCCCACCGACTCTCCTGGCCTCGAGAGCACGAGCAGCCTGTCGTCAGCAAACAGCTGCAGGTTTAGCTTGGACTACTCCAAAGGGTATTCCCTGTATCTCATCCGACTCCTGCAAATACTGCAACAAAGGCTCTAAGTATGATATGATATGGCATTTGTAACGCTCCTATACACAAGTGTTTTAAGGCGCGACGAGCCAAGGAAGGGGGAACAGAGGGAGGACAGAGACAACGATCTTACTAGGCCAAGTGACATTGAGATCGCGCAAGTGCAGAGGAGGGGGGAGGGGTAAAGTGCCAGGGGGAGAGGGGGCAGTGCTGTACATGGGATCAAACAATAAGACGTACGACCAGCAGGTGGCAGGTGCAAGGGTAAGTGCAGACAGGAGGTGTCCAAAAGTGCAGGTAGGGGGACTGTAGGGTGACAGATACAGACCCAAGTGCAAGGGTTGCCGGGAGGCAGTGGGTGTGTGCAACTTGGCAGGCAGTGACCTGGGCCCGAGGGTAGCCAGGTGACCAGTAGCAGTGTAAGTAGCAGTATCAGAAAGGAAAATCAGCAGGTGAGAGGAAGAGAGAAGGCAGAAGCAAAGAAGAAGGCCTTGAGGTGCTTCCGGAACCGGAGATGGTTATCCTCAAGTTTCAGAGGGGGGGGGAGGCTGTTCCAGAGGGATGCCCCAGCCGAAGAAAAATCTACCACAAACTCGTTGCTTGGAGAAGCGACTGACCTTGAGGGAGTTGGAGGAGTGAAGATCTCGAGTAGGAATTTGTGAAAAGAGAGATGGAGGTATTGAGGACCCAGGTCCCAGAAGGCCTTGTGGACAATGTAGAGGGTCTTGAAGTTAATCCTTGCAGCTACTGGGAGCCAATGCAGAGATTTCCGTGCTGGAGAGATACCATCACTGGGCTTTAGGCCAAGGACAAGTCTTGCAGTCCTGTTCTGGATGAGTTGCAGAGGGCGGAGAGTAGAAGCAGACAGACTTAGAAAGAGGCTGTTGCAATAGTCCAGCCTAGAGAGAACCAGAGCTCTAGAGACAGTGAGCTTCTGGGGGAAGGAGAGGAAAGGAAGAATACCTCTGAGGAGGTACAGTTGGTAGTTTGACTTCTTACTGACATCAGAAATGTGAGGAGAAAAGAAGAGTGTGGAGTCGAAGATGACCCAGGGTTCTTAGCCTCAGTATATAGTGTAAAGCAGGGGGGTTGGGGGAATGGGCAGCCCTGCTTAGTCCCTCTGCTCAAACTGAAACACCCGGAAAGGGAACCCTTGACAGAGAGACGGTCCGTTGGGTTATTGTAGTTCACTAAAGTCATCCGGATATAATCCGTGCACAGACCCATCTTCTCTATCACCTTGAACAGAAATGCCCACTCCACATAGTCGATGGGCCTTCTCTGCATTGCAAAAATCAGTCTATCCATCCCTCAGCAGACGGGATTCAGACTCAATTATTGGGCGCGATAAAGCACACGTGCAAAACATGACTCATCATATACTTTGCCCTACATCTGAATGTAAATTGGGTGCAGGGCAAAGTTTTGGACGTCTCAAAGAGCAGCTCTGTATTTACACAATACTGCGCTGGTTCTTGACCAAAATAGGCCCGTGAAGATCCTCTGAAGGACCAGAAGGATAAAGCAGAGTTGGCCACATAAGACTTTGACGGACAACCACCTTTATCGTAGCTTCCTCCTACCTTTTTGCAAAGCATTCCATTTTCTTATAGGCCTGTCCCAGAGCCCCCCAAGTTCGTCCCTCCGGCTCTTCATCTGACAAAACACATGCACAAGTCTGCCATTAAACCAGGAACGCTGTCAGCACAGATCAATGTATGCCTCGTTGGTCTGTTATATTACTCATTAGAAGCCCAAGTTCAATACAGCCCTACAATTAACTCATCTGGGAGAGTTTGCCCCTCCATCCACCCTACCAAATAGCTTGATTTTTGACAGTTTGAATACAACTGCTACCAGTGAGATATGGAGCACTTGTGAACAATTCAAGGCTCGCGTTATTTCTCCCATCCACCATGTCATCAAATAGTGAGATATGACTTCAGGTCCTCATGACAGACTAACGCTCTCTCCACCCTGCCAACCATTTTTTTTTTCTTTGTAAAGATTTTTTTTGGCCCAGTGCCTGGGTTTTTGTTTGTTGTAAAACAATGCGTGCAAGTGGTGATAGAGTCACAGAAACGAGTTTGCTCCCCGGCGCTGCTAACTCGGCAGTCCATGTGACTTCTGCTTCCGTTACTTCCTTCCGCAAGTGTTCTAATTAAATCTAAGCAAGGGAAGGCAACTCAGCAGTAATCTCCAGCGTGCGAGCCGCGCCGTGATGCACGCGCCTTCTATTCAACGCTCGCGCTGCCATCGCTGACCCTGGGATGAGCCGCGGGGGCGCTCCCTGGGGCGCCACTGCTGCCAGCAGCAGTCCCTGCTCCGCAAAGCGGCCTGTATGGCTCTGCACGGTGAGTGGCGAGCTCTTGCTCTGAGGGCGTGCATGTGGGAGGCCGAAAGTAGAAAAAACGGAAAAGAGGTTGTACCCCTGCTGCACACGGGCCACTCTGCAGGAATCTAAGCCACAACCCGATGGCTCCCCAGGGAGGTAAACCGGTCCCACCAGCACAGGGACACCGCAGGCCGCGAGGCTGCATGGAGTCCGGAGGAGGTGAGGTCGGTGCCTGACGATTATAGTCAGTGGTTTTTTCTATGGTGCCTAGTAACCAGGGTGCTTGGTGTCCCATTTTCAGGAACAGGTGCGAATTGCACGAGAAGAAAACACACCCATCAAGCTTCAAGTTACTTCAGTGACCAACAAAACACCTTGGGTGCACCCTGGGAATATTAAATAAAACGCCCGATTTTTAGCAGTAGGTAGAGCATACTTGTTTACAATAACGTTGTAGTTTCTATGCGCACCTTTTCCCCTTCCTCTGGCATTGTCCACTCACCAGTTGTCTCAATCAGCGCAAGTCTACCGACCACGTATCCACTACCAGCGTGTTCTTCTGTCCCCCCCCCCCCCCAGCACTTGTCCGGGTTCGGGCCATCGGGTCAGTCCAGCGCACGCGTCCTTTCAGCGCCTGTTCGCGATGAATTTTAAGTTGTCCCACCCACTGCCCGGCCACAGTGGGCCTACACGCAATTCACCCCCTGCAAAAGCAGTACGGTACCCGCATATACATGTTGAAACGCTTGTTTCACCCTGTCACTAACATTAATACACACCTGGACCCCTTGTTCTCTATGCCCACATGGGCACTTAATCTCACCCCTACACCTCACAGTTGACACCCAGCAAGGGCAATACGTATCTGGGGTGCTATGGCTGCTCTTGTTACGAGGAGAACGGCTGTGTGTTCTGCTCCTGGACTGCCCTGATTAGCTGGAGTGTGACCAGGCTGATATACAAATCTCGATTTCTTCTCTGGTAAAACAGTGAGCGATACATCGTATTTATTGTGCCCGCTCCTCAGTGGGCACCGTGGGGACCGTGCCATAGAACAGGTTATTCGGCTCTAGACCAGCTCAGTAAAAGAACGCTCACGGTATTCTGTGATGCAGCTCAGTGGGTAAAAGCATCTGCTGCAAATATAATTTGCAGTCCCAGCTCTGCAACCCGACCTTTTTAATTTAGTGTTTGCTGTTTTGCAGTTAATGAAAGTAGCAGTGTTAAATTGGGTAACACTGCCTGTTAATACGTAAATAACATGTATAGAGACAACTGTCATTTACAGCCCCATAGAACTGAATGTGTTGGTTAAAAGTCCAATGTAAAACAGAGATGCCCTTTTTAAAGAGCCCATCAAGCCTCTGCGTTTCTGCCTAAATAGTAGATTGGTTGGTCTGCATTGGAGAGCAATCATGTAGCAGGATGTTTTGAGAAGTTTCGGGAAGACCTGCAGATACTGCGCTGGCATAAACCTGGTGGAAGTGTGACCCATCCATACACTGGGTCCAAGGAAAGAGAAGTGATTGGCTGATGGGAGTTAGAGTCCGAAACATCCAGAGAGTCAAAGGTTGCAGACCCCTGATACAGGAATTCTTTTAGAGGAAGAACTGAGGCCTATACCTTGACACGTGATGGTGGCACTACGGTGGACCCTGATCTCGCCACATAAGCGAGATATCAATTCCGCCTCCTGCCAGTCTGCACACCTAGGTGGACCCTGATCTCTCCACATAAGTGAGATATCCACGCTGCCTTCCAGTCCAAGCACTAAGTTGGACCTTGAGCTGTCCACATACGTGGGATGTGAATTCTGGCATTTACTGTAAAACAATGCAAATCACTACAGGCCAAAATTAACCTGATCCTTTAATATGAACAACAAACTTTTGACAGAAGGAGTAATAGAAATGTTTTATCATACTTCCATCGTTTGTAAAATACCCTTTATTAGACAAACATGGAGTTACGTGGGACATTTACAACAGGTTCTATTTCAATCCTGCATTCTTCGTTGCGTAGAGAAGACAAAAAGTAAAGTATACAATCCTGCGTATTTGCCATCCCTTACCCATATATTATTCTTGCTGCCCAACCATAGAGTATATTACAGCCAATGAATGAGCCCCAAATCAAGGCCTGCTTCAGTGCCAAAAGAAGACTTATTTTTTTTATACAAAGTTTTATGAATGTGAAAAATGCTGAAAAGAACTGCCTCACACTTTGAAGGGCAAGTTCTCAGATCAACAACTCAACTATTCATGATGGTAGGGAGTGACTATTTCAATCTTCTTCCATGGGCCATTTCAATATACTCAATAATAGATCGTTTTCCATAGAACTGGCAACTCTTAAGGCCAAAGTCCGAGCATCAGAAAGGAAATGGCACACAAAACAATGTTGGCAGGGACCTGTAGGGTATTTTGTGTAGATTTGGGGCCTAGCGGTATTTTGTTACCGTCAAAAATAAAGTAATTCAGCAATAATCACTCATTGCATTCCGATTGGGGTTGGTGTTATAGTAATACAGTGGATATGCATTATTTCAGTACACAGATACATTTAGTTGGTATGCATTTCGTTGTGGTATAGTGATGAGCATAATTTCTTTGTTTTATTTGTGGCCCCAACATACAAATCCCCTTTTTATTGTTTAGACTGTTCTTGTGATCTCTAGAGGCCTCAGGCTTCTACATTATTCAAGAACACCACATTTTCATATGGAATGCCACTTATGGCTGTTATCACTGATTTATCTACGCCAGTGAGCTATGCTTCCATAAAGTATTCACAATAACATGTGGTATAATCACTAATTTATTTACATTAGTGAAACTATTTCCAGAGGCCTCTCTTTCTGCTGACTCATATACGTCCAGCAAACTATTTCATTATGTTCCACTCAGAAATCACACACACATATATACACTGAGTGGAATCACGCACACAGCTATTTATAATTGCTCACAACATTACTTTATCTGCATAGAAACTTGGCGCTTTAAGCATCATTCCCTCTATGGCATAATATTTTTTTGAGACACCAAATGAAACAGAAACAAAAATACTCTTAGGCAGACTGTGTTATCACAATTTCATTTTACAATGATACATTACCATTCGTAAACAATCCTCTTTTGAAATAAAAACATGAGAAAGACAAAATGCAAGAACACTACGAATTTCATTTCATATTTGCACAAGAGAGAGAACAATTACATCGTTTGTTTTGCCTTCAGCTGGCAACATTAAAATGTGTCATTTGAACACAGTGAAAAGCTATCGCTACGCTGCCCGTCTAAAATAGGTCTCATGCACATACCGCACCCTCACTTTCATACAAGATAATTACCAGCGAGTTGTAGCTGTTTAGCACGAGAACTCCCCGGACTGGTCGCTTTCTTTGAATGGCTCAAGGCTTTTCTTCAAAGCACCCCAGCGAGGACATGCAGTTCTGATCTGCGGTCTCTCAAGCCGGTGCTTATCGACTGGAATCTTCAGTTTGGGAAAGTCAGCAATGGACTGGGACGGCACCTCTCAATCAGGAAAACCCCATAGAAACTCCAGCCAGGTCTTCCTCGGAGCTGTGTAAAACGTCCTCTGCCTTTCTTCCTCCCCGAAATGTACCAAGAGACCTCTGTTACATCCCTTAAGGTGACGTGTCACCAATGAAAATGCACAATAATCTATCCTCCTTTTTTAACAATGGCTTGGCTTATACGGTTTAGAAACTGTATCTACTCATTTCCTGGCATGCAGATTTTGCATCCAGCTAACACAGTGAACAGAGAAAAACATGAATCCAAGTGCACGTTTAAAATGACTTTCAGAGCCTGTTTTCTTCCACCTCATTTTGCACTGGAGAACACATTATGATGTTAATAAATTAAGATCATGTTAGTACTGTTAATTATATTAGTTCATTAATCCTCTAATGTGTCTCCTGCAACAGAGGCATTTCGGGAGAAAAAATGGTGCAATTGCTTGTACCGCATTATAGCAATACATTGATCTCATGCAGTGGTGCTGCACTCCAAAAACACGCGAAATAATCCTACATATCGCCTCCTTTTTCTGAGAATTTTGGCAATGGTCCAATCCACAATTGAAAGAAATCCAACTTGCTCCCTTTCTTCTTTTATAAAATGTAACAATCCAATGCAATTAATATTTATGTGTGAAAAATGAAAATTGAAAAATCACTGTTCAACCATCATAATATCAAAATTCATTTTTAGTCCATCAGTTCTTATAAAATGTTCTATATTTTTCTTCCCAATGGAAGTGTCCATAGTCCAGTGTCTCACTTTTGTACTTGAGTTCAATCACAAAATAATAAAATAAAACAAATAACTAAAACAAAGAATTAACATAACAGATTAAAATAATTAATTAAAATAATAAATACGTGGAACTCCATACTCCAGGACACTTGTCTGCCTCTGATATGTCCCGACCAGTGATGTCACATCATTTGGTTCATTCGGGTACTCTTCCATCTTGGCACTCTTGGATCCTTTCCCCATAGAAGTCATCACTTTTTGGCATTCTGGTTACTTTGTCTTCACCTCCACCCGGAGGCAGGCATCATTCGATCTTCATCCAGGGGACACCAGGACTCCATCGTCTCCCGTGACCTGCGGTACAAATATGTTAATATTCTAAACCAAATCGAAAAGAAACAAATTAAGTACATTGCACAATACTAACTTTACCCTTTTGCCAAAAATAAAACACGCTTTATATTTCACCCTTTTTCCTCTTGCTTTCTGTAATTAAACATAGGTTAAAGAGAAAACAACATACATAAAACAGCATTCAATATTTAATACATTTTCACACCAATTCCATACATTTTAGCTTCCATTTTTTATATATATATTCACATATATTACAGTGTTTATGTGCCATTATCATAATCAACCATCTTTATTTAACTTCTCTGCCACTTCTATTGACTAGACCCATTCACTTTACCTTTTTATGTTCAAGGGACTTTATCTGCTTCTACACGCTCAAGTTGTTTAATCTCATGTTTAGGGTGACATGGTTTTATTTGATTTACGTGAACAAACTGCTCTGTTGCTGTTTCACCTTCAGTCTTCAAAATTTTACAGACCACATGAGAGACCTTATCTATAATTCGATATGGCCCCTGCCAGGCTGCTTGAAATTTGGAATTTTTCTGTTTACCTTTCCCAAAATGAAATGTATACACCTGATCGCCCACACAATATTCCTTTACTGACGTCTTTTTATCATAATATGACTTTGCACTGTCAGCAGCTCTTTCTAAATTGTTCTGTACAAAAGCAAATGCATGTTGTAAATGCTTCCTCAGTTCATCAATGTATTCATGAACTGTGGATGCGCTCACAAGTGTTTGCTCATGTGTTCTGTATAGCAGGTGTTGTGGTAACACCATTTTCCTACCAGTCAAAACTTCATGAGGGCTAATACCTGTTGCTTTGGCAGGAGTTCATCTGATTGCCATCAGAACCAAAGGTAAGCGTAAATCCCAGCTGGAACCTGCTTCTGCCACGAATTTCTTTAAAATGTCCACAACAGCTCCTATTGCTGCGTTCAATTCCACCTGAAGACGCCGCCCGATATGCGATATGTAGCTTTCTCTTCACACCCAGTATTTGCCATACCTTACTCATTAGAGCACTTGTAAAATGACTTCCTCTGTCTGATTCTATTCTTTGTGGCAACCCAAACCTTGAAAACACATGGTTCACCAGCAATGTGGCTGCTGTTTGCGCACTACAATCTGGTGCAGGAATACACTCAATCCACTTCGACATCAAACATACCACACTTAAAATATACCGGTTCCCCCTGCTCGACCTCTTTACCGGCCCTACATCGTCTATTTGCAAATCTGACCATGCAAGAGTTAGGCCTCTTTTCATTAATGCAGCTCTATGCATTGGTGAAGCAGGTTTAAATTCGGCACATACTAGACCTCCTCTAGTATATCATTCTACTTCTTAGGACATATGTGGCCAATAAGCATAATTTTTAGTATTTCCATTGTTTTCTGTGAGCCTCTGTGGCCTGCAGTTATAGCATCATGCGCATGGTGTAGCATTAACCCTCTGAATGAAAGGGGTACCACCCACTGTATTTGTCCTGTTATGGACTTTCTAATCATGAGTCCATCTTGTAGTCTTATTCGTTTTTTATTCTTTAATAGCACCCTCAACTCTTCTTTTCCCATACAATCATTTTCTGTTAAAGGTTTTTTTTCAGGATCTATCAAATGATTATAATAGATTCCCAAAATTCAATCATTCTTTTGTGCCTCAATCAGATTTTGGCTGGTGTATCATAACTCCACTGTGCCACTGGTTGATCTGTCTTCTTTGGTGCTTTAGAACGTGTTACTGCATCAATTTGTATTTCACCCAGTAAATGTTCAATAAGTAGCAATTCTCCCATCACAGCCCCAATTTTAGCCAGGTGATCTGCCTTATCATTTCCCTCCTTATCCTCTCCTGGAGTTTTCAAATGCCCACGAATTTTCCTCCAATATATTGTTAAATAATTTTCTGACACCAATTTGTCTATGGCTTGTATCATTTTTCCATGTTTAAGTGGCTTTTTATTGTATGTAATCATGCCTCTCGCTTTCCAGCCAGGTAAATATTCCACAAAGCTATTTCGTGCTTAATCAGAATCAATCACCAGGACAATTTCACTGAATTTATTATCAACTGCAGTAGCAATTGCTTTATAAATGGCTGCCAATTCCGCTACCTGACTGCTCCTAGCACCATTTCTCATCCCTATACTCGGGACACCTTCACACTTCAACCAGACATTCCCTATTCCTGACACTAATTGTTTATCACTGTCATTTTCAATGTGAAAGGCACAACCATCAACATATACAGTTGGCAAGTCTTTGCATGTTTTTTCATCAAAAGCTTTATGTGGTGATTGTTCAAATTCCTGCCATTAGGTTCCACTTCTATTTCATTTGATACTGGGTCAGCTGCACAGTCATGTAAATCTGCTAAACCTTGAGCAATTGGGCTTTTTTTATTTTGGCCATATCTCACTTCTACAGGAAAACCCTGTAATGCTAGCGTCCATGAAGTGATTCTGGACTGCGCTAAATTTCCTGACCTAATTCTTTTACTCTCTAAAAATTGCAAAGGTTGATGATTTGTCCCAATAATCACCTTTTCTCCCTGAACAATGGGGCGGAAATGTTGTAGCGCCCACATAGTGGTTAATAGGGCCTTTTCACATTCATTGAATTTAATTTCAACTTGGGAAAATGCCTTACTTGCATATGCAATGGTTTTTTGATTCAAATCATGTTTTTGTGATAACACTGCTGACATACACTGTTCAGAGAAACCTATTTCTATAAAGAAATCCCTGTCCGTTATGTGATATGCTAAACATGGTACCTTTACAAGACATTCCTTTAATTTAGCCACTGCCCCAGACTGCTCTTTTTCCCTTTTCCAGGGTGTAGTCAGTTTAAGCAGTTTAGTCAATGGTTGAGTGATTTCAGCATACTTTTCAATGAACTTCCTGTTATAGCCTGTCATTCCTAATAGACTTTTTACCCCTTTCACATTTTTAGTATCTTTTAGTTTCTGTATGGCCTCTATTTTCCACTTTTGTGGATTTAGTCCATGTTCAGTCACTTCATGGCCTAGATAATTCACCTTTTTCTTGCACCATTGTGCTTTTTGTATAGATACTTTGGTGCCTGCTTTCTGCAATTGGCCAAGAACATGTCTTATTTCATCAAAATGGCTTTTCAAGCTATCATTTTTTATCAGGACATCATCCACTTAAATTATGGTTCCTCTTTCTGCTGCATCAGGCATAGCCTTTCTCAAAAATATGCCAAATTCACTCCCACTATTGACACACCCGAATGGAGTTCTAACCCATGCGTATTGAGTCTTATCAAATGAAAAGGAAAATAAATTCTGTATCTCCTCTGCCAATGACACACACCAATATCCAGAGGTGAGATCTAATGTGGTGAACATTTTTGAACCATGTACCTGAGCTAATCCTTGATTAATGAATGGCAGTGGCCATCTGGATACTGGCACTCTTTTATTTAACTCTCTCAAATCTGCACACAGTCGCCATTGACCGTTTGGTTTTAACACACCTAATATAGGTGTATTGGATGTGCTATGAATGGGCCTGATGATTCCCTGCGACTCCAAATTTTTAATAATCTCTGCCAATGGTTCTAAACATGCCAGCGGTAGTCTATACTGGCGTACAAATACTGGGCCTCTGCTACAGCCTTCCGGAAGTGTGGCCACATGTAAATTAGTTAGCCCACAATCATAAGCATCCTTTGCAAATACATCTTTAAACTCCATAAATATCTTCCTCAATTCATTCCTATCCTCCTCGTTGTCACATGCATCCGCTAACAAAATCTGCTCCTCTACCATTTTGGGGAATTCTGGAAAATGTTCTGGCATGGGAATCTCGGCGCTTTCCTCTAATTGTGTGGCTGTGTCTCTTTGTAAAGCTGCCACATTTAAATGTTTTGGCATATCAGCTTCCACTTCAATGGGCTGATTTTCTATTTCATTTTCATTTAAGTTAAATGTTATGCAATCCTCTTGATGACAGCACACTGTCTCGCTTGAATCATAAGGGTACACAGAATGAATTTTAAATATCCCTTTGGGCTGAGAGTCCAGGTATTCTGGCAATTCGCCCTTAGCATCTACATACTTTTCAGGGATATTTCCAATCACCATGTTATTTAGATCAGCTGTGTAATGTGATTTTTGTATGGCCATTCCTACTGGGGAGTTTTCCTCTAAATGAATATTCTGATAACCTTTATTATTCACCATAATGTTTACAGACCCTTCACCCACATCTACCAATGGAATGTATTCATAATCCAGGCCCTGCTGTTTTATGGATTCATTCAGACACACAAATGCATCAGAATCTTTCATCTGCTGTCCATTTTTGCACTTCAGTGTTATTGCAAACTGCTTTGTGAATGCAGGGACAACAGTATCTTTCCTCATTTGTAATTCAATTGCATAAGGGACCAGCTGTGTGCAATGATAAGCCCTTCTTTTGTCTTCAAATTCAGGTGCCGGCCCACCTATGCGTGACCATATCTTTTGATTAAGGAAATCTAGCACCATACACATTCTGTGCATGATGTCATTGCCCATGTAAAAGTCATTTTGTGTTCCACACACTATCCAAACATCATGGTAAATTGTTTTTTGTCCAATGCTAATTTTCAGCATGCATCTACCTGCAATTCGGTTTTCAAAGTCTGGACCGTCCAAACCAGAGACATACTGTTTTTTAATCCTAAATTTCGGGATCTCCTCCCTTTCCATTATTTTTTGCAACAATTTCTCATTAATGAAGCTCCTTTCCTGTTCAAGCGCTAAAGGGGCTTTTATTGTTTTAGAATAGTCATTTATCCCATCATGAACGCATGGTTGTTCATCTTCCATGTGTATTTCAGCAAGAGTGGTAATGTGTTTTTCTGAACCTGCTTTAGGAGCAGTATTTTGTTTGCATGTCTTCTCTTTTAAATAAAAACGTAAGGTGTGCTCATCTATGGCAGTTTGCCATTCTTTCCTTGGGTCTAAGTATATTTGTACAGGTAATTTTTTATTTTCACTCTGCATCTTGTCTTGACACATTAATATAACAGTGATGCTAGGTATGCAACTATTCTGGAGATACACCTCCACTGCATCATTTGTTTTTGCAACGGTGTGACATTCATTTATATTGCTGTTTTGTGATTTTAGTTTCTTAGGTCTCAATGGTTTTTTGGTTAAGGACCACAGTACTCCATTCACCCCATCTATGAGCGGAGATAATCTTTTCAGGCAATCTGTTCCCATTAGAAATGGAATATCACAAATGGATGTGACCAATACATCCTGTTTCATTCTGTGTTTACCTATCTTTATGTCAACCTCTGTGGCGCCTATAATAGGCACGTCCTCCCCGTTAAAATTATGCACTGGACCTTGATTCTCCTTTACTGTGATCTGATTCTGCGGGGATCTCCCTTCATTGATACTCTTTACTAATTCTTTAGACATAATTGTGGCCTGTGCTCCACTGTCAATCATTGCAAATGTATGGCATTTTTCTTCCACAATGATGGGAGCATAATACCTGTCTTCAACATCCTCTAATACACATAGGAAATGCAAATTCTTACTGATTTCAGGGCTCACCTTTCTCAGGCCTTTTTCACTTTTGGCTAAGCATATCGGTAAATGGAAAGACATTTTTCCCTCCTTTTTGCTCATTCCTGTGTGAGAGACTTTATTCATTTCCCCATGTGCAGAGGTTTTTTTGGAGTGTGGCCACTGTTCGCCCATCCATCCAGGTATCATCAGAGGTCACACTACAACCCTCCAACTGAACATGTGTAACAACATCACTTGGCAATTTGTCATTGTCTAATTCTGTGCATTTGTGATTATTCAGTATGATACCAGCCCTTTTAACCTCTTCAAAAATATGTGTTTCAAAGAATTCTTCAGGTGATTGACCTGTATCCTCCTTTTGAGTATTTCTTTTTCCTGCCTGTGTTTGGTCATTGTTTGGATTTCCCAGGGAAGGAGCGAAAGCATCGCCACTTACTCCCGGTTCACTGGTATTCCCCATGCATGAGTCATTTTTCTTAAACCTGTCTCTTTGTTCTTATGGATTTTCAGGTTTTCCTATTTCATTTGTACATATCGCCAATGTTTGATTTAGTTCTAGGTTAAACCGTACCTCTCTTTTAGAAGTATTTGCATTTTCTGTTACATGTTCATGTACTGCCATTTTCACCTTTAAATCATTAGGCATCTCAGAGTCATTATGCAAAATTACATCAGAGCAAACTGTCTTTTCGGCGCTGCAGGTATCATAAATACTTAGTCACTTTTCAGAAGCCCCCCGATCATCTGCCCCCTCCTTTGATGACTGTTTTTGTTTTGTGCAGAGCTTTCCTATTTGCTCAGCCAACATTTTCACTTGGGCCTCGAGGCACTGGAATCTTTCCGTCTCTATAGCATCCTCTCTCTGTGGCCTAGATCGATATTGGTTGTTTTCTCCCTGATTGGATCTATTCTGATACCTCTCAGGAGAATGATTTCTATTGGGATGGTTCCTGAACTCTTGATTCATTTGCGGAGGGGAGAGGGTTGCACCCATCCTTTGGTTGTAGTCCCCTGGTGGGGAATCATTGTACTGACGTGAAGTGTAATTCATGCTCTGTCTCATGTCTTGTCTCTCAGGTTGTGGGTACTGGCTCCTATGTTGATTGCCTTTATCAGCAAATCGATCCACATATCAGGGTCTATCCTGATTACCTTATATCATGGTATTGGGATCAAATCTGCTTTGTGTCCCCAATGTCTGATAAGGACCATCATTTCTTTGATCCTGATTTTGTCTCTGGTTATTGTTCATACCTGACATATCAGGTTGATAGCCTGCCCGGGGCCTATCTCCTAAGTACCTGGGGCTGATTACTAGGATCATGTGATTGGAACATATGTACAGTGTGTGATGACCTTTGTTGATTACCCCTCTGTTCAGGTGCCAAATTATTTTTGCTTGGACTTTGAGCAGATTCAAGGGACATTTTGGCTGACCTGATTTCCATCACTGTTGCTGAGGGTTCTTTAGATTTAGGTCTAGTATCTCTTATTTTACCACTTTCTCTACCCTGACAATATAGTACCTCATATAGTTTTGTGCTTTGGTGTACAATCCATTCCAGGGACTTGTCACGGTCAAATTCACGGACCAATTGGGATATGATGTCTTTCTGCAGCCCATAGAAGTAGGCAGTTTTAAACTCATTGGAATTGGGGTCAAAAGATACATCAAAGCGAGAAAATGCTCTTTTTAAGTCTTGTAAAAACTGGCGAGGGGATGTATTAGGTCCAGCAGTGATTGTGTAAGCGACTTTCTTTGCCTCCTGCAATGACTGGAAAGGAGGGAAATGATGCGTGATCTCTTTTTCAAACTCCGCCCATGTCATATTCTGCTGTTCATTCAATCCTCTTATAATACTGGCCGTCGGGGCATCTAAAGTTAAATGAAAATATTGCCTGTACTGTTCCTTAGGTATCTGGAGTGCTTTAAAAATGTCATGAACCGCTTCTAAGTGATCCTCAATGCAGCATTCCCCTCCTTTTTTTAAATGGTTTGATCAGGGCTTAAATGGATTTCATTATCTTTATGGGGCTACTTGTTGCAACGCATGGAATTGCACTACTTGGTGACTCAACCCTGGTTCCAGGTGTATGGGATTGGTGGCGGCCCCCAATGGGAGTATCAAATCCCCCAAGGGCGCTGCAACCAAGTTCAGTCACCAGGCCAGTCACTGGGGCACTAGCCCTTTGGGTAGAAATAGAATTCACCTCAACTCCATTGAATGTGGTACCCTGCCGCCTCTCCTGGGACATGGGAATGCACATTTGCTGTTCTAAGTCCTTACACTTTTTAAGGAGCCTGTTTGCTTTGTTTTGCAAATAGTTGTTTTCATCACTCATTTTATTAATTACCTCCTGCATGTCGCACATTTGCATTTGGCACTCATTAAATTCTTTATTCCTCTTGTCTCTTTCTTGAAGCATTTTAACTATTTCTTGTTCCGCATTTTGGAGGTCACTTTCTTTCTCATAATGTTCTTTTTGTAAAATCTGCATCTCTGACACAACCTCATCTTTATCTTGTCTAATGTGGTCCACCAATGCTTTTAAGTGTACCAATTCTTGTTCACTGTCCTCAAATTGTTTCTTGCTTTTGGACAATTGAACATCAAAATCTTTGCATTTAAACAGCATGTCTTTTTGGCATACATCCAATTCTGCTCTTAACATTTCCTGATTTTTACTTGCCCCATCTAAGTCAGTCTTTAACCTGTTAATTAGCTGGGTGTCATTTTCTTGCATTCATAGGGACCTATTCAAAATAAACCAGATTTTGGCGCATAGCCGTATCAAACAGTCTTTCTCTGAATTTTTATCGGCTGCATTTAATAACCTTAGAAGGCAGACCTGAATTATGCTGCCTTCTGCAAAAATATTGTCTAGTTTTTCTTTCTGCACCTCACCCTGAATGCGGTCATGCCATTCTGAGGTACTGTTTGATGACCACGTCCCATGTGCGAATAACTTTGCCTCTTAATATTGCACTAGGTCTGAGAATGTGGTTTCCCTTTAAGACATTCTGAAATTCGTTTTTAGTGACACACTGCTATTATGAAATGGGTTTCCTTTAATGTACAGATGGTGGTGTGAGACACACTTGACACGCCCAGTAGGTGTTCTATGATCACTTTCCCGGCCTGCAACGCACCATAAATATTTAGGGTATTTTGTGTAGATTTGGGGCCTAGCGGTATTTTCTTACCGCCAAAAATGAAGTAATTCAGCAATAATCCCGCCTTGCATTCAGATTGGGTTTGGTATTATAGTAATATAGTGGATATGCATTATTTCACTACACAGATACATTTAGTTGGTGTGCATTTCGTTGTGGTAAAGTGATGAGCATAATTTCTTTGTTTTATTTGTGGCCCCAACATACAAAACCCCTTTCTTTTGTTTACACTCAGGCTTCTACATTATTCAAGAACACCACATTTTCATATGGAATGCCACTCATGGCTGTTATCACTGATTTATCTACACCAGTGAGCTATGCTTCCATAAAGTATTCACAATAACATGTGGTATAATCACTAATTTATTTACATTAGTTAAACTATTTCCAGAGGCCTCTCTTTCTGCTGACTCATATACGTCCAGCACACTATTTCATTATGTTCCACTCAGAAATCACACACACATATATACACTGAGTGGAACCACGCACACAGCTATTTATAATTGCTCACAACATTACTTTATCTTCATAGAAACTTGGCGCTTTAAGCATCATTCCCTCTATGGCATAATATTTTTTTTTAGACACCAAATGAAACAGAAACAAAAATACTCTTAGGCAGACTGTGTTATCACAATTTCATTTTACAATGATACATTACCATTCGTGAGACAATCCTCTTCTGAAATAAAAACATGAGAAAGACAAAATGCAAGAACACTACGAATTTCATTTCATATTTGCACAAGAGAGAGAAAAATGACATTGTTTGTTTTGTCTTCAGCTGGCAACATTAAAATGTGTCATTTGAACACAGTGAAAAGCTATCGCTACGCTGCCTGTCTAAAATAGGTCTCATGCACATACCGCACCCTCACTTTCATACAAGATAATTACCAGCGAGTTGTAGCTGTTTAGCACGCGAACTCCCCGGACTGGTCGCTTTCTTTAAATGGCTCAAGGCTTTCCTTCAAAGCACCCCAGCGAGGACATACAGTTCTGATCTGCGGTCTCTCAAGCCGGTGCTTATCGACTGGAATCTTCAGTCTGGGAAAGTCAGCAATGGACTGGGAAGGCACCTCTCTACCAGGAAAACCCCATAGAAACTCCAGCCAGGTCTTCCCCGGAGCTGTGTAAAATGTCCTCTGCCTTTCTTCCTCCCCGAAATGTACTGTTACATCCCTTAAGGTGACGTGTCACCAATGAAAATGAACAATAAACTATCCTCCTCTTTTAACAATGGCTTGGCTTATACGGTTTAGAAACTGTATTTACTCATTTCCTGGCATGCAGATTTCGCATCCAGCTAACACAGTGAACAGAGAAAAAAATAAATCCAAGTGCACGTTTAAAATGACTTTCAGAGCCTGTTTTTTTCCACCTCATTTTGCACTGGAGAACACATTATGATGTTAATAAATTAAGATCATGTTAGTACTGTTAATTATATTAGTTCATTAATCCTCTAATGTGTCTCCTGCAACAGAGGCATTTCGGGAGAAAAAATGGTGCAATTGCTTGTACCGCATTATAGCAATACATTGATCTCATGCAGTGGTGCTGCACTCCAAAAACACGCTAAATAATCCTACAGACCCCGAAATTAAAAACCCTTAGCAAGGATTCTAAGACAGAGGTACTCGCTGTAAATAAACATTTTTTCAACTCTCAGATAGCAAAGACAACAACTTTGCTGACAGCACTTTAAAATCTTCTCAAAACTTTGTAATCCCAGTTAGCTCTCCTTGGGCCCTCTACAGTCTATTGCACTGTGCGATGAGCTACAGCACTACTTCATAGATACAATTAGAGACCTTCCTAGGGCCATGGAGTAGCAACAAACTGCTCCAGGAATGTGTGCTGAAGTCCTCTGCTTGTAAACTATTCCCTTTTCTCAAATCTTTACATTTCACTAAGTGGCTCGCAACAAGATTATTTCCATTGTAAACTCTTTAAATCCTAAAACAGGTCCTGGTGACCCTGTCCAACCTCTGATCAAAAAGTACTTAGACATTCTTGCACTCCACCTAACTGACACGCTAAAGGCTTCCTTTTCGGAGGGTACCAACCCCAATTGCCTTCAAAGATCTTGGGCCACTCTGTTTCTTAAGAAACCCACCATGACCATCTATTTGATCTAGTTTCAGACCAAACTGTAATTGCTAATTTCTTCTTAAGGATAAGGTAGCCTGTCTACAATTAAGAGATTACCTTCAGGAAAGTAATCTGTTAGGAAACAGTCAGGTTTTCGTCCAAATCTAAGTACTAAGTTTGACCCTTTGTGACATTAAAGAAAAACCCATGAAGTCATTGGACATTGATGGTTCATGCATTCATATGCTGCCAGACCTAGCAACAGCCTTCAACGGCATCAATCATTGGATCCTGCTTGACAGATTGACAGATTTTAAAGCTTGATTCAACCACATATAACTGGCTTCACTCTTTTCTTCATAACCACACTTCAAAAGCTAAACTTGCAGTTTTTAAATCCTTCTCTACCATCTCGGGCTGTACTGTCTGTGAGGGGCCAGAAATGAGAGCTGGACACAAGGTTGTCATGCTTCCATAAAAGATATTTATTGAAAGAAAAAGGGCTGGGAAAATGCCTCTCTGACCCTATGCTAAAGAGCAGTTTCCCTGCCTATACAGAACAACTAAGGATCTGTCGGTGTCAGGATGTCAATAATGGGAAAAAAAACTGTCCTTGTGTCAAAACATTCTATCCTGACCCCCGCACTGTAAACAAATGACAATGTGTAAGGAAAATATCTTCAACTGGCCAAAAAGGGTTCACAACTGAAATAAGTATAATTCCAGCAAACATGTTCTCCGAGATGGATCCCTTCCGCTGGATTCTCAATTGTAAGAAAAATAGTCACTTGTGTAAACAGTTCCTTGGTATCTTGTTTGCACTCACAGGAATTCTGTTCAGGCAACCAAGTCTTTACATTTCTTTCACACAACCATGACACTGAAGTTGCTAGATTTTGGTGAACACATGGTATTGGAAAAGTTCTGTTAGCTGGTTTTACAATAAGGAACCTTAGTTATTTTTGAGCAGTGTGAGTTAGTGTCATGGTTGTGTGTTTGGTGATGAAAATATGAGCAAGAGGGTACACTTCTCCCACCAGTGGGAACACGTATCTGACAGTATGCTATGAGAGTCTGGGGCAATAGAGGGTCTTCCTTATGAAAAAGGGTCTTGGATATAAGGGGGTCTTCATGGGAAAGGGGGAGATACCGCGCCTCATCCATTGAAGCCATGACATCTCCCCGGTAGCTGTCCCTCACATGTGATACTCGCTCATGAACCGGCCACCAGGGACAAGATCAGTTAGTGGCTGCCTTCCCCATGCCACATGGGAGGAGGTCACCACCGGGGAATCTGTGATGACTCCACTGGAATCATCATATGTCCTACAGGGCTCATGCCTTTGCACCTGTGCAATTAGTAAATTATGCCATGTCATGATCTGATAGCTAGGTAGTGCTGAAGTTTAAAAACTACGGTGGCGACTACTAGATACTTTTCAAACTTACAGGCATTCTGGATGAAAGTCTCACTATCCAGGAACTCTTTGCCATCATTGAAAATTGGATTAAAAGCAATTTCTTCAGTCTTAGTCAATCTAAAAGATAAGTTCTCTTATACGCTGATCGTCTCAGACTTAATACTATTTCCACCTATTCTCAGATCCCCATATGCCAGGAGCGCATCAGAACAATGATATGATATGATATTTTATTTGTATCGCGCTCATACACAGGTGTATCAGAGCGCGACAACGCGACAACAGAGAAGATGAAGCATCTACGCATTCTGCTTGATGCTACCTTGTCCGTGACACCTCAAGTTAACTATTGTCAAATCATCATCATATTACCTGGTGCTACTCAGGCAAATACTCCACGTGTTGTCTGAAGGGAACTGCGCAATTATTGTGCAGGCAATTATTGGTGCAAAGCGGGACTACTGCAAAGTCCTATATTTGGCTATAAACAAAAAAAAGCTTGTATCACTTACTAACATGGCAGCACATATCGTGACAAACATGTCTAGGCAAACTCATATTACACAGATTCTCAAGAGGGCAGCATTGGATCCCTGCAGCGGCCATGGTCAAGCTGAAGGCAATGACCCTTGTTCATAAAATCCTGCATGGACAAGCGCCAGCATACTTAAAGAAGATTGTCTGGCATGCACCGTCAAAGCTCTTGTGATCATCACATCAGTCACTAGCCAAGGTCCCGCTTTACAGAGGCAAAAGAGACATCGCACATCCTTTCAGGTCTAGGGACCTTCTCTCTGGCCTTTAGGTATTGATGGCAGGAACTCCTTGCTATTGGCTTGATGTTGTTACTTCTGCTCTAGCTTTCCCTTTGTGGTTTCCCTTCATTCCCCATGACCTCTCTTCCTTCTATTTTATTGGTACTTGGAAGTTGGCTTCATTACCTCATTTCATTTCACTTAAATAAAGAATAAGAGCGTGAGGAGCGTTGAAATCTCCAAGGAGAAACAGTAGTGGCCCCTCCATCTTTTTTACCCCAGCTTCTAAAAGAAATGGCCGAATTAACAGGCATATATTTAACAAGAAATGCTTCACATCATCCATATCTCTAATTAGACAAGAGCAAAGTGTAGTAGTTTCAGTCCCACTAGAGCTATTGTCTCTACTGGCAATTGGTCCAAGCATACTGTAATGAGAGGGTCATTTCCCGGTAACACGCATTTCCTAGGGGCCACGTTCATTCTGCAGAAAGCTTTAATGAGGACATCCCACCATCAGATCGGCAATCTCGCTTGGCATAAGCTTTTTCTGTGTGGAGCCCAGTTCAAGGGGCACACCAAGAAAACCTTGCATATTCGAGGATCTTCTGAATTTCAGATACGGTGTGGTGCAGATCAGTGGCATATGCCGACCTTTTACTGCTACACAAAAATAAGACAGGTGACAAAGCTGCCAGAGTGTTTATTGGAAGGAAATTACACTTCCTTCTCGGTGCACATGCATAATGCTGTGCTGACTCCCTGGATTGTCTGTAATAGTGTATTTTGCACACATTCTAATATATCAATCTCCTTATAGACTTTACAGCCTGTGGGTTAAAACCTGACCACCATATTTAAAGTAAAATCGTTCAACTCTGATTACATTGTCTGTAGAACTATACATATAGGGTGTCCACCTCCCATAGCTGACTAGTGTCACGCCTAAATAAACATATGATTTAGTATATTCGATTTCCCTCTCTTTGATGTACCCACAGACCTTCATCTCTGAGTGACCAAAGTGAACAGAGTTGTATTTTTTAGATTGGTTGATTACCAAATCTCTTCTTGAAAGATGCTTATGCATGACGGTTAGCATTGTCTGAAGGCCCTGCAGTGTTACATTGAGAACTGCAGAATTCTCGTCACATAAAAAGGCATTTGCTATCCTTCAACCAAATTTGGTGGTGGCCCCCCTTCTTAATCTGACAACATACACATGAGCTCCTGACAGCCCTCTGTCAAATCAGTATTTTTGAAAAATGGTTGCAGATTAGTGCAGATTTTTAGGATGGAAATAGTCTTGTAGTGTTTAAGTTACCAGCTGTCGTGGTCAATGATTTCAGATTACACATTGTGCGAACTTGGAAATCAACTTGGAAATCAACTTGGAAATCACTTTACCTTCCTAAAGTCATTCTGGCGAGCTGATACGTTCCAAAAGGGGTTATGAAAGCAGTGAGAGGTCTGGACTCCCGATGCAGGTTGATCTGGTGGTATGCGTCTCTCATGTTCAACTTTGAAAATACTTTGCCTCCTTTATCAGAAATATCAGTTCATTTATACTCGGTAAAGGATAACTATCCGCCACAACCTCGAGATTTAGACTGCGAAGATCAATGCAGATGCGTAGGTCTTTGTAAGCACTACTGGGCTGAGCCATTCTGATGACTCCACTGTTCCTTCTTCTAGCATCTTGTTGAGTTTCTCCTGCAGTGCGACTCTCACTGGCACCGGTCTCACCTTGTACTTGACTGGCGCAGCTCTTTGTTTTAACTTTATTTAGTGTACATAGATCTTGATTCTGCTGGGCGTGTCTGAAAATAGTTCCGGAAACTCTTGCTTGGTGTTTGATGTCCCACTTTTGTTTAGGGACAGGACTTGTCCCTTCACACTGGGGTCCAACCTAATTTGCAATTTTGCCTGGTCATCCCAGTCTAATACCGGTGGCCCGTTTTCTGCTAAGTACACTTTGTTTTTTGTAACTCTTCCCTTGAAATACACTGTCGCCCTGATGTATCCTCGGAGATTCCCACTGGCACCTCCAAATACTGTGGGATTGGTGTTTGGCTTATAGGGTGTCACTCTCTCTTTTCCCACCATGCTTTTGTACAGGTTCAAAGGTAGTATTGCAAGGTCTGAACCTGAATCTATCATCACCCTCGCTTCATAGCTGTGCACTTTAATGGTGCAATGGGGCTTTTCCCTCTGAGTCGTGAGGTTATTAACTATGAGAACTGTGGCGCATCCTCCCCCTGGATGAATCCTCACCAAACTTTGCAAAAACAGTATATGGCCCGCTCTGAATTATCTTGCTAAGTTTGGCGAGGTTTCGTCAAGGGGGGGCAAAGTTATAGGAGGGGTCACATTATTAAAAAAAAATTCCTTGAATATTACACGGCCATAGTAGTGGCCGTGTAGTTATGCTTAAGTTGCTGTTTCCATAGGAAGAGCACTTTTTGGGCGTATTATAACTCCGCTCCCCCTGGACGAATCCTCACCAAACTTTGCAAAATAATTATATGGGTCACTCTGAATTTGTTTGCAAAGTTTGGAGATGTTCGATTAAATGGGGGGAAAAGTTATGCGGGGGTCCCAAAACGTCTTTTTTCCCATAGACTGAATGGGGGAAAAACTTTGCGCATGGCTACAGGTCAAACCGCTGGACGGATTTTGACGAAATCTGCGGCAGGTACAGGGGCTTGGTCCAGAAAGCATGCTTTTGTAAATTTGGTCACCATCCATGCAGTATCTTTCTTTATAATTATCAAAAAGTAGGTCTGAAAAAAATGAGTGATATCTATGTTCGCTCCGCGGTCACACTTCCCTGTTCGGTCGACGAACAAGATACCGATTGGCTAAGGGGCTGGCGTCATGACCGCGGACACGCGACGTCTCTGCCCATTGGCTGCTGCAAGACGTGTTCTGCGTCAGATTGTTTGGATGCGCCCGACATCTTGGATCCGCCGAAAGCGGAGCAACAAGCAGCGTACACATGCTCTTTTCATGAAACTCTTTTGCTGTGTCACAGAGCATTGGGAAAGGTTCAGACAGTAAGACATGTGTGATCAATGCATTTGTTCTGGGGGTCGGTCGTCATGATGTAATTTCTATGGACACCTTGTACGCACAGTAAATGTGGGTTGTAATAACAATAGCACTTCAGTCTATGCAGTGGACAGGAAATTCAGCTAGGAGTGAATTCTCTGGGCAGACGCATTGAAGGATAACACACCTATAGAATAACCCCCACTGTAACTGTTGAAAGCACACGCGTATTGGTAGGCAACATTGAAAATGACAACATGCCGTGAATGCATTATTTTTTCCGATGGCTATTATTATACATATTAGTAAGCCGCCATGGGTGTCAAATGCGACAGTGGTTGTGGCCAGGGCCTACAGTTTTGGATGCATGGCCGTCGGCCGAAGGCTGAAGACCTTACTTCCAAGACTGTAGGCCCTGCCACAACCACCGCCGCATGTGCCACCCATGCATACACCCGTAGTGTTGTGTTTTCATTGGCAAGTTGTGGGGAGTGCGACGTGGAAGACACTGCACACCCAACCCATGTAAGATCCACAGACATACAGCTAGGAGTGAAGCCTCTGGGCAGACGCACTGAAGGATAACACACCTATAGAATAACCCCCACTGTAACTGTTGAAAGCACACATGTATTGGTAGGCAACATTGAAATGGACAACATGCTGTGAATGCATTATTTTTTCCGATGGCTATTATTATATACATTAGTACGCCGCCTTGGGTGTCAAATGCTACAGTGGTTGTGGCCAGGGCCTACAGCCTTGGATGCATGGCCGTCGGCCGAAAGCCGAAGGCCTTACTTCCAAGACTGTAGGCCCTGGCCACAACCACCGCCGCATGTGCCACCCATGCATACACCCGTAGTGTTGCCTTTTCATTGGCAAGTTGTGGGGAGTGCATGCAGTCTTTCGGCCATGCACCCAAGAACAAACTTATAAGTACTAGACGTGCAAGCCACTGCACACCCTCCCATGTAAGATCTATGGACATACAGCTAGGAGTGAAGCCTCTGGCCAGAAGCACTGAAGGATATCACACCTATAGAAAAACTGCCACTACCACACTTCACTGAGGTGTTTGTGGAGAGACCCTGCACTCTTCGGTGCATGGCCAAAGCCCATGCACGCAAGACTGAAGTCATAAGCAGTGGAGTTACAAGCCAATATGGGTGTGGTGGAATGTGCTAGTTGTGTTGATGCCCTAGTGTCTTAGCTTCATGGCTGCAGACGATGGTCCGAAAAGTAAATTTATAAGTAGCTAATTTACAAGGACGATGGTTTTCATATGCAGCAATGGTTGTGGATAGGAACTATACTCCTTGTACCTTGGTTGTAAGGCGTAGGTGGTAGGTTACTGACCGAAGATGGAAGGGCAATCTACGGGCACTGCAGCATATTAGTACCATAGATTAGACGTGTACATTCCCATGTGTAGAAAATGCCTGCAAATATACTTACTCCTTACTTTGTTCAGAATCCACATACATTTTTTTAATTGGGTATCGTACTTGGCGGAAGTATCACTTTTTCCATTTCTGTGATGAAAGAAAAAGGTGTGTTAGTTTTTGCATTTTTAAAAAAAATTACTACATTGCATAATAGACAGTTAACCTTTTTTTTTACCCCCATATTTAGTTTACAAACCAGTGTACTGTGCATTGTGCTCAGTGTCTGTGTTTGCTTTTCTAATCCTTGGGTCTGGGGAAAAAAAATCTTTGTCGGATTAAAAAAAACCTTCATTTCCTATAGTACTAACTACTTCCTTTTTTCCTTTCAGTGTTTCCTTCATCTTTCCGATCAATGTTATGTTTGTTGCCTTCCTGCCGATTTTTAACAACAGTTAGATACCTGTAGGCGTATTCTACCTGTGCATTTGTTTCCAGCGATCTGTGATAATTATTTATTTGTGTCATTCTTCCATCCTGTTGGGTAGTTAGATACATGTGGGCATATTCTGTTTGTAGTCTTTCACATAATTTGTTGACAATCTTGAAGTACACATTATTTCGTAAATTTTGGCTTGAAGAACATTAAATACACATTTGTTAGGTTAGCTGGCAACCTTTGCTTTAGAGTAATGGTGCTATCATTACATTGAAACCATCCAGCATTCTTTTTAATGTATGCAGTGTAGTGACCTGCATTGGTTGTAGCTCCTGCATGGTAGATTATTCCTACTGTTGTAAAGGTTTTCTTTCCAAGTCACACTTGACCGTGTGTGAATCCAGTCAGTTTGCAGTTGTTTTTGGTGCCATCTGCATTATAACGTAGAAGCATAAGTATTATGTAGGCACTATGTGATTGTATCAGTAAGGTGGAGCGTTTGTCTGAATTGCAAATACTACATAATCTGCCATGGTTTGCATTTTGTACAAGTTGCTGAAATGGAATGCTCTCACTATTTGGTATGGAAACATACACAAATCGCTCATTTGGGATTTCCTCCTGTATCACTTTGCTACAGAGAGTGCATGTATGTTTTCACATGTACGAAATTTGGAAGATTTCATTTACAGGTATGCTTTTGTTTTCCAATACTAATAGTATGTACATTAGAAATTCTTGTGGATCTTCTTGTGAGTTCATAGTGAATCTCACCATTCCAGCACAGTCCTCCAATTGATGCCTTACTCCATGAACACTGTATGTGTTGTCAGGATTGCTTTTGCATTTCTATGCAGCACTAACATTTGCAAACACAATTGGTCTGTACTGTGCAGGTAAATATTGTTAACAATTGGTGGCAATTGAAATGGAATATTCATTACTACATTTGCATAGCAACTTACCCCACTTTCGTTTGCAAATTTGAATGGGCCAGCAAGTTCTGTATCTGAGTGCATTTTTCGGTTTTTCTGATGCTTATTTGGCGACGTCCCTGGTTTACATTCCCTAATAGGTTCTTCTATGTTTGCGGCAATTGATGAAACTTTAGCTTCTTTTCTTTTCTTTACGGAATTTGCTGTTGCATTCTGTTGCATTTCTGTTTCATTTACTTTTCTTTTACCACGTTTCACTTTATCTGGAACAGGGTATTGTTTCAGATGAGGGGTGTACAGTGAAGCAATCTATTGTATTCTAGAATGCAAGGAATATCAGCTTTGACTTTACTTGAATCAAAGTTTATTAGCAATAGACCGTCAAGTGTACGTAAGCGTGATAATGCTACGTAGCTCATGCCTTCCTTAAACACTGTGTTTCCTATATCTATCAATGCTTTATCTAGGGTAAGACCATGGGATTTATGAATGGTAACTGATATGCAAGAGTTAAGAGAAAATTGCTCTCTACGTACATACCTATCTTTGAAGAGAAGGAATCGAGCAATTGAGCGCCCTATCGTTTTCACTTCTGAAACTTTATCAAAGCGAATATGTACAAACTGAATGTTGCTATCACGTGGGTATGATTGAAAGCCAACAACTGTGCCCAGTGCTCCATTAACTAGTTATTGCTCTACATCAAGATTACGTTTAAGCATTACTCTACAATTTAAGGATAATTTCAATATTTTTTCCAACCCAGCTGGGTTGCATATTGAATTTTCTAAAATATTTAGTCTTGTTGTGGCTTGCTCACACATGGGTACTGTCATACCACGTACGTCTAGTTTGTCTGTGGCGCTAATTTCTATTATTGGTTACATTTCTTTCTTTAACATTGTTTCATTGAATTTGAAACAGCTTGCAAGAGTTGGCATTAAGGCCATACAATTGACATTTTTTGTGCGTTACTTGTTCCATAACATCAGTTGCACATGCATTATCGCCATAAAGTGCATGTATATGCTGGTTTTTCAATACAATTTGTGCTTCTTGCGATAATACTCCAACTCTAATACTTTTTAAGATGTTGGCATAAGTGAGATCTGCAGATTGCCGCATGTTCTCAGTTAATTCTCTGTATTGGAAATGTTGCCAAAGGTTAACATTACCTATGCTACCAACAGTTTTCCGGCAGAGTTTGTGGCCTAAGGTTTTAAAAATGTGTTCAGCTTTCACTGGTGTCAATTGTAGAAGATCTCTGAAAACAATAATGTGTTTCCCTGCAAAGAGTTCTTCGTTATTATTTTTAAGTACTTCTTGTAATCTGAGATGAATCAAAGCCAACATTAGGTTGGAGACCATGCTCACTTCATTTATTAGTAGCATTTTCATTTGTTTCAATACTCTACGTAATTCCATTGCAGCTTTTGCAGAAAGTTTGTAGTAGTCTAATTTAGTTTGATGCTCTACTGGAAGCAGTAGTAATCGGTGTAAAGTCACACCGCCTATGTTGTAGGCAGCTAAACCTGTGGGGGCCGTTACAACAGCTGACAGTTTGTTGTTTGTCAATTTTAGAAGGAACTTGCTGATGATTTTGATTAAGAATGTTTTCCCTGATCCAGCTTCACCACTGACGTACATCAGTATAGGTTTGTAATTTTGGCAGGTACATTCTTTATTTTCGTGTTGTACACCATGTACAATTTGTTTTGTTACCGCTTCAAAAATGGTGCGCTGATCGTAGTTAAGTTTTGCTTATTGTACAGTTAAGTCTTCTGTAGCCTCTTGATACTGATACATGGTGTTTTCCACTTCTGCCATAGCTACTTCAGCCTCATTTGCTATTAGTGGTTGTCCTAATGGTTCTTGTCTTCCTGTTACAGAAGGTTGACTACTGTCGGAAGAGTCTTTATCTAGTTGGGCCTGAAGTTCTTCTTCCTGTTGCTGCTCATTGTGTAACATTGTTTTGTACTGCGTAAAGTTCACATCAGTGATAGTGCTTTCATTTGCTTTGAAAGCATCTTCATAGCACTCATAATTATCTAGTATGTCTTCCTCTTTTCTCCATGGTTTGAAAAGTTGTAACAGAGACATGTAATATAGTTCTTTCTGTTGAGGAGTTTTTAATGACAATTTCACATGATTAATTAAGCTTCGTTTGTTAAGTTTCACTAAGGTCCCTTCACAATCGGTCACTCTATATCTGCGTTTGCTTTCATTGAGTTTTACATTATTTTTGTATGCAAAGTTTTGAGCTATGATATGATATGAAATGATATTTTATTTATATCGCGCTCAAACACAGGTGTTTCAGAGCGCAACCAGGCAAAGGGAGGGGAACAGTGGAGAACAAACACAACGATCTTACTAGGCCCAGTGACATTGAGAACGTGCAAGTGCATGGGTAAGGAAAAAAGGGGGAAAGTGCATGGGAGGGGGGAGAAATTGGAAAGTGCAGAAGCATATGAGAGGACAAGATAAATAATAAGTAAATAAATAAATCAATACAGTGATCAGAAAAAGTGGTAGTGCAAGCCTGTGCGGGCCAAGTGCAAGGTTAGTCAGATAGGGAGTATCTGATCAGTGCAGACGAAGAGTGGGGGGGCATGTATGGGTACAGATACAGGACCAGTGCAAGGGTTGGCCAGGGGGCAGTGCAGGAGGGCGACAGGGTGAGCAGGGACCTGGGCACGAAGGGCAGATGGTGGCCAGGTGCAGCATTGCTGAGAGAGAAAGCAGATCAGCAAGGGAGAGGAGAGGGAAAGGCAGAGACGAAGAGGAAGGTCTTGAGGAGCTTCCAGAACCGTAGGTGGTTCTCCTCAAGTTTTAAGGTGGTAGGTAGCAGTTCCAGAGGGAGGCCCCCGCAGAAGACAAAGATCTACCACCAGCTCTTTTCTTTGAAAAACGACTGACCCTGAGGGAGTTGGAGGTAGAGGAGCGAAGGGCTCTAGAGGGGAGGTATTTACGGAGGGATAGTTGAAGGTGATTTGGTCCCAGGCCCCAGAAAGCATTGTGGACAATGCAGAGGGTTTTAAATTTAATCCTAGCAACCACAGGGAGCCAATGAAGGGATTTCAGAGCTGGAGAGATACGATCGCAGGGCTTGAGGCCAAGGACAAGTCTCGCAGTCCTGTTCTGGATTAGTTGTAAAGGGCTGAGAGTGGAGGCAGGTAGATATAGAAAAAGGCTGTTACAGTGGTCCAACCTAGAGAGAATCAGAGCTTGGGAGACAAGGAGCTTCTGAGGGAAGGAGAGGAAAGGAAGAGTACCTTTAAGGAGGTGCAGTAAGAAGTTAGACTTTTTGGAGACATCAGAGATGTGTGCGGAGAAGGAAAGTGTGGAGTCAAAGATGGCCCCAAGGTTCTTAGCTTCGCTGGTAGGGGCAGGAGGAGGGCCAAGGGAGGCTGGCCAGAGAGTGAGAGGAAAGGATGGAAGGGGTGTACCAATGAGGAGTATCTCAGTCTTGTTGGCATTTAAACAAAGATCATTTGCAGCACACCAATTTTGAATGGCGATTAGGCAGTCAGAGATGAGAGAAGGAGAGGAGGTCGCCGAGGGAAGCCTGAAAATGAGTTGGGTGTCGTCAGCATAGCACTGGAAATTTGAGCAGAAAATGGAAATGCAGTAGGCAAGAGTTGCCAGATATTGATTGAAAAGCCAGGGTGAGAGGTTAGACCCCTGGGGAACACCGCAGGTAGAGAGGGAGATGGAGGATAGGAAGGACCCAAGTTGTACCTGGGAGGGTCGATCAGAGAGAAAAGAGGTCAGCCAGGCCAGAGCCTGATCGGTGATCCCCAGGTTGTCACGGAGACGATATAGCACGGTGGTATGGTTGACCGTGTCAAAAGCAGGGGGGAGATCAAGTAGGATGAGGACAGAGGGAGTGTTAGAGTCAAGGTTGGAGAGCAGGACTTCACGGATGTTCAGGAGAGCAGTTTCCGTACTTCTGGCAGCTCTGAAGCCAGATTGGTGGTCATGGAGAGAGCCAACTAAGTCAGAGTGAAGGTTAAGCTGAGAGATGGCAAGCTTTTCCAGGAGCTTACCCAAAAAGGGAGTAATGGAAATTGGGCGATAGTTAGCCGGACAAGAAGGATCAGCTGTGGGTTTCTTGAGGAGAGGATGTACAAGGGAGTGCTTGAGAGGGGAGGGGAATGTTCCAGAGGCAAAGGAGAGGTTGCAGAAGTCGGCAAGGGCCGGAGCAAGGGTATGGATATGGTCCTTAAGGGTTTTGGAGGAGCAGGGATGGACCTGTCTTGAGGAGGCTTTCATGGATCGGACTTGTCTAGCGACCTCATCGGGGGAGAAAAGAGGAAAGGCAGAGAAAGAGGGAGGAGGGGTAGCTGAGGGTGGATCAGCACGCAGAGAGGGGAGAGGAGCAGGGGAGGAGGAGAGTGAGGACCAAGATGTCCTGGGTTTTAGAGATAAAGTGTGAGGCAAAGTCATTGCAAAGAGCCTGAGAGGTGAGAGGAGGGGTGGAGACTGCGTCGGGGTTGGCCTGCTCCTTACAGATTTTAAAAGAGTTCGGGCGAGTTGTTAGATGCCGCAGAGATACGGCCTTGAATATGGCCTGGCTTCTTGGTACGTACAGAGACACGGTATTGCTGTTGGAGTAGGCGGCAGGCCAGTTTGTCAGAGGATGAGCAAGAGGCCCTCCATTTCCTCTCAGCCGCCCTACACTTGCTTTTGAGTGTAGCTAGGTCGGAGTTAAACCAAGAATTACACTTGGTTTTGGGCTTCAAGCGGATCCTCATGACAGGGGCAAGAGCATCAAGAGTATCAGAAATAGAGGAGGAGAGGAGACACAGGGCTGTGTCAGGGTGAGAGAATATGTGTGAGTAGAAAGCTATGTGGTATAGACACATGCTTTCCAGAGTGGTACTCCTGTTCGGATAGTATGTGTCCAGTAAATTGTTTTTTAGAATGTCTTGGCTGTTGGGATCATTTCTGGCAATTGTTTCTATGTCCTCATATGATTTTAGCACTCTTTTTCTAGGACCAAGACTGAGCCGTACTATGTTGTCTGATTTTCCATACAAAGCAGTGCCGGTAAACGATCTACTCCTTTATAGGCCCCACATTCTCTATGAGAGAGCATTTTTATGCCTAGGCTGTACAAATTCTTTGATAATGTTTTGTCTGATGCTAGGTCATCCCAGAGGTCTTGAAGCTCTGTTTTTTCTGCTTTTGTTAAGTAGGCTGTAACATATCATACACCAGCATTTGAATAGTCTGCAATGTACTGCCCATCTATGTTTGCATTCCATGACAGGGCAATGATTGCATTGTAATCATTGATATATTTTGATTCTTCCCTTCTTTTTATGTAATACGTGTTTTTAGGTGATTTACCTTTAATACTATGTCGAACTGAAGACATGCAGTTGTTTACTTCACCTGTTTCTGTAACTGGTCAAGGGAAACCAAAGCGGCATTTGGTGTAGTATTTACCTTTGTTTTTGTATTTGCTGCGACAATATTTGCCACATTTGTGTCTTTGAAATTGTAAAATCTGCCCATGCAGCTCACTGTGTGTCTGTTGTGAAGGGATTTCACATGTGACATATTTCTGAATAAACTGCAAAACAGTGCTATCACTGTCGTGCCCAGATTTCGGTGCATCTTTGATCCATAACAGCATGTGAATATGTGGTGCTCCTCTCGCTTGATATTCTTTTCTCCAAAAGAAGTGCTGCACTTCTCCAAGGGAAGGAACAGTTTTATTGCAAATAAAATGTAGCATTGCAATGAAACGATGATGGAAATATCTTGAGACATTAACTGGATCTAGAGAGCAAAGTTCTCCAGGTTTTAATATATCTATGTTGTTTTTGTTGCTGTTTGCTATGCGTAGGAACTCATGTAAATCTTCCCATGCATATTCTGCACAAATTAGTGTAACAAACCAAGTTGGTGGTCCAAGGTTTCTGATCATGCAACGCACGTCTCCGTGCCGTCTGAACCAGTATTCCTTTGTACCATGCATGTTTGCAAACAAATATGTTATACTTGATTGTAAAACCTCATCTTTTTCCTGTACTTTTTGTATTAACTGCGTAGCTGACATATTTTGAAAGTGGGTTCCAGATTTAAGAATGTGTGCAACTCCATAACATAGTGTTGCTAATTCACTTTCATAGAGTAGGTGGAATATGTATTCCACATTTTGTCTAAATCTGGGATCTTGAGAATACATTCGTAATGAGCGGTATTCTGATGCCCCAATCTGAGTGGGTCTATCATCGTATCTTCCACCTTTGCCAGTAGGAAATAGCAGTGGAAAAGCACGTGCTTCTATACATTTTTTCCCAAATACTCATTGGTGACCCTTTGGTTTGTCGCATTTTGTAAGTTTCTAGTGCATCATCTATGCTTTCATTGGAATGCAATGGATGAATTGTGTAATGGTCCAAAAGAGTGGATACTGTAGCTGGATCCATAAGTTCGAATTGTCCAGTTTCTGATGGCTCTTGAATTATTTCAGTTGTTTCCCTTAAGCTTTCATCAATATTTATTTCCTTGTAGTACTCATTATTGTCTTTCAGATATTGCAATGCTTGTCTAACTTTGTGTAAGTCCACTAATTGTTGCCAATTTTTTTTTAACTTTGTTGGTACTCCATTTACCAAGACTATTAAAGAATGCTCTATTGAACGTTCCACTCCTAGAGTGTGTACATTTTCCGTTAGATCTAATGGCAAATAAACTACTTTGCCACGAATGCCTTTCACCAATTCAGAGGAAGGTAATTTTGCTGTTTTTGGATGAAGGCGTATAATTGCTTGAAATGTGTGAACTCTTTGAATTATTATGCTCTCATACAAATTGAGCTGTTGCAGGATTTTTGGTAATGGAAACAATTCCAAATTATTTGTAATTGTACGTGAAGGAGTGTGGTTGTTGTCTAATTTTGCAGTCCAGTAACTGCAACATATTAGGCATTCAGTTATTTCATATTTGTTTTCAGCTAAAATGTACAAAGCTAATTCAAACCATTTAGAGTCTTCATTGTCTTCTATTTTGTATGCTATGTCCACATTTTTTGTGTTCCTTTTGTAAAACGTTCTGCGGCAACACACACACACATGGTTTGGTACTTCAGCCGATGACCTTTTAAATGTTACTATTTCTTTTCTGTATGTGTGTAATACAAGGTTGCTATGTGCAGAATTATCGCTACTATGTTCTAAAACTGTTGCATTTTGTAAGTGGCTCTCGCTTCCAAAATACTTTTTCTGAATACGGTCAATTTCTTCTTGTAAATATTTGGGTGTACCATGCAGAAGAGTGGTATTTAAATTGCATAATTCTGAAGCTGGACTTGTTATATAGTATATTTTATACACTAAATGTCTTTCATTGGAATGATGTACTGATATTCTTTTGATATCATGGAACGTACTTTTGCAAATAGGCCCAGAAATGCAGGCTAATGAATGTCCTTTTAGTCCTGTGTCTTTCCACACTGGACAAATATCCATATTTTGCAGCACTTTCATTTTACTTTTGTCTTTACCTTTTACATATTGATTGAGGTACTGATGTAAAGATTAGTTTGGAATGGCACACATTGATGTGCACAGCCATTTGTATACTGGACGGTGTGGTTCTGCTCAATCGAGAGGTAATTCTGAGTTTTCAGGAGATAGTTTTGTAAGCAGTGTTTCTTGTTCATTGATGGTAGTATTGATTTCCTCATACCCTCGTCCACTGCTATGGATGGCAATTGTGTTTGTTTGATTTTGTTTGTATGCTTCTTCATTAAAATATGGATCTGTGGTTGTTGTGTGACTCCATTCACCACCACAAACATGCAAGAAATTATTTTTGTTCACATTCTGTTTATTGCTGAGTTTCTTTTGTAGTTTGGTACTTAGTTTTGTTAGTGCTTTCATCCTATTTAACACTAATATGAACAACTTCCTTTTGAGAAGGATTGCACTGTCCACGAGAGCTTGTAGAATTAACTTTCTACGGTAGGTTTTAAGGGGTGAGGATGATTTTGGTCCTCTTCTTAGTAGATTCTGAAGGAATCTGTGACAAAACATTTTTGCTAAAATACTTTTTTTTACTATGGGTTCTTCTTACACTATCAGGATTATTAGGAACATTGTTAGCTGTACTGGCAGCCGTTTTTTGACAACATTTCTGTGTTTTGTGACACTTTTTGATGGAGGAGGTACAGTTTCGGTAGTTGAGACTTCCTTTATTTTGTTACCCAACTGCATTAGCTGGTTTGTACCAAGATTCTCTACAAACTCTACACAAAGTGGATGCTTACATTGGGCACCTTTATTTTTATTTGCTTTAATTCTGCGTTCCTTTCTACAGAGTTGCTTTTTGGTAGGCATTCTTTGGTGTCTGTTGAGAAAAAATATATACTTTGGTCTGTTGTCCAATGTATGTGTGCGGTGTGCATGTGTGCATAGTCTGATGGGGAAGGTCTTTGTCATGGTGTGTCAACGTGCAGTGAACTCTAGTAATTATTTGGTAAGGCTACTTTACTGTTTGTATACTGCTACAATGTGCTTCAGATGAGTGTACAAAGTGGCCTACTTGTGACGAGAACCATTATTAATAACCAAAATGCCAAAAACTTGCTACAGCAACTTCTTTTAACAATCTAACCTTCTAAGGATTACGTATGTTATTTGAGTACCAAACACACAGGGATTTATCAGCCATTCTGCCTGTTATTCTTTGTTCAATAAATGGATATTTGTAGGTAGAATGGTTTACAAATCAATGCTTGCTTTGATGCCCAAAAGAAACAAATAACCCACGCAGCCTCTTTGAGGAGTAGTTACAATATAAAGGTTGTACCGTACTTACTTTTTTCTGCAAGATGAACAGTTTTCTTCGGATATGTCTTCTGCAGTGTAGATGCTGTTGAATCTCAGGTGAGTAGTCTTCACTGTGAATTAAAAAAACAAAATCAGTTACTTTGTGTGTTTGCAGCAGTGATGATACTGCAGACATTATTTGTGCTTCTTTCGGCAGAGCATTCAACTGTCATATTTCAACCCAGTGCACGTGTACATTTCACTTCACTCTGTGCAGTCTTTGCATAGTACTTGCAATATGGTACTTGAAAGTCCTTCAAAATAATTAAAACTTTTAAGGGTATGGAAATGCCTTGTTGTTTACAAAGTGTACTATGCATAGGAGAGAGCTTTGTAAGTGATAGGGCATAGTACTAGATAGGGAAACATGTTCTACTTGTAAATGAAAAGCACGATGTCGAAAAATCGGGAGACGCTCAGAAGGAAATGTCACCACCACAATCGGGAGCGCTTTCTATTCTCATACGATCACATTGCAAGTAGCATTACTGTAGGCCGTACAGAGTACACAACTCTGACATTTTCACATAAAAAAGTGAGTTGTGCCCTAAATAGCCATGTTTTCAACGTATGTACAGCTTATGCGGAAGAAAGTAAGCAGTCATGCGATTTGTGAATGACAAATCGGAAATCTTGCACTTTAAAGGGGGATTGTTGTTAAGTATTCCCTATGGACATTTAGCAGCATTATTTTGTCTAAATTAAATCATAACGCTTCCACATGTTCTCTGATTAAAATATACATACCTGTACTCTATACTCATGCATGGAGCTGTACGTAGAAATTTGCAATCCGTGCACAGTAGCTTGTGAAGTAGGTGCTTTGCAATGGTATGCGACTTCCATTCAGAATTATGGACAGTAATTTTGAAGTGTGCAATGTTGATGACAGAGTTAAAATTAGCGATGTTCTATGTGATTGGTGGATGATTGTGCGACCGCTTAGTTGTGTCCAATGAGGGACTCGCTTTGGTACCGCTGTAGAAAGGGTGGAAGGACTGGGTAAGAGTTACGTGCCGCACGTAGGCAACGCTTGTCCGCTGGTAGAGCGTGTCACATGCGGGTTTCTCCAGCAAATCCTGCATGGAAAGGCGACTGTAGGCATCAGCCAATCAGATGTTCACATTACTCTTTTGTGTCGAAAGAAGGTGCGCACATTGAAGATGGCAGAGGTGGAGAGGGTCAGGGTTTTGATGCTTGGAGACATTTTTGTGCAAGGCTTACAACACTATGCCGAGAGTAGGCATGTGGCACACCATTTCGATGTGAGAGGAGTGAAGGTAGTGTGGAGCGCTGACACTGATGCCAATGCTGCGGCAATTCTGCAAGTTTGTAGAGACATGCGTAGAATGACCACTCCTCATGTGGTAATTTTGCACTACAGTGCTTGCCATTTGGGATACGTGACTTCACATACTTTGTTGGCAGATTTGGCACAGTTGGTTGAAGCACACATGACCATCTTCCCAAAAACAAAAGTAATTTTTTCTCCTTTACTCCCGAGAGTACAATGGAACAACACTTCTGTTTTCAGTCCAGATCAAAGCATCGGGAGGTGTATCATCAATCGCGGCATGCGTGCATTCATGCTACGAGCTGGTATGTTTTTTTGCAGCCACGATAACATTGCTGCAAGCAATGCGGATTACTTTGAAGGAGATGGTGCTGCGCTATCTTCTTTGGGAAATGCGATGTTCTTTTGGAACTTAAGACTTGCTTTAGAGAAGGTTCTGTAATGTTTGCAAGAGTAAAGCAGGGACAAAAATAAAAAAAATACATAAAATACCAGATGTCTGTACGGTATCTGGCCAAAAATAAAAAAAAGCCTCTTTTCAGAGCCTACCTTAAAGGGGAAATAGGGGAATAGTATTTTTATGTACCGTCGTCACGCTCTGATCCTGTACATGTCTGCGAACATGGCGGTAGTTAGCAGCCAGCACATATCACCACCGGGGATTCAAGGGTGGAGCCGCATGTAAATGAGAATGAACGGAGCTAGGGATTGGTCCATAAAGTTCTGTAGGTGTGTTCTGACCGACGTACTTTAGTAAGACCGTCTTCTGCCTCACAGGAGACCACACAGCCATGGCTTTCCATGCTCGAAAACAGATTATCTGGATTTTGGGAGACTCATGGATACATTGGTTGAAGGTGCATGCAGAAAGCTGCAGTTTATCTACAAATCTCGGATTTCCTCATGCGGAAGTCCACTGGCATGGCGTGTGTGGCATGAGATGGCTGGACTTGGTACCTCTCTGTGTTACTTTACTGACAGAGCGTCCTCCAGATATACTGATCATTCATTGCTGAGGAAACAGTTTAGGCCATGTATCTGGAATTCCTTTGCAATTTGCAATGAAGGAAGGACTCGCAAAGCTCATGGACATGTTTCCAAATTGTGAAATACTTTTTTCCCGTATTGCAAAAAGACAAATATGACTGCGTTCTTCTGCGTTTGGTCCACAAATGGAGAAAGCGAGACGCAATGTGAATAAGACTGTGTGTGCCTTTTTAAGAGATGTTGGCATGTCCTCCTTCCACAATGAAAACATTTTGTTTCGCAGCACTTTCATTTCCCGCAGAGATGGAGTCCACCTCACATATGCTAGCAATCAGATTTTTCTTTACAATGTACAAAATGCAATGCGACTTCTTTTGCAATTACACTAACCTATCTGACAATCCGTTTTCCCCAATCCACTGTTTTTGACCCACACAACACACCACCGAAAGGCTCTTTTCAGAGCAGCCACTTACTCCCAACGTACACTCCGCTTGCACCCTCCCTTTTTTCCCCTACGACTGTCCGTGAACTTTATCAGAACTACGCAGGGGTCTACGACCGTCACTTCATAGTTCTATTGTTATACTGAGAAAGGCGGCTCTGAAAAGAGCCTTTTCTGTATTTTTTGTTGTTTGTATGTTCATTGCTTAACAGCACACGGCACACTAAGAGAAGAGGCCAAAGGAGGGTAAGGAAGGGACACCAGCCACGGGGATAAAAAAGGGCAACTGAACAGAGAAAGATTTAGGGTGAGCTTTATTTAGATAAGGAGCAGATCTTCTGGTGCTCTGTGACTGCAGCCTGAAAAGCATTTCGAAAACTCTCCCCCCTGCAGAGTACTGCACCACAATACGTGCACACTACTGTCACCTTTGAAAGGTAAGGGTCAACAGCATTGCGAATGGCTTGTGAGGCAGCTGGAGGGAGGCGCTCCCCCACAGGAGTGTCTCTTGTGGCGGGAGGGTCGGATACCGAGGATGCTGTGGAGGAACTCAAATTACTACGCTCTTCACATGGCACCACCTTGCGAATGTCCGCAGTGTGGAACGAAGTGATGTGTCGCTTCATGGTTGTCGTACCAAAACTGTACGCACCAAATCTCCCACAACTCAGCACCACCTCGCACTGGTTACACTTCACCAGGTTCGCACATGCTTTTGGTACTTTCCCATAAACAGAAAACAACCGCCACACCCACGACTCCCGCCGAGAGCTCATAGTGCGGAGTTCCTCCACTTTATTCTCTTCCTCCTCTTCTTCCTCGATCTCTACATCCTCACCCATATATCTCTCTGCAGGACCTTGGTGAGGTGGTGGTGGTGGCCGGTTTGGGGGTGGTGCAGAGGCTAATGACCCAACAGCAGCCATGCAGGGGCGCCACCAAGGGGTGGCCAGGTGGGGCCATGGCCACCCTTATAAAAATGCTGGCCCCCCCATCGGCCACCCTGCAAAAAAGCAAGCAAAAAAAAAAAGAAAAATGTTTCGTACTGAACTCTGCACGCACAATAACATGCCCAGTTCAGCATGTGTTTGCTTTTTTGCTGCGGGCCCCGGTCCGCCGTCCGCCATGGTCTGGTGATGTGGGGCTATAAGAGTCAAGACATGCCATTTGAGGTAATTCCACTGGTTCTTACATTCCTCGTTGGTACTGAGGTGGTTGAAAATGGCACAGCAACGACTTTGCCCCAAGCGGCTTCTCAGATGCAAGTGCAGCGTAAATGGGGTTCAGGCTCAGAAGGTTGCCAAACATCTCTGATCTTACTTTGCCACCTCCTCCACAAGTGCCTCAACTTTTGTTTATAAATGCTTACTAAATGCCACTCTTGTGTGTTATCACCCCGAATGGATCTACGTGCGGACTGGTTACTGCACTAGTCCAATTTTGAATGCATTCTGTTTTTCAAAGGGGCTGTTGCACCACTTCCTGTTTCTCGTACACACAGTTATGGTATTTTCTCATGCAGTAAACATGTTTGTTCATTACTGCATGAGGATTGCTGATGTCTGCATGCAGAAAAGTACATACTGTATTTTACGATGCACCATATGGAAATGTCAATTTCTGCATGTTGACCAGTAAAGGAATAATCACACAGAGACCATCAGATCTACGCACAGTAAATTACACAGGCCCTGATTCATGGATTATTTGCGCTGAAAAAAAACGGGATTTGTGCGCCATTCTGCCCGCAAATCCCTGTTTACAAATGGGGATATGCGGGAAGAATGGCGCACAAATCCCTTTTTTTCCGCGCAAATAACTCATGCAGTATTTATAATATGCAGTAATCCCAAAATACCACAGGACTCCATGATCAGGCGTTCAGTACAAACAGGTGGCAAAGACTGCTTGTTTGCACCTTTAACACATGAGTAAATGGTCTGCAAAGAGTTATTTTTAAAACAATATTTATATAATCACAAGACTGAGACAATATATGCTTAAATAATCACAACCTGCTGAAGGGTCCAGCAATCACTTTGAAATAGCATTTATGGATGAGATTTCTCTTGTCACGGTGGAATCCGAATGCATGTCAGGAACAGGCACATTACGTGGCTTCCAGCGGCAAATCCTTTAGAGGGAAGAACTGATATTATCAAATGCCATTTCAATCACATTGGGTCGACAGTGCATGTTGCACTGCTCTCGCAAAACAATGAATTTCCACTCCATCGTCAGGATGGAATATTAAAAGGGACTGATATCCTCCGTATTTATCAGTAACCATGAGGAAATATAAAATACACAATCGGAGTGTACGGCCGTCCATTGAAGTTTGGTCTTCTGATTTTTGTATGCCATGGCATCTTCATGCCTTGCTTGTTTTTGTCACATACATCTTTGCAGGTTAGAAAATATGTGTGTCCAGAAAGTCACACATGACTCTACAGCGTTCATTATCAGTTTGGCAGATTAATGGGTGAAAAATGTACATGCTGCAATGCCAGGGCCTTAACGCTGGGCCCCAGTTCCATTACTGCCCGGGAAGCTCTTGGGTCTGGTGATTATTGCTATTAGCACCCAAGACCTAAAAAGCAAGGGGGTGGTGGCTGATAGCAATGTAACAAATACTCACCCAATATGGCCACTACGGAAATGGAAGAGGGGCTCTGAGTGGTACCATGAAACTGGCAGGTATGTGGGAGGGGTGAGCAATAGCAGATGGGAGGTGGATAGGGGAAAAGGTTCGGGGGGCTTTGGAGCGGGTGCGAAGATGGCAGGACAGTTGTTAGCAGCTCACACCTTGCCCCAAACCCTGACTAAGATCATTATATGCAGCCTGTGTTTGGAGACGGGCTGCCTCACCCGCCTAGTGCAAAGTGCTGAGCAAGGGGTACAACAATACAAAAGGTAGTGCAGCCAGCAAGGTGGCAAGTGCAGGTTTTGAGCACAGACAAGGAGTGTCTGGTAAGTGCAGGTAAGGGGACTGTAGGGTAACAGATACAGACCCAAGTGCAGGTGTTGCCAGGGGCAGTACGGGTGAGTGGCTGGGTGGGCATAGACCTGGGCCCGAAAACAGTGGGAAAACCAGGAGCATTGTGCCAAAGCAGACAGATCAGCAAAGGCGAGGGGGAGCGAAGGTAGACGCAAAGAGGAAGGTCTTGAGGTGCTTCCGGAACTGGAGATGGTTCTCCTCAAGTTTCAGAGTGGCAGGGAGGCTGTTCCAGAGGGAGGCCCCTGCTGAGGAAAAAGATCTATCATCAACGCGTTGCTTGGAGAAGCGACAGACCCTGAAGGAGTTGGAGGTGGAGGAGCGAAGAGCTTGAGTGGGAAGGTATTTACAGAGGGGAAGTTGAAGGTATTTTGGACCCAGGCCCCAGAAATTCAGTTATGTATTTGTTTTGGTGTGCTACCCCAAGATTTCCTGTGGCCTCATCAGGCCACCCCTATAAAAGATTTCTGGGGGCGCCACTGCAGCCATGGAAGCCATACCAATTAGTTTCCTTTTGGTCACTACAGCAGTAAAGGCAGCACACCTCAATCTGCTATAGCTAGAAGGACAATGAAGATGCGCTCGGGGGTGTGGCCTTTTGTAGGGGTGCAGGGATGTGCCTCGTGACCGCCGTCATCCCTACAAAGCGGTACACAAATTTTACACAGCAAGTCCTACAGCTATTGTCTGGGATGTGTGAATTACATTTTTACACTCTACAATACTTTGCCTTGTGTTTACAAGTTCTTTTGTATTGTTGCGGAAGCACACCAACCGCGCAAATTAGTCCCCACGCTCAGCGTGGGTGCAGTCACATGATGACGTCCTCAACACATCCGCGCCAGTAATGACAGTCCCCTGGACAGCAAATGCAAAGAATCAAACGTGCGCATGCGCACAAATGTCCTACGAACAGTCTTCGGGTTCTCAAACTAATTCAAAGTGCGACACAAGTGAGATGAACAGTTAGGAACAGGCACGATGTTCGCTATACCTATGCTTGTACTGCGCATGTGCACGTATGCTATGTTCACTGTACGGACAGTCGCAGTGTCCTTAGGACAACTCCATTTTGTTTGCCTACGAACTTGACGGCCACCGCGCCTGTTCTACGGACGGCACCATTTTGGCTGCGCCCGATACGGACCGCTATACTGTCCTTCACACACTCCCATTTTGCTCATTTACACCCATTCCGGACATCTGGTGTGTTCTACGAACATGTATCATCTCGTTTCCAAGCGGTACGGCGAAGTAGTATATCCTTTGGACACCCCTTTCTATTTATGTACGCACAATTTCAACAGATGGTGCAGTCACACATCACATCTGTCTTACTTCACATTAGTAAGGGTAGGTGTACTGCCTTTACAGCGCCCACATTCCATTCCTTGCGGATAGGTCGAACAGGCGCGCTGTTCTCGAACATTTTCCGTCCTTTTAAAAAATAATTCTACACACAAACTCTTTCTCTACAGCTACTGTACAAAAACATTTAAACCACACACACACACATCATTCTAAAGAAATAGTGGGGGAAGCGGACACTGAAACAAATATGGGGGAATTATGATTCAACACGGGCTGGTTATGAGGAGAAGATTTGTGAGGGGAAGAAGGGATGGATATTTCGTCAAAAGGTCTATTTTCCTGTGCAAGGTTTGGGGATGGTTCAATAGGGAATGGAGAAGCAGGGCAGGTGGGCCAATGATAACAAACTTTTCCTCTCACATAGTCCTCCACAAACTCCCATAAACTTTTAAAATTCTTGTTTAATATGTCCATTTTCTGTTCTATCCTTTTTATCCTATCTTCTTCTGTCTCGCTTGTTGCATCAATGATGATATTTGTGATGTCATCTTTGATGTCCTGGGTGTTAGTCTTAGCAATACACGTAGATGGTGCGAGTTATGGTTGCTTAGCTTACTATAATGGGGGAATGTGCAGTGGTGTTTGGTTGCACTGTGAAGTATAACATTCCTTTAGTGACATTTTTTTACTGAATGTACATATATATGTATCGCAGGGAAGGAAAAGAAAGGGGCTAAACAAGTGATGTCATCATTGATGTCATCATTGACATTTGAGATTACATCTTTAATGGTTTGGGTGTTAGTGTTAGCAGTGCACAGAGGTGGTGGCAGGGTTGGGGGCTTAGTTTACCATAACTGTCGAATTTCAGGGGTTTTTCGGTTTTAATTTGAAGCATAAAGGGGAGGAGGAAAGTTTTTTTTTAGTGAGTGTACAGGTTTTTGTTAGCACAACTTAACCATAATGTCCCCTCAACAAAGTTTTGTTTGTATATATATATATATATATATATATATATATATATATATATATATATATATATATATATTCTTTTTTTCAGTGAAAAAACTTTGTTAAAGGGACATTATGGTTAAGTTGCACTGGTAAAAACCTATCAAATTCAGTGAAAAAACGTTAAAGAGACGTTATGGTTAAGTTGCAATAGTAAAAACCTATCAAATTCTGTAAAAAAACTTTGTTAATGGGACGTTATGGTTAAGTTGCACTAATCAAATTCAGTGAAAACACTTTGTTAAAGGGATGTTATGGTTACAAGTAAAACCAAATAATTGCAGAAATGTGACCGTTTTGGTAAGCTAAGCAACCATAACTCGCACCACCACCGTGCACTGCTAAGACCAACACGCAGGACATAAAAGATGACATCATGTTATTGATGACATCACATATCTGTGACACTTATTTTTGTTCACTGACATATCTAGGCCAGTTTTTGTTCACTGATAGTGAGAATTTCAAGAGGTGCTATATATGTAGACATTAACCTTGTAGTATGTTCTTAAAGTACTTTTCGTATGGTTTGTCTTCAGCTCATCGGTCACATACATGGGGCAATAAGCAGGCTTCAAACACACAATTCACATATTACATTAAAAGGGACAAAGCATCCAAGTACATCAATGATTACAATGCAATCATTGCACTCTTGTGGAATGCAAATATAGATATCTTATAGATTGCAGACAATTCCACTGCAGTTGCAAGATCTGTCACAGCCTATCTCACTAAAGCTGAGATAACCCAGCTAAAAGACCTATGGGATGACATATCATCTGACAAAACACTGTCACAAAAATTATACAGCTTTGGTATAAAAATGCTCTCCCATAGAGAATGTGAGTGCTGCGAAGCTGCAGACAGTTTAACAGGAACCACCTTCTATGGCAAATCTGAACATGTTGTCTGACTAAACATTGGTCCTGCTTCATCCCGAGAAAGAGTACTAATATCCTACCAAGCGATAGAAACAACAGCCACCAAATGATCCCAACAGCCAGGATATTTTTTAAAAAATGTATTGACACATACTACCCATTTGAAAAACATTTATCTATATGACTTAGCCTAAAACCTCTCAGACAAAAACAATGTCACACCATATAAAGTTATTTAAATCTCTGCAACGTAGAGAACTTTATTACATGGCCCAACTGCAACTTTTCAAACCTTGGAGAAAAGAAGAATTATTAGCTGACCACGACTCATTTGAAGCTGCATTCAAAGCAAATAAAATCAGTATAACAAATGTCCATTTCAGACAATACAAACAAATGTTGGACAATGAAGGCCAACACGAGGAAGACATTGAAGCTATACTAGATAAAGCCACTGCTGAGGGCAGCCAACCTTCCCTTACAGGAAGCCAAGCACCACTTGGAGAACCACTCATTCTAAATGAAGCAGAAATAGCCATGCCTGAAGTAGAAAATACCATGATCAATCTAAATAATCTGAAGAAGACTTGTCAGTGCTCAAATCGCAGGTAGATAATGTACAACTCATCATTTATCTAGAAGTTACTGAAGAAATTGAACATGGTCTTAAACATGAAACGAAAACTTGGAGCTGTAAACATTTTAAACCTCTGCTCCTGTATGTGCTAGTTCTGGTAAGACATTCTTAATTAAAATAATCAGCAAATGTCTACAAGACTTAACAAACAACCTTTCAACCATTGTAACAACCCCCACAAGGTTTAGCTGCCTACAACACAGTTGGTGTAACTTTACAGCGACTACTGCTCCTCCCAGTAGAACACCAAAACAAATTAGAATACTACAAATTATCCGCAGAAGATGCTACTGAAGTACGCAGAATTCTGAAACAAATAAGTGCTTGAGATAGATGAAGTAAGCATGGTTTCCAAACCTCATGTTGGCTTTCATTCATCTCAGAATGCAACAAGCCCTAAAAATCAACTACGATGAACTGTTAGGAAGAAAACATGTCTTTGTTTTCGGAGAACTCCTACAGTTAACACCAATAAAAGGTGAACTTATTTTTAAAACATTAGGACACAAACAATACCCTAACACATTCAGCACCATTGGAAATGTAAATCTCTGGCAACATTTTCGCTACAGAGAACTAACTCAAAACATGCGTCAGTCTGTAGATCTCACCTATGCAAACCTTTTAAAAAGCATTAGAACTGGTCTGCTTAAAAAAGATGCACAATCCATCTTAAAAACTAGACTAATACATGAACTGTATGGGCAAAACACATCTCCCCCTGATGTCATGCAACAAAAAACTCAACAAAATATAAAATGCATGTCTTAATGCCAACCATTGCAATCTGTAGTATACAATGTTGAAAAAAGAAATGCAACCGATAGTGCCTATCAGCTCCACAGACAAACTTAAGTGCACAGCATGACACTCCCTATGTGTCAACAAGCAACAGCACGACTAAATAGCTTAGAAAAATGTATCTCCAACACAGCTGGATTAGAAAATGTATTGATTCTGTGTCTAAACTGAAGAGTAATCTTAAAACGTAATCTTGACATAGAACAAGGTTTAGTCAATGGAGCAATTGGTACAGTTATTGGCTTCTAAACATATCCACATGAGAACAGCGTTCAGTTTGTCAACATCCACTCTGACAAACTTGCAGAAGTTAAGAAAATAGGCCGCACAATAGGACATTTCCTTCTTTTCAAAGACATGTACATACGCAGAGAACAATTCTCTCTTCCCCTTGCATATGCTGACACTATTCACAAATCGCAAGGTCTAACCCTAGATCACGCATACATTGACATTGGCAGCACAGTCTTCAAATAAGGTATGAGTTGCGTAGCACTTTGATGTCTCCGTACACTCGATGGTCTATTCCTAGTTAACTTTGATGCAAACAAAATCCTTGCTGACATTCCTTGCATCCTAGAATACAACAGGCTACGTGCACTATACACCCTACACCTAACTATGTACCCTGTACCTGATAAAAGAAAACATTTAACAAGAAAAGTAATACAACCTATACAAGATCTCTCAGCAATATTGCTGGAAAAACAAAAAAAACTGCTAGACTATCAAATAATAGAACCACAAACCTCTCCAGTCCAAAAACAAATGCACATCCATCAGAAGAGAACAACACAAATGTCTCTTCTCAAAAAACAACTACAGGCCCATCAAAAGATACAAAAGCTGAACTTTCTGGTCCATTTAAATTTAGAAACACAAGTGGACTAACGTGCTATGCAAATGTAGCAATCCATCTTCTCTTCCAATTGCCACCTTTGTACATAACATTTACTTAAACGGCTCCGACCAGTTGCGTTTGCAAATGCTCCTCATTCATAGAAGTGCCACAAATAATCCTGACAACACTTACAGTGTCGCAGGTATAAGGCAATACTTAGACTACTGTGCAGGAATGGTAACATTCCCCTTGTACACACAGGAAGATCCACAAAAATTCATAATGTACTTACTACAAGTACTAGAAACCAAAAACATCCCTATAAATTAAATCTTCCAGATTTCATACACATGGAAACATACATGCACTCTCTGCAACCATGTTTCACAAGAGCACATCCCTAATGAACGATTTGTGTATGTATCCATACCAAATTGTGCATCCATTCCATTTCAGCAGCTTCTCCAAAATGCAAATCATAGCATATTATGCCCTGTTTGCAATTCAGACAAAACTCACAAGGCCAATATGTCATACTTCTATGCTACAATGCAAATGGTAGCAAAAATAACTGTAAGGTGACTAGCTTCACACACGGTCAAGTATCTTTTGGCAAGAAAACCTTCACAACAATAGGCATAATCTACCAGACTGTTGCCACATCTACTTCAGGCTACTATACTGCATATGCTAATAAAAAAACAATTGGTTGTTTTGAATGTAATGACACATCTGTTACTCCAAAACATAGGTTACCAGTAAATCTAACAAATGCCTAGTTAATATTCCTTCAACCCAAATTTGCTCACTAAAGTATAGTACAGTAAACAGTTAGAATACACCAACGGGTATCTAACTACATCCATAATACTAATTTTTATATCTAAGACAGTTAAAATATACGGACGGGTATCAAACTACTTTAAAATCCATGTCATTCGATTGCACTTCAAATATTTCATAACGCTTATTGTTACGCAATGCTTCATCTAAAATCCAGTATAGTTAGAATACGCTAACTGGTATCTAACTGCTTCAGACATATCTTTACTTACAACACACTTCCACCAAACATCCTACCAAACCTACACTCACAACATATATCAATGCTACCAAACACATGTACTCTGTAACATGTATATTCTTTCAAATGTAGGAGTTTTTTTATCCACTATGGATTTTTTTTCTCCCAATGAACCAATTATTATTTAAAGTCAATACAACAACAGTGTAATACACACTAATGTAGTATCAAATATAGCACTTACAATTCCCTGTTAATGAGGATGTTAAAAGCAAATGTATATGTACAATGGAATGCAAATACATGTTTTAAACCACTGTGTTTAACAGATTATACTGTTTTTCCACAGAAAATGAACCAGAGATTCGAACCTTATTTCCATTTGCAACTAAGTATCCATACCCACAGATTTCTTTCATTTTTTTCTTCACCTACATATTCCATCACCACTAGCCTCAATTCTACTTCAATGATAAATACTATGTACACTTCAATTATATCATCCCACCATATTACTAATACAATATACTCCCCCTACAGTACCAATAATTACTATACTCTTTATTATAGTGCTTGTGAAAGGTGGCCAGAATCTTGGGGTCATGGCGTATGACCATGTCCCCAAGACCCTGACCACTGGTCACAACCACCACTATACAATCAAACCATCTAGTAAGTATGTACAGTACACCTTCAAATAGCAAGAATAACCTAGAACTCCCCCCCCAATCCGGCTGATGTCCGCAGACATGCGTTTGTGTCCGCAGACAAGGACAGTGACAACGGACATGGCGGCAGCAGCACCGTTTTTTTCACCCATTAGAACAGCTCTATGACAACTTTTCTGCACTGCCCCACCCTTTCAAGGCCCTCTTTCAGCCACCGAATAACGCCAGATATGTTTTCGAGACTATTTTCTTACTGCGCTGTCCGCGGTCTGCGGCTTTGTCTGTGGACTCGGCAGAACCTGCTAATCTGTTTTTTCACCTATAGAAAACACCCCCTATTAACTTTTCTCCACTCCCCCACCCTTTGCAGTCCCTCTTCTGGCCACAGAGTAACACCAAATGCAATTTCCAGACCTTTTCCTCTCTGCGCTCTCCGCGGTCAGCAGCAGCTGTTCACGGATCCAATATGGGGGCTGTTTAAAACATTCTGATGCACCTCACCTTTTTGAACATCCAATCAGCGTGCATCTTTGATGTCCGCGGACACCAAGCCACTCTCTGATTGGCCCAGAGGTGTCTGCAGACTCTGAATCAGGAAATGAGTCAGGGAACCGGACCATATATTACTATTTTTTTCACCTACTTTTTGGCCTTTTTAAAAGAAACTATTGGACTGATTTACATCGAATTTACAAAAGCATGCTTTCGGGACCAGGCCAACTCTCCTGGCACAAATTTGGTCAAAATCCGTCCAGCAGTTTAGGCTGTAGGTGCAAGCACATTTGGTTTTTCCATTGTGTCTATGAGGATTTCAAACATTTTGGGACCCGCCCACTACAACGTTTCCCCAGCTGGTTAAAACTGCACCAAACTTTGCAAAATCTTTCTGAGGTGGCCATATACTTTTATTTGTAATGTTTTGTGACGATTCGTTGAACGGCGCCAAAGTTATAAGCCTCGCAAAAAGTGCTCTTTGTATGAGTTGAGCATCTTAAGCATAACAACAGGGCTGCTATGGCAGGCCCTGTAATACATACACACACAAGGTATTACGTGAGCTGGTGGACATCCATCAGACTATCTTCTCTGGCACCATCACAAGAATGGTGCGACAGCCTTATGCCTTTTTTGCTAATCCAGGTTCAAACATTTTAGCACTGCATCCATTCACAAGTCAGCCTCTGGAATCTGCTTTTCCACAGCCCTCCCTGGTCTGGCCCTAAGCGCAGCCACAGCTCATAACCAGGCAGGACGGTAGGGAGAGATGACTGAGAGGGCAGTGAATGTGAATCCATCAGAGTCAGTTCTGTACACTATTTCTGCCGAGTGAGGCAGTGAAATCTTGGACAAGTAGTCCTCTGGGGGCATATGGGGCATAATGCATTTTGTGTCATATAAGTACATCAGCACTAAATAATGTAGACTGCATTCTGAAACATGTTTCCACAGGGCCCTGCACTGGATTAGGAGGAATGCATTGTATGACATGTATTCTTTCAAGGCATGCATCCTAAGTGACATAGGATGCAGTATATTGCACGCTCAGTCCTGTGAAGGCCTCTGCCATAATTGAGGCCAGTACATTCTTGGAAATGCCCTGTAGGGAATCTCACAGAGTCAAGATGGGTGTGGTCTGCTATGTTGTCATGTGAGGCTGCACATAACATGAAGTTGAATCTGGCGAAGAGGATGTATCGACATCCTCATCATCACAGAAACATGGCTAGATGACACCTACAAAATCACACTATACAGCTGCTTTCCCGACAACTTCAAGTGCTTACAGGTAAACAGGAAAGAAAAAAGAAGAGGATGACTTGTAATAGCATACAAGGAGCATCTGAAAATAAAAAGAGGGGAACCATTAAACATCAAAAACTGCGATTCTCTAATCCTCAACTTGACAGTAAACCCCATAACAAATCCCAAATTCATTCTGGGTTGCAGACTGCCGACATACAACAAAGCATTTGTCGACACCTTTTCAAAAGCCATCACCAATCTAGCCATCGATCATGAACAGCTGATAATCCTCGGGGACTTCCACATCTGATTTGAAGAAGAAAATACAAACTCGCAAAAAATCACTGGTCGAGCAACTCAAGACAATGAAACTACACCAATTAGTTAAAGGATATGAATCGTAATCAAGGTGTGAACCCAAGAAAATTGCCTCTTTTTTAAGCCAGATTCCGGTTCCCAGACTTTCATATGATCTTGTGGCCCCACTAGAAGGCCCAATCTCTGTGGAAGACTTCCGGTTTGCAATCATGGGATTAAAGGGTAACAAAACACCTGGAGTAGATGGTTCTACCGGATATTGCCTGAAAATGCACTTGAACTGTTGCGTGATGTGTAACTGTAACGCTCACCTGATTCTCGCAGAGGCGCCGGTCTTGACTGGGCGACTACTGTATCTTCAAAGGTGATGTGTAGCACCCGGTTGGCTCTTTGGGCTGGACCTCTGTGCACTGTATGCCTGACGTGTAGAGTAAGATGTCTGCAGATAGAAAATATGGGGTTAATGAACTGGGGTTATTGGGGTGTCCCTATCTCTTTCCTCTTCTCCTCTCCTGTAGACCCCCAAAGGTTAACGCTCTCACCTTAGGTAAGTGAATGCCGAGCTCTCCATCTGCCTCGGGGCAGGGTGCTGTAACCAGTTTCTTCACTGGATAGGTAGCGCAGGCCTCTTGACTTCAGAGGACTGCTGTCCGTCGTTTACTGCACGAACGGTAAGTTTCGAGTCATTCAAATGTCTTTAAAGTCTTTAGTAATGATGTCTCTTGTTTTGCAGGGTTCCGGCAATGGCGGATGACGGGCTGAAGTGAGTTGAAGATGGAGCCCGTGTGATGAATAGAAGCGCCTGGAAGCACGTAAGTAAGCGCTTGTTGCCTGCTTCACTATGCGCTCTAACTGTCTTTTTATTTTGCAGGTACGAGTTCGGAGCGGCTGCAGGGTGCCGGAATACCCACTGGATTAGATGTGGAAAGGAGTAATGGCACGTGAGTATTAAAGTTCCCCAATGTCTTTAAACGCACCTTGTTTTGTCTTTCAGATGCCGGAATGCAGTGTGAAGACCTCCGGAGCACACGAAGAGTAGGTAAGCCTTTGCCTTTCAGATGCCGGAATGCTAACCTGTTCTTTCTTGTCTTTATAGGTGTTGCTGAAGACTGGATTCAGGATGGTAAGCCTTTGCCTTTCAGATGCCGGAATGCTAACCTGTTCTTTCTTGTCTTTATAGGTGTTGCTGAAGACTGGATTCAGGATGGTAAGCCTTTTTCCTTAGACCCAGGACCGGATGCAGAAGACACGATGAGCGTTCTGCTGCAGAGGTTGCAGAATAACGCAAAGCAAGATTCATCCACCGGGTGTGGTTTAAATAGCCTCCTGTAGTGCTTAGGTGTCTCCTTCCACAGCCACGCCTAAGTAAGAAAAGAGTTCCTGGTAAGAAAAGAGTTCCTGCCTTCCAGAAGAGTTCCAGTGTTCTGAATCTAGGGAGTGGCTCCAGCCCCACCCAACAGGAAAAGTAGTTCCAAACAGAAGAGGATCAGAGGCTCAACTGGCAGGCAAGTAAGCAGCATGGTCTGCTGAAGGTAAGTCCACCCAAGCATTATGAGCCCGGCGCTTCCAGCGCTGGGACTGGGCATATTTATGAGCCTGGTGCCACTGGCGCCAGGACTGGGTCCAAAAGGTCCCAATTGGGACTGGTTGGCACTCGGAACCTGGGTTATGGATCTGCTTCCAAGGGAGTTGGGAAAACCCTGCCCTTTTGGAAGCAGAGATCATGACAGTACCCCCCCTCAAGGCCCCTCCCAAACCGGGCTTCTCCGGGGGTTTTGGCTTGTCAGGAAATGTTCGGTGAAATCTTTTGATTAGGCGAGGAGCGTGGACATATTCAGCAGGTTCCCAGGATCTCTCTTGGGGGCCGTAGCCTTTCCAGTCAATTAGGTAGAATAGTTTAGATTTGGAGATCTTGGAGTCCAGAATGCTTTTGACTTCAAAATCGAGTTCTCCATCCACTAGGATAGGTTTTGGAGATTTGGTTAGTCGGGTTTGAGGTTGCACGGGTTTTAATAGAGAGACGTGGAAGACCGGATGTATCTTCATGTGCGGGGGCAAGTCCAACTTGACCGCTACTGGGTTTACTATGGTAGTGATGGAATAGGGACCAAGGTATCTTGGGTTGAATGTGCATGGCCCTTTTAGAGATAGATATTTGGTGGATAACCAGACTTGATCCCCTACTTGATAGTGAGGGGCTTCATTCCGATGTTGATCTGCTCCTTTCTTGTATTGTTCTTTAGCCCTTTGAAGGTGAGAAACAGCTTCCTTAAAGGCTTGGGTGATTGTAGAATGCAGGTAGTCTACTGCTGGTGTTTCAAGATCTTGGAGGGGATCCAATTCCGAGGTTCGAGGGTGACTGCCGTACAAAAGAAAAAACGGGGTTTTCCCAGTTCCCGAATGGACAGAGTTATTGTAGGCATACTCGGCTATCCAAAGGATATCTTTCCAAGTTTTTTCAGTTTGTTGCAGCATGCACCGTAAATACTGTTCCAGAGTTTGATTGGTCCTCTCGGTTTGTCCGTCGGTCTGAGGGTGGTGACTGGTCGATAGTCTCACATCAATTTGAGCCGACCGACAGCAACTTCGCCAAAAATGAGAAATAAATTGACTACCTCGATCCGAAATTAGAACCGAAGGAAAACCGTGCAGTCGGACGATGTTTTCGAGAAATTCTCGGGCCAGAGTTGCTGCTGTTGGCAAGCCTTTGAGCGGAATGAAATGCGCCATCTTGGAGAATAAGTCCACGATTACTAGAATCGTATTGTATCCGGAGCATGGAGGTAGATCGGTGATGAAGTCCATAGAAAGCGTATGCCAAGGGCGAGGTGGGATGTCAATAGGGCGTAAGAGGCCTGCTGGTCTTTCCTTTTGACTCTTGTTTTGGGCGCATACTCCACAGGACATTATAAAGTCTCTGATATCTTTTTTCCAAGACGGCCACCAGAAGTAGCGCTTGATCTTTTCTGAGGTCTTGGCTATACCGGGATGACCTTCCATTAAAGAGTCGTGATAACAAGAGATTACTTTTTTCTGTAAATCTGTGCTGGGTAGGTATAATCGTTCTTGGAAATACAATAAGTTGTCCTTTACTGCAAAGTCTTTTCCCTGCAGATGCCAATTCTGTATGTCTGCTGGAGTTACAAGTTGCCTGGCTTTATCCTTAACTTCCTCTATGGATTCTGTGGCGATTACACCCAGAATTCTTTGTTCGGGAATGATTGGTACAGGTTTAGGGTTGACCAAGTGTTCTTCCACTCCCATCCGAGAAAGGGCATCGGCTTTACCGTTCTTTGTACCAGGTCGATAGGTAATTATGAAGTCAAACTCGGCAAAGAATAATGCCCAACGGAGTTGTCTAGAGGATTGGGCTTTTGCGGTCTTCAAATATTGCAGGTTTCGGTGATCCGTAATCACAGTAACGGTGTGTCGGGCCCCCAGCAGATAATGCCGCCAAGCCTTAAAGGCAGACTTGATAGCCAGAAGTTCCTTGTCAGTAATCGTGTAATTGATTTCAGGAGGCGAGAATTTGCGGGACCAAAATGCCACGGGATGCAACTGATTGGTTACCGGGTCCTTTTGTGATAGAACTGCCCCCATGGCAAGGCTTGAAGCATCAGTTTCCAGGATGTAGGGGAGTTCGGGGCGAGGGTGTTTTAAGATTGGTGCAGAGATAAATTTAGTCTTCAAATCCTGGAAAGCTTGTTCCGCCTCAGTAGACCATTCAAAACGTTTGTTTTTCTTTAACAAGGCAGTGATGGGCTGGACTATTCGAGAGAATTCGGGGATAAACCTGCGGTAAAAGTTAGCGAAGCCTAACATGCTTTGCACACCTTTTACGGAGGATGGTGATGGCCATTTGAGAACTGCATCGACCTTCTTTGAATCCATACGCACTCCGCCAGGTGATAATATGAATCCCAAGAATTCAACTTCAGTCACGTTGAAAACACATTTTTCCAACTTAGCGAAAAGTTTGTGTTGACGCAATCTTTCGAGGACCATTTTCACGTGTTTCCGATGTTCAGATTCCGATGAAGAATAAACGAGGATGTCGTCAATGTAAACAACAACACATACATCTATGAGCTCTCTGAGGACATCGTTCATAAAATATTGAAAGGCGGCCGGGGCATTGCAAAGTCCGAAGGGCATGACCTGATATTCAAATAGCCCATACTTGGTGCGGAAGGCCGTCTTCCATTCATCGCCCTCTTTTACTCGTACCAAGTGGTAAGCTCCTCTAAGATCCAGCTTTGTATATATGCATGCTTTTCTGACTTGGTCCAGGAGTTCAGGGATCAAAGGTAATGGATATCTATTCTTAACGGTGATCTGGTTCAGGGAGCGATAATCGATACAAGTTCTAAGGTCTCCTTCCTTTTTTGGAACGAAGAACAAAGCTGAAGAAGCAGGGGACTTGGAAGGACGAATAAACCCATTTGCCAGGTATTGATCCAGGTATTGTCGAAGGTGAAGGTTCTCAGGCTCGGTGAGGGCATAAATTCTACTACAAGGAGGAGTAGATCCAGGTATCAGGTCTATCTGGCAGTCATAAGACCTATGAGGAGGTAGAGAGTTAGCCTGATCCTTCCGGAAAACATCTTGGTATTCTAGGTATTCGGGAGGTAACTGGGGAGTCTCTTAAGAAATTGCGGCCAGTGCAACACCAGGTGGAGGGTGACAAGTAGAGACACATTCTGGAAACTGGACCGTTCTTGCTCGCCAATCGATCAGAGGATTGTGTTTCTCTAACCAAGGTATTCCTAGAATAATCTGAAACTGAGGGGCCTTGATCACATCGAACACGATCTTCTCATAGTGTCCATCTTGACTTACTAGCGTCACCTCTTGAGTGGTATGCGTTACTGGCCCGGAAGCTATCTCCGTACCATCCACCATAGTAATGACGTCCTTTACAGCCTTGGGACAAAGAGTTAGATTCATCCTCAAAACCATTTCATGATCCACATAATTGCCGATGGCACCGCTGTCGACGTAAGCTTCAATTGCATGTAATCGATCTGGATTATCAGGGCTAATGAGGACCATAGGTATCACGAAATGCGAGGTCACGGAACTGGTTTTCACGCTCGGCAAGAGGACCTCTATTCTTGTCGGGCGAGGTCGTTTCCCTGCTCAGAGTTTGTAACTTTGGTAACTGCAGCTCCTACTGCCTTCTTGGCAGGTTTCACCGGACAGTCTCGAAGAAAGTGCCCTGAGTTTCCGCAATATAGGCATAATTGCAACTGTTTCCTCCTTTCCCGCTCCCTTTGTGTTAGAGGACCTTTCAGACCCCCTATTTGCATGGGTTCCCCGGAGTCTACTCCTTTGGAAGGAGTTGGCGGTTTGGAAAATACTCGAGCATCAAACTTGGAACGATCGGCCTTCCTGTTCTGCAGCCTGTGATCTATTTGAACGACCAAGTCTATATAATCCGAACAGTCTTGTGGGGGATTCACTACTTGGGCTAAAACGTCTTTGAGCTCTCCACGTAGACCTCTATAAAACAGCGTAATCCTTTTGTCCTCAGGCCATTGAGTTTCCACTATTAGTCTATTGAAAGATGCAATATACGCCAAAAGGTCTTGATTACCCTGTCGCAACGAAAGAAGCTCATTGTCCAAGGCCTGCCCCTGTGAATGTCTTGCGAACAGTTTTTCCATACTAAGCTGAAAGGCTTGAAAATCATGGAGAACCGGATCATCTTGATTAACTAGAGGGATCGACCAGTCTGCCGCATTGCCACTAAGGTACGAAAGTACAAAAGCTACTTTTGCTTGATCAGTTGGAAAGGCTGCTGGCCGGCATAAGAAGTGCAACCGGCACTGATTGATAAATACTGCAAACCTCTTTGGGTCACCAGAAAATCGTTCGGGCGGAGCCAGAGGTACATTCCCAGGTAGGTTGATCTGCACTGGATTCATAGAGGATGTTGAAGGAAGATTTGCCCCTGATGCGGGTAACGGGGTCTGTCCGGCTTGTGACTGTAGCACTTGTCTAGCAAGATTGTCTGTTCTCTCCTTGGAAATAATTAGTTCCCTTCTTAGAGCATTCGTTTCCTGACGAGCTGCATGCACTTCTGCCCTTAGTTCCCCAAGTAACCGGGCTAGGGGGTCAGTATCCGAGGTTTCCATAGCGCCTGGGCGAGAGTTTTGCGGTAGGCTTTGCGTTCTGTAACGCTCACCTGATTCTCGCAGAGGCGCCGGTCTTGACTGGGCGACTACTGTATCTTCAAAGGTGATGTGTAGCACCCGGTTGGCTCTTTGGGCTGGACCTCTGTGCACTGTATGCCTGACGTGTAGAGTAAGATGTCTGCAGATAGAAAATATGGGGTTAATGAACTGGGGTTATTGGGGTGTCCCTATCTCTTTCCTCTTCTCCTCTCCTGTAGACCCCCAAAGGTTAACGCTCTCACCTTAGGTAAGTGAATGCCGAGCTCTCCATCTGCCTCGGGGCAGGGTGCTGTAACCAGTTTCTTCACTGGATAGGTAGCGCAGGCCTCTTGACTTCAGAGGACTGCTGTCCGTTGTTTACTGCACGAACGGTATGTTTCGAGTCATTCAAATGTCTTTAAAGTCTTTAGTAATGATGTCTCTTGTTTTGCAGGGTTCCGGCAATGGCGGATGACGGGCTGAAGTGAGTTGAAGATGGAGCCCGTGTGATGAATAGAAGCGCCTGGAAGCACGTAAGTAAGCGCTTGTTGCCTGCTTCACTATGCGCTCTAACTGTCTTTTTATTTTGCAGGTACGAGTTCGGAGCGGCTGCAGGGTGCCGGAATACCCACTGGATTAGATGTGGAAAGGAGTAATGGCACGTGAGTATTAAAGTTCCCCAATGTCTTTAAACGCACCTTGTTTTGTCTTTCAGATGCCGGAATGCAGTGTGAAGACCTCCGGAGCGCACGAAGAGTAGGTAAGCCTTTGCCTTTCAGATGCCGGAATGCTAACCTGTTCTTTCTTGTCTTTATAGGTGTTGCTGAAGACTGGATTCAGGATGGTAAGCCTTTGCCTTTCAGATGCCGGAATGCTAACCTGTTCTTTCTTGTCTTTATAGGTGTTGCTGAAGACTGGATTCAGGATGGTAAGCCTTTTTCCTTAGACCCAGGACCGGATGCAGAAGACACGATGAGCGTTCTGCTGCAGAGGTTGCAGAATAACGCAAAGCAAGATTCATCCACCGGGTGTGGTTTAAATAGCCTCCTGTAGTGCTTAGGTGTCTCCTTCCACAGCCACGCCTAAGTAAGAAAAGAGTTCCTGGTAAGAAAAGAGTTCCTGCCTTCCAGAAGAGTTCCAGTGTTCTGAATCTAGGGAGTGGCTCCAGCCCCACCCAACAGGAAAAGTAGTTCCAAACAGAAGAGGATCAGAGGCTCAACTGGCAGGCAAGTAAGCAGCATGGTCTGCTGAAGGTAAGTCCACCCAAGCATTATGAGCCCGGCGCTTCCAGCGCTGGGACTGGGCATATTTATGAGCCTGGTGCCACTGGCGCCAGGACTGGGTCCAAAAGGTCCCAATTGGGACTGGTTGGCACTCGGAACCTGGGTTATGGATCTGCTTCCAAGGGAGTTGGGAAAACCCTGCCCTTTTGGAAGCAGAGATCATGACAGTAACATACATCACTTGAGAAAGCAATGTTACTGACCTCCATGACACGCACTCGTGACTGTTTAGTTGAAGAAGGATAAGTCTCCCACGAGGTGTGCGAACTACAGACCAAGTAGTCTGATAAATACTGATTGCAAATTGCTAGCAAAGACCTTGCTAAAAGATCGGAGAAAGTTGTGCCAATACTGAGCGCCCTTTTACCTCCGGGTCCGGAGCACTATATAAATAAATAAACAACCAAACAAACTGATGCACAAGAATCAGGTTGGATTTGTAACTGGGACATCTGTGGCTGATAACATACAGAAATTACTTTTGATCATCGAAGAAGGTAGTAAGATAGAGGCTCCGGTGGCAGCAATCTCACTTGATGTGGAGAAGGCCTATGAAAGGATAGAATGGCCGTACCTGTTTGAAAGTCTGAAGGCGATGGGATTTGGACCAACCTTTCTGGGCTGGGTAAAATGACTGTATGCAAATCCAACTGCAAGTGTGCCCACTCTCTGAATCATTCAACTGAATAGGGGGACGAGGCAAGGTTGCCTGTTTTCACCACTGTTGTTTATCCTAGAAATGGAATTGAGAAATTTGGGATGAGGTCATTGTGGACATTTGTTGGATCCATCCTAAGAGCAGATCACTTGTACATTATATTGTGGTCATGTACATTGAGTGCACATCTTTTAAAAAAATCAAAATTATAAATTGTTTGCTATGACTTTTTATAGGTTTTATCTCACATATATTGTTGTTTGGTATTAATGTATGGACGCATGATGGTTGCATGTGGATGAATGAGTGAACGATTGAATGGTATTTGGTTGAATTGTATGAATTGTATTTAATTTGTATGCTCTTAATTTTCCTGCTATGTAAATTATATTTGTAGTGCTGATTAAATCATGATTAAATTCATATATTGAAAAAAATGTATCAGGTATAATAAATCCCTTTGATACTTTGTCTTTAAAAATGGTATCCTCTGGACTTCTTTTCCGAAGAATATTAGTAGTACTAATACCCTAGCCCAGAGTGCAGGGTTTCTTGTGGTTTTCAGAAATATATATCCTAGCAATGGAACCACTGGCTATAATGCTGAGGGCTAATGGGAACATACGTGAAATTGGAGGATGTTCTGGCAAGCTTTGGCTTTACGCTGATGATCTGCTGGTGGTTGTGCGTGACCCTGAAATGTCCTATCTGATGGATGACATGCAGATCTTTTTTTTCCTGCACTTATCAGACATACCCGGTCTGCTGCCCTAAACCCAGCACTTACCACTTGCTGGCTGCACTACCACTGTTTTTTGCCTCTTACTATTTATTTATTTGATTATTTATATGTTTTCCTTTCCTCTGCACTTTCCACTTCTGTCCCCTTCCATACACTTTCCCCGTTCCCTCTTCCCTGCACTTGTGCATTCTCAATGTCACTGGGCCTAGTAAGATTGTTGTTTTTGTTCTCCCTTTTTCCCCTCCCTTGCCTGGACTCGCTCTGAAACACTTGTGTACGAGCACGATATCAATATCAATATCAATTCTCCAAAGTTTCCGGGTACAAGGTTAATTTGAATTCAGAGGTTCTTTCAATCACTGGGTCATGCATGCGTCATGTTCGACAACATGGATTTTACTTGGCGTCCAGAGCGGATAAAGTACTTAGGAATTTGGATTAGCCCTGAGGTGAAAACATTGCCTATGATCAACTTTAATTGCCTAACATCAAAACTTAGAATGGATATGGATCGATGGTCACTACTGAAACCATCATTGTGGAGCAAGGTAAATTGCATCAACATGAATATTGCACCTAGAGTCAAATATGTCCTATCAATGCTTCCACTGAAAACACCAAAAAAGGTATTTAAGGAGCTTGGCGCACTAATGCAGAAATGTAAATGGGATGGCAAATATCCTAGACTCGCTCTGAGGAAGATACAGCTACCATTGAAGCAGGGTTGTATGAATTTGCAGATTTTTTTTTAATACCATCTAGCATTCACAATGAGGCATTTGTGTTGCCTGATGGAGGCTGAACCAGACAAGTGGACTGAATTTGAATAAAACCGTGTGTTTCAACTGGAACCCAGGGCCTTGATATCTACGACCTCAAAGGGATCTCGACAACTGAGTCCTCTTACTGGCTTTTTGCGCGAATGTTGGTACTCTTTTTTCAAGCGCTTGGATTGCTGCCCGTTTCTTTTTCCAGAGGCATCCATTTGGCTGAACCAAACAAAAAAAAGTGTTGTTCTGTCCGTCCTGGTACCTGAGTGGAATTCGATATATCAAAGACCTGCTTAAAAATGGAACTTGGATCCTGTGTACATGTCTTCTCATGGACTTTGGTTTGATTGATTGCCGTTACACCAAATATAGAAAACGAAGAGGTCTAATATCTGCTAAACTTGGGCTAACACCACAGAATTGCGGGCAAAGTCCTGCCTGGTGAACGCTGGAACTCTTCCACCGAGCAAATCATCCAGCTGCCACTGTGTACAATGTCGTAGCATCTAATCGAAAGGGGGTCCCTGAACTTGCAACTGTCTGGGCCAGTGAACTGGGGGAAGAGATTAATCCTGAGTAATGGCAGAAGTGCTGCAACAATGTCCGCTTCTCAAGCATGGATTGGGGTATTTTAAAGAATGTTTAAAAGAAACTTCTCAGATAATGACCAATGCTGGAAGTGCAATCGATCAGTAGGCACTTTGAGCCACTTACTTTGGTTTTGTACAAAAACCAGAGATTTCTGGGAGGGAGTATGTGAGCGGATGCGCCTTGTGCTGCAGTGTTCAATCCCTAGGAAGGCTTCCCTTCTGATTCTTGGAGATGTCACCCTATTAAAGGCATGCCTTTTCCTAAGAAAGTGTGGGTATGAAGAGACTGCATGATTGCTAAATAATAAATGAGCCTGCGTGCGTGGAAATCCCCCAACTGCTTCACCATTGATGATTGGGTGGAGAAACTGTTGACTGTGTCCACATACAAGAAGGCGATTTTTAAATACAGAGGAGAATCTGATGAATTCAATTATCTCTGGGCCCGTTCCTCGATACATATGGTTAAACAATCCATTGCTTAATTGCTGCGTGCGATATGTGTAATTTAAATGTTTCCTGATGTGCATTGTCATTAAGATTTGGTTACATTGTTGTTTCTGCAATAGTGTCCTGTTGGGTGTGTTGTAGATGTGACACTGATAAAACATGTTATGTGAATGGGGTGGTTTTTTTTTTGGTTTTTTTGTTATTCCATAGATTCCCTGATACGACTAGCTTATTCAGTAGGATTGCATGTTTTTCGGTTGACATGTTCTGGTTGTATTGCTTATGTATGTTCATTTGTTGTTACTTATTGGTGTTAAGATAAAATCAAACATTTAGAAATTTCAATAGTGCTGCCAGAAGTGGCCAGCCCAGAGAGAGGGCCCAGTGCAAGTAGTGCAGACAGTGTTTATTGAGAGAATTGTCTTAGCAGTGCAATGAGTGTAAATTGCAGCAACTGTCACTCAGTGTGAATATTCTAGTGAAAACCGAGTAAGCAGGAAAGTGAGCAGTCCAGTTTGAGCGCCACCGTGCAATCCGTGCAAGCAAGGCAGTGCTAGGAGCAGAGAATGGGTGAAACGGACAGATCTGAGTGCAAACACTGGATGGTGAGTTCATGGCAGTGCAAAAACAAGGGGGGTTCTGGGAGTTTCTCTATTACCGGTATATATCCCGGGTTAGAATCTCAACCAGAGTCTTTAGCTCACCATCCTTTCACAGAAGAGAAATTTCCACTACATATCAGTCTTTGTACTGCCCAAGGGCAGTCCAGCAGCGAAATGCCTGGCAATTCTCTTCTGAACAAGAGTACCAACAGCAACCACAGACACGTGAAACGGCCTGGTTGGGCCTCGTCAGTGAGGTGGAGCTGTGCCTCTCTAAGAACAGTGAACAAGGGCTCCACGTTTGGATTACCCTAGTAATTTATGGTTAAAACCTAAAGCTACTTAATAAGCAAAAGCAAGGGGGGTTCTGGGAGTTTATCTACTACTGGCCTATAACCCGGGTTAGAGTCTCAACTAGAGTCTTTAGCTCACCATCCTTTCACAGAAGAGAAATTTCCACTACATATCAGTCTTTGTCTTTGTCAAAAGGGCAGTCCAGCACCGAAATGCCTGGCAATTCTCTACTGAACAAGAGTACCAACAGCAACCCCAGACACGTGTTTTGGCCTGGTTGGGCCTCTTCAGTGAGGTGGAGCAGTGCCTCTCTTAAGAACAGTGGTTCCACGGCCAGGGGCTCGTCGTAGGAGAAGTATCGCACCAGGATCTTTGTGGGAGGTCCCGAACTTATAGGGCCATGGAGAAGTGCAAAGGCTTCGTTCTGCTCCGTCACTCGCAGTAGCGTCCAGATCCAAGCAGCAGCATTCCACAATAATCAGGATTACGAGTTACATAATTTGTGGATTGATTCCCCACTGGCCCTTGGAGACTGACCAACATGGTCCCACACGCACGTTGCAGCAACCAAGTGCACTTCTCCATGGCCCTATAAGTTCGAGACCTCCCACCAAGATCCTGGTGCGATACTTCTGCTGCCATCATCTGTAGGAGCACAGCTCTCAAGCCCCTTGCCGCAGTTATTTTCCACTAGCGAGACCCACAGGACCCTTCTTGTTTTCACCTAAACTACCGTCCTAATGAAGGCCTACCACATGCGAGCCTCATCTAACAGTTCTTCTTCTTTGGCCGAAACGCAACTGTGTTGACGACCTTTTCACCTCTTCAGTGTCCACCATTAACACTGTTATTTGTAACACTGTTATTTGATAAACCAATATTGTTAAAAACATTCTTTGGTTTGAGACTGATTTCTCTCTTTTTCAACCCCCAAAAAAATCTATGAATTTGTTTATGTTTTTGTAGGTGTTGAAATATGAAAGTGTGCGCAATCCCTCACCCTGATTAATGTATGCGTTTACAAGTATATACCCACCTGGGCAAATCAGGGCCTAGCCAGATGCCCCTTTATTAAAAGTGGAGTGGAAGACATGCCTCTCATAGTCAACATTTGTGTGGGGGGCAAAATACCTAATACCGTGTTCTTTAGATCCCGTTATGAGGTAATGGCCTCCTCTGGTAGTTCATAAAGTATGTCCTTTACAGTCACACCCACTGCTAGCGTCAGCAGAATCTTTTCTTTCTGTGGTCCTTAATGTATCCCAGGGCATCACTCAACACTGTGAAGTCTCGTAGGCACCACACCCACATGGGGCACATGTTTCTGCTGCCTGTCAGGTCAAATGGCGCAGACAGTTGCAACACTAGGGATTTACCTGTTGTGTGCGCATGCATTCTGGGTGATTGATGCCATTACAGTGGAGGGAATTTCCTTGTCAGATATGGTTGGACCTCGTCCCTCACCTCTCCGCTTCCTGCATGCATCTCTACTGCCTTCTCAAATGTCCCTTACTCACGATTCCTTCAGCGTGCTCTTCCCCCCAAGGTTTTTGCTCCTCACCTCACCGTCGGCACGTGACAGGCAGGGTGTGGTAGGGGCTTTCTACATTGGCCCCTCAGCCTTTCCACAAGGCACTGGAGCAGCGCTTTCTCTGCACACCTGGGATGCAGCTACGCTCCTCCCCGTGGCCTTCCAGTAGGCCAGGAAGCCCTCTCGTTTCGTTGAGAGGCAGGTGCCTGCTTCACGGGTCACTCTCGACCCTTTCTGTCCCCAGGCTGACAGCCTGAACCTCACCACACAGCGGATCGAGGCGCAAGCGTGCGCTGATCCCTCTCGTCGGCAAATGTAGGCTTTGTCACCGACTCACCGTCACTCGAGCTTGCAATAATGACAAAACACTAAGAGAATACTTTTTCTTCCTCCCCGTTCCCTCTGTCACCTCTCCCCCCGATGCTTTATGATCCGTTCCTCACCTAGTCAAGTGAACAGCTCCTCGACACAATATTACAGGTGTCTTGTTTAAATACCTCCTCATAACGAGCTGCATTTCACACTTTAAATCACAGAAGTATTTTACAAGCCTGGTTCCAATCCCTTAGTGCAAAGTAGGCAGGAGCACTGGTAGGAGGCTATCTACTGTGCTTTTTAGGTTAGCCCACATCAAGTTCTGAGGTGCAGGCATGGCTCCTTTTTTGTTCTGCAGTGTGTGGGGAGAAGAGAAAAAATGTGGGATGGGACGCATTGGCTGTGATAGGTGGTAGAACGGGGTGGGCACAGGTTTCCATAGCGAAAGCTGCAAGAGCTCTGTTCTGCATTGCCTTATAGTTCAATAAAATGATTAAATCTTGTTCTTGGCCACTTACTTTACTACCGGTATCTACTTCACCTTGGAGAAGTGCCGGCCCTCCATATTAGCAGCAAATATTGGCAAAGCCAACAGTCTTGGCTTTTATGTAGGCATGGGATCTGCTTTTTCCATGCAGTGCCATAATGAGAATTGCTAGCCATAAGATGACAACAGCTGGAAAATGGTGCAAGTACCTGGTAATATGATGGCATTGTTTTGCAAATGCCTACCTCAAGCCGGTACAAGAGCCAACACGATTGGCTTTGCAAATGATTGTTTTTTAATAGGAATTCAGTTCAAGGAATCGATGCAAGGCTACATAAATTGCTTATAAATCAAGTGACTGGAAGATGTCAATTAAGAAGAAAAATGAGACTGTGGACAACCCTCTTTCCAAAAAGTCTAAACAGATCAGTGAAGAACCTGAGAATGACACACCTAGCTATGCTGACATCTTTAAGCTATTAAAACAGCTGGCCAATGATATGAGCGAGGTTAAAGCAACTCTGAATTATTTGTCTTGGAAAGTAAGTGGCCTAGAGACTCCCATGGTGGATGTTAAAAATAGGACATCCGGTCTTGAAAGAGAAGCCTCTGGAAGTTACAGAGCTTACAGGGAGTTACTGGAGAATATGTCTCGGATGCAATTAAGAAATATGAATTTGGAAATTCAGGGCTACAGTAACAATATTCGCCTGATTGGCATGCCTGAAAAGTCTGATCAACATCTGTCTGCTCTGGTGATTGATGTGCTGCAAGGAAGCCTACCTGGAAGTAATGTTCAACTAAATGACCTGGATGTATTTTTTAGAGCAAGAAGAAGTAAAGCCAAGACAAGTAATTATCAAATTTGCGAGAACCTCTGTGAAGGAGAAGGTGTTGAACATTGCAAGACAACGGGAATCTCTATCTTGGCAAGGAAACCAATTTCATATTTACCCTAATTTCCCTAAGGAAGTGGCAAATAAAAGGAAGGCTTTCACAGAAGCAAAGCACTTGGCCAGAGAGCCTGGTTTCAAAACTACTTTGATGAAGCCAGCAGTTTTAAAGCTGGTTTTGCCGGATGGGATAAAGCTCACTGACAACCCTGAGCAATCATGTGTTTGGCTCTTTCCTAGCAAAAAAACGTAGTTATAGGGAGTATGTTTGTTTGTTTGTTTGTTTTATTATTTATAATGCGCATCATACCCTAGGGTAACATGGCTCAGCAGTTAAAAGTATATGCGAAGCTTAGTTACACAGAAGTGAATACAGTTTACATACAGGTAATAATTACAAGGGTGTATATACAGGGGGTGCTTATTTACATGCAAAGTATGCAGCAGAGGAGTATACAGGCATTTTGCAGAGGGCAGTACATACAGAGTAAAATGGGCGAAGGTTGATAAATACAGGGATACACGCATAGAAGTGAAGATATCGTCTCATATGGTGGGTACCATGGCGGTGGCTGATCAGTTCTAACTGTATCCTAGTCAGGGGTTATTAATGCTGGTTTGTTCGATTTCAGCCATATGATGGTGTTGGATCTAAATTTGTGGTATGATTGGTCTGTTTTCAAAAAGTATCTTTTTCACCTCTAACGTTTACTTCCTATTCTTAACTATTGTGCTCATGTTACTATGTTTCCAAACCTTTAATATTATTTGTAATTAATTTGAACATATATTTCTTATATAAATAATTATTAGATATTTTACTTTACTTTTAATGTGCTGTTTAACGGGCGCGGTGCACGCACATTCAATGGTTTATTTTCGCCAATGTTCTTTGAAGCGCGTCACTGTAGCATGATAAGCGAATAGTTTAAAGAAAAGAACCTTGGGTAGGCTGAACGTACATAGACATGCTTACATCAGCATATGTCTACGCGTATTGGGCTGATCCTCTGGGGAAGTGCTCCGATGCGTGAACGAAAGGAATGTTTGATGTGAAGGCTCCTGTTACGCGGAGCAATTGTTCGCCTGTAAAATGAGGAAGGTAGTCGCATTAAAATGTTCAGTCCCTGTCTTTATGCTTGTTAAAATGTTTGGTTTGTTTTTAAAGCTGCGGTTATGCTCGGAGCGGTGTCTCATTTATGAACGTAGGTTCCGTTTATTTTTACGTCCAGGAGATTTTCGGTATGTGTCTGGGTAGGAATGTGATGTTATCTTTACTGTTTAAACTGGGCATTCGGAGTCAGTACAGACCTTTTACGCTGCTGGGGGAGTGTGAGTTAACTGACATTATAGCATTTCTGGAATAATCAGTGCTATGGTCATGCAATATGTAACCCACTGAGATGACTGGGTAGTGCAGCCTGGGTGTTATGGACATGACGTGCGTCCAGTGTGAGGACTCTTAAAGTTAGTTAATTTCATGAGTGATTTGCTATGGGCTAACAAAACATACACATGGCAAATAGAAGGGGATACAGTAAGGCGTACATTAGTATGCTAGTTAAATAAACATTCACTATGCAAGAGATTATTCTTTTGATGCTCAACACGATTTTAAAGATCAATTAGAATAAGATCATTATAAGTTAATGGCCCGCACAATTTTTTAAAGTACGACAATTATTTTTAGATAGAGGTCTGGCTGTTGGCTGTGTTTTCATTATCTTAAAATGATAATAAGCTCATGAGCCTATGTGGGTGCCATATGGATGGTGTTGTTATTGGAGCCTTTGGATTCAGTAGTTTGTTTTGGTATTGAGTTTAAATACTGTAATATGCAATGTTTATAAGCACTTCCATTGTGCTGCATGTTGCATGTCCGTCAAGTATAATACTAAGCAGGGGCGTGAGACCTCTACAAAGATGAACACTCTGCATATAATCGTAGAGTAATTTGGTTACATGTATTTAACTCAATATCGCAAACACTTATCTTCATTTTTGGTGAACCGAGTTCAAGAGGCACAGATAGTTAATATGGCTAATGGTTAGATTTGAGTTCTCTGATTAATCAAATCTGTTACAGCAATGCAGGGTATAGTTCACTATGTGAATACATTTATTGTAACGGCGGATTGCTACATTGCTCATGCGGTCTCTGTCTTTATGCTTGTTCAAATTAGTGTATCTTTCATATTAGTTCAATTGTTTGAGCATGGGTGACATTTAATTTATTTGGGCAATTGCATTGGGTAAGCTACATATTAAGTGTGATAAGCCCTGTTCTCACATTGGCGTTGGCAGCATTAAACATTTTTAGAGTGGGGGTGGGAGAGTTAGAGTCGTCGTTTTTCTATTTTTAGAGTGTTTCCTGGGAACACTATACTAACGTGCTACCTTGTTGTTACGTCTTTACAGTGAGCCATCTAATTGTAACCTATACCAGGTTTTTCTGGTGGCTTTATGTCCTGCTGGGGCATGGGCCTCCGCCTTGTTCTTTTCCTCTCTCTACTATTTCTACTTTTTCTATTGTTCCTGAATAACCATACTTGCTTTTGTGAGAACCAAAACAGGATTATTAATATGAATGCAAGGTTGATGAATCATCTCAACATCATCTCACGGAATGTAAAAGGACTCAAAACGGTGTCAAAAAGAACCAAAATGCTATCTTACTTAAGAACGAATTCATGTGATATTGCCCTCCCCCAAGAGACAAACCTAGACAATCTTGAGGCTGAAAAACTGAAACAGAGTTGGGTTGGTGAAACGTTCTTCTCAACCTTTACATCCAGCAAAAGGGGAGTTTCTATACTTGTAAAGAAAAATCTGCCAATATCAGTCCTCTCAAGTAAGTCGGATAAGGAAGGGAGAGTTGGCTGTGTTTTAATTAAAGTACAGGATTCAACAATACTTTTGTGTAATGTGTATGCACCGAATTTGGATGACCCAATTTTCTTTCAAGAGCTGGCTGCGTTGCTTCAAAGCTACAACGTAGATTCAATTATTGTGGCAGGTGATTTCAACAAAGTGCTGGAATCCGGCACTAGGTCGTTCAAATGAGGATTGCTCAAGAAATCCTAAAAAAAGCAAAAGATTCTTAGAGAGTCTAATGGGGGAGTTCAGACATTGGCAGACATTTGGCAATTGGAACACCCGTGTGATAGAGACTATACTTTTCATTCTCAGTGTCATGATACATACACCCGCATTGACTTTTTCTTGACTTCCGGACAAGTGACTTCAAGTTGTTATGACTCCAAAATTGGGCTCATTGCCCTGTCGGATCATCCTCCTGTATCTTTAAGCCTTTCACTGTAACATACTTTAATCAAATCGTCAAGATGGAGAATTAATTCAAACATTCTTAACAATGAGCAGATCAGAGAGGAGATCATAGAAGAAATCGAAAACTTTATTCAAATAATTAGGACTGAAGATGTTAAAATTTCAACTGTTTGGGAAACACTGATATGTTTTGTCCGTGGTGTGCTGATTTCTAAAACAGTCAAACAAAGAAAATTAAAAGCAAATGAAACCCAAAGACTATCCGCTGAAGCTAAGCGACTAGACAACTTTTTTGCAGTCAGCAGAGATGAAGTCACTAAAATTGAGCTGAGGAGAGCAAAGTACGAACTGAATAACCTAATCTCCAGCCAAGTGGACTAACCCCTTTTCAGGCAGAAAATGAATTACTTTGAAAATGGAGAGAAAGCAGGGAAGTTGTTGGCACACAGATTAAAGGTGGCGGAGAGTGGATGCTTTATTACTGCAATTGAGAGTCTAAATAATACTATGGAAACTCAACAAAAAGGAATAAACACATTGTTTTGTGATTTTTATGAAAAGCTCTACGAATCTGATTTGACTTGTGATGCGACAGAGATCGATAACTATTCTAGTGACATACCTCAACTCTCAGATGATGAATCAGCAAGTCTTAATGGTGAATTTACAATTGAGGATATACGATTGGCAATTTCTAAACTTACTGTAGGTAAATCCCCTGGTATGAACGGTCTACCAAGCGAGTTTTAAAAAATTCTACCTGATTCGGCCTTATAGCTTTTATGTGAAGTCTAAAAAGACGCTTTTGAATCCGGCTCAATACCAAAAACAATGCGGAATGCATTGAGAACAGTTCTGAGGAAAAAAGATAAATCCGCCACAAGATGCGAGAACTACAGGCTGATTAGCCTGATTAATTGCGATTGCAAAATTCTGGAAAAATGTTATCTGTACGTTTGAAATCAGTAATTACAACTATGGTTCATGTAAGCCTAGTTGGATTTGTTACTGGCAGGGCGGTAGCTGATAACGCGAGACGCCTGTTGTTGTCGATTGAGAAAGGACATAAACCGCAAGTAGCCAATGCTTTAATCTCACTGGATGCCGAGAAGGCATTCAATGGTGTGGAGTGGGCCTTCTTGTTTTCGTGCCTGAAGAGAATGAAATTTGGTCAGAACTTTCAACAATGGGTGCAGCTACTGTACAGGTATCCGTCTGCTAGTGTGCTCACAAATGGCCACATCTCTGATGATGCTTTTAAACTTCATAGAGGCACGAGACAGGGCTACCCGCTTTCACCATTGTTATTCATCCTGTCTATGGAACCATTGGCAATTTGTTTGAGAGCGGATGTCAATCTCCAACCGATAATTGGTAGCGATCATAATAATTTGATCTGGTTATATGCATACGATCTACTGGTTGAGCTCCAGGAATCGGCCAATGGTATACCCAAATGATGCGAGACATTCAGCAGTTTTCAGTAGTTTCAGGCTATAAAATCAATTGGAGTAAGTCCAAAATTCTACCACTCAACTAGTGTCAACAAAACTCATGTGCTCAATTTCAGTTCAGATGGTGTATGGTAAAGATGAAATACTTGGGCATCTGGATTGGTGCTGAGGTGGTAAAGTTACCAGCAATGAATTTTGGAATGCTCCTCCCAAAACTGATCTGGAGAGATGGGGTCTCTTAAAATTGTCTACGTGGGGGAAAATTCATTGTATAAATATGAACATGGCACCTCGAGTAAATTATATTTTGTCGATGTTACCAATCAAGATACCAGGTCAATTTTTCAGAGAAATAGACTGAATTATGCAAAAGTTCATTTGGGACGGGAAACCTCCAAGGCTTGCAATTTGGAAATTACAACTTCTGTTGAAACAGGGAGGGATGAATTTACCAAACTTCATTGACCACCATCTGTCATTTTCCACTCGCCACCCGTGTAAGATCATTGACTCAGATAATGAGCGTTCACATTACCTGACATGGGAGTGTGGTGCCGTGTCCCAGTTGGATCCCGAGGCACTGCTGACTGTTAAGAAAAATAAATCAAGCGATGCGTACCCTTTGACCCGTTTTTTACAGGATTGCTGGTGTGAAATCTCCAAACGCATGAATGCAGATCCCTACCTACACCTGGATGCCTCTATCTGGCTTAATACGGCCTTGAAATGTCAAGGTAAAGTCTTTTTTTGGTCAGAATGGTTCTTGGCGGGTATAAAATACTTTCATAATCTGATAGAAGGGGGCAACTGGATCTCATACGCACAACTAATTCAGACTCATAACATGGCGGATTGTACATTTGCTGAATACAGGAAATTGAAGGCTATTGATGCTACATGTCTTGGTATGCTTCATTGCCAACTCAGAATGTAGCCTGGTCAGCTCTGCAGATATGTTCAAGCGCCTCTCACTCGGCTGCTACGATGTACGGATTCTTAAAAGCTTGCTTGCCAAAAAGGTGATCCAAGGCTGCCAGCCATATGGGCGGAAGAGTTGGGAGAGGATATCGATCAAATTTGTTGGCAACGTTGCTGTGAGAATACTTGCCTGGTCAGTCTGGACTGCGGACTTAGGGCACCATAAACAAAATTTGCTCTTTAGATCTTACTGGACACCTGTAAAGTTATACAAGAGACAACTCTTGCAGGATGATCTCTGCTGGAAGTGCAAGAGAACAAGAGGATCTCTCAGTCATCTAATTTGGTTTTGTCCAAAAACAAGGACGTTTTGGGAGGGTGTTTGTGAGAGACTAGGATTGGTCTTGAACTGTACTGTTTCCCTTTCAGCCTCCTTACTGATTCTAGGAGACGTATCTGTGTTCAATGAAATCATCTTTGGCAGGATAACTTGGTAGCTCCGTGCCTGTATGATCGCCAAGAGGATGATACTGAGATCTTGGAAATCAAGCAGCTCCTTCAATATCGATGAATGGGTAGAGGAGCTTCTCACTGTTTCAACCTATGAGAAAGCCATCTACAAGAATACAGGAGACATTGAAAGGTTCTGGGACATTTAGAGAATGTTCTTGAGGTCTACAGATGATGTCGATCTTTCATTTGGGTTGTTGTGTCTCTGGGAATGATTATTATTGTTGTTAACACGTTTATATTCCTGTATTTAGGTGTTGTCGTTTGATTCCTCATTAATTGAGAGGAATGTTAGTTGATAATATCGTTTTATGGTTCTCTGTCGTAAAGTTATTTTCTTTCTCTTTCTCTTTCTTCCTCCTATTCTATTTATCATCTTTTTAATTTCATTAATTAGTTATAGTTAGGTAGTTTTAACTTTATTGTTACTATGTCAGATAAATTGGGTTTCATTTTATTGTAATAACTCATGTATTACACTTCTATATGTTATAATAAAAGGTTAATGTCATAAATCAAGTGGCTGGAGGCACACTTGATTAATACCGTTTTCTTTTTACATCAGGAGTTAGTTTAGCTGGTTTATAGCTACAATGAAAGCGCAGAGCTAGATTCAGAGATCCTAGAGGTGTGTGTTTTGGGCAGGGATGGTCAGAAAAGGAGTGGGACAGGCCACAGGGAATACCAAGGCTAGGATGGTCAACGTGTGTGTGTGTGTGGGGTAATGGGAGCAGGTAATAATATCTCAATGAAAGCATTGGAAGGCAATCAGTAAGATCATCCAGGTTGGCCACCTAGAACTACTTTAGCATTGTGGCATCAGGGCTGGGTACAAGGCACCAGGAATTAGTTGTGTTGATACTAGAGGCAGCTTTGTGTGCCATGACCCCTCCAGCACCCATGTGACACTGAGGGCCTTCTAGGCAGCAAGTGTTTTCTCTGTACAAACAAGCCAACGCCAAATAATATTGGGCAGGCACTCAATCTGTGGGCCACTGCCATGCTTGTTTGATAAAGGACCCATTATTTCCACAATAATTTCCTTGCCGTAGCTAGACCTGGCCTTTATGCGGTTTGACTCCTTGTGCTATAAAGGTTCTTTCCCAAATCGCTGCAACGAAAAACATCTAGCATAAAACGGTGATACAAACTGTAGCATCGTGTCTGTGGTTTTTGCTCTTTAAAAATACAGTTGATAGTCCCATGATAGTAAAATGGTTTGGAACGAGCTTCCTCCAGATGTTTTACACTACCAATCCTATAGGCTCTCACCATTTACTATGCTGGCTAGGGGTGATGGGAGATGTTGTCCAACACATCTGGTGATTGAAAGGTTGCAGACCTACTGATGAAAACTCCAAAGTCACACAAACTGTGGGAGCTGGGGAATGTGCCCAGGAGAGGTTAAAGGGATCTTATGCCTGCTACTTCTAGTTTATAAGCTTGGCCTAACTTGTCACGGATCAAGACAAGGTTCATCATTGCATGCAAAAATGTATCTGAACTAAAAAAGCCCACAAAACCCACATCCGTAACACATGAAAGGGCAAACACAACTCAAACATGAAAGCAGCCAAATCAAACCCCTAGAACTTCAGAAACATAGAATTTGATGACAGCAAAGGATCTCCAGACACTTTCATTGAACCTATTTCTCAGCCCACTGTCAATGCACAAGTCCTCTGCATAATAGAATGAGATATTGCATGGTAAATGAGTGTGGCAAAGCATCTTTTTAGAGGAGGGCCGCAAAACTGTCTTGGGTAGTAAAGATGCCAGACATCACAGAGTAACCCACCAACACAGAGCGCTATGCAGCCAAACAGTAGCGCTCGAAAGGTCAACAGCCTTCTGGCTAAAACTATGCAGACTCACAAAAAGATAGGCCTCCAATAGTATTGTGAGGCCTGGAACACCTCCGACTCATGCATATAAAGGCTCAGTGAGGGATGCTTTGCCTGCATCATCACCCCCATCTACACCTGTGAGTACCCCCCTTCCCGAGCTGGTGTGGTGAAGAAAGGCAGACGTCAAGAGATGGAATGACAGAAGTTGGAAAGCGAAGCATGAGCCGAGATGAGGAGGAAAGCTGGGGGTGAATAGAGAGGCAGTAGTAGGTGGTGGAGGAGACTGAGAATAAAAGAGAGAGAGAGGCTGGCAATAGCAAAGAGGAGAGAGGTACGACAGACCCTGAAAGATCTAAGGTGGCATCGACGAAAGAGGCAAATGCTGAGCCTTGAAAAGTGGGCCTTGGGATGGGTGGAGGAACATACACACACAGTGAAGCACTTAAGAGGTGCAGACAAAGCACAATTGCAGAGAGGAAGAGAAGTGAAGAAGAGCAGCTCCTCAACATACTAGCAGGTGGCGCGATGTCGAGTATACTGAGAGTGGGGCTGGTGGGCTGTAGAGCAAGCACCTTGAGATGAAGAAATGGTGAGAGGCTTAGCCAAGAGCTTGTAAAAGTTCAAGTGTGGCTTCCCTTTTGCGTACAACTCTAGGCCTTAGTGCAAGGTCAATTCATCACTGGCTGCAGCTGACCAGTACCACTCTGGATCTACGATGTGGAAGAAGGTCTCCCTATCGTGCTCCAGCTACCCAAGAACACCACCAAGAAAGTTGGAAATCCCAGCAAGTGAAACTTTTCCCAAAGTCTGGACTGACAGGAATTATTTGTAATTCTTTGTGTGTGTTTTGTTCAACCTGCAGATATCCCCCATCTGTTTTGTTATGTTAAGCCATTTGGGAAAACCAGGATAAGAGCTTAACAGTAACCGAAGAACGTTTGCTTTGGACTTGTGGAATCTTCCAGAGAGACACTGATTGTAGAGTGGATTCTGGGAACTGATCACACCTTGGTGAACAACTCTCCTGATCCAGATTATCATATTGTACATATTGTTGTTGTGAACATTGATTTAGCCTTTCCACCTGTAAGATACCGAAAAACGGAGTTGTTGAAAAAGATCTTTCTATGCCTATGTTAGATCCTTTTTACGTTTTGTGACAATGATCAGTCATGTTAGCAAAACCTTTCAACTCCTTTGGGCTGGATCAGTGTGCACGATTTGCACTCGCCACTAACCACTGGCTAGTAATTTTTGACTCTTGGAAAGTAAGAAACGCTGTGTTGTCTGTATGTATAGGTTTGAGGTGGCGAGTGACTGTTTCATGGCTGGCTATCAGCTTGCAATTTAGATTTTTGCCCCCACTGCTAGATCATTATAGTCTGCTTTGATACTACCAACGTTTGGTGACGGCAAGATTTACAGCTATATTAAATGTTTTTGGTGTCTATCATCTACCACACATCAAGGTTCCTATCGCTTTGGACAGCAAATTCTGTTCTTCAACAACTGTCGGCCCACTTGATTATGAACCTTTCCACTATGCCGATTTAGTGTAGCATCCACCCATTCTACGCCCTGACTGCTGCAGTGTTTCTCATCTTGAACTGGGAGCTATAACATCTGGCCACCCGATAGAATTGAAATGGCTTTTGTGTGACACAAAACTATTCTTTCCTTGAAACAAGCCTAAAAGTAGTTTCATTCAAATAGTTTGAATTTTCTTTAACACATTTTTATGAAACCTCATTATGCTATACTCACAACCAACACCCGCTGTATCCTAAGTAAGCCATCTTATCATCATCACTCACTTTGTTTGGATAATAAAATCCATTAAAGTACACATTTCAAAATGCAAAACATTAAGTACACATATTGCCATATGCAACCATATTGTTTAATTGTACTTAGAATCATTATGTACAATATGTGTACAATATTTAAGACCAGTATACAAAATAAATAAGCTATATTATTATAATCACTAGTATCAATTATTTCCCTGGTAAGATACTTCAACAAATAACCTCTCAGTTTTAGGGAACTTCTCATGTAAGATAATAGTGTCCAGGTCACCAATGGCGTATTTACTGACACTAGGATGAGCAGCGCAGGTCTGCATTGAGTAAAACCCAGGTTATGAAAGAGAGGAACAATGGTGTTTCAGCATATATCATGATATATTGGACACATGAAAATAAAGTTCATAAAGTCTTCAGTGCATTAGGTGCAGAATCGACAGTTGCATTGCCCACCAAATTCGTCAATTTAGCCATAATTGATCGCAAATTAATCGAGTTAAATCTGTCTCTAGTAATGTGGACCCGCTCACGTTTATAATTAGACCAGATAAGCTAGCCAGCAAGTCTAAACTACGATAGTTGTCTACACACCACAAGTCAAAACATTATCATATTTAAATAGATTTCATTTGTGTTTGGGTGCACGCAAGATGAACAACTTTGGCGCAAAAGTCATATACACACAAAGAAAAGGCTGGGATCCCAATTAAGGGACACCCCTAACCCGTGCACATTTTTAGATTGAAGGAAGCCAGTCGTAAACTGATTTTATGACCAATATAAATATGCATCACACATTCAAAGACAACTAATTTTAAATTCAAGTACAAAGAAATTCAAAAGCAGTTATCAAACTCCAGAGTAGTTAAAACAATGTTCTGGTTCATTCAATCAGTGCTCATCATGTTTCGGGAACCATTTCCCTTCTTCAGGAGCTATGTAATTATCTATTTATAATGTAGACACAAAAAAAACAATTTTAGGGCAAAGTTCTGATGATAATTAGGATAGTTGTTTAAATATCATAAAAGAAATCCAAACCATATTCTCCAATGGTGAGTTAGAGGAAGACTCAGCCTAGAGATAAGGAGTGCATCAGACACTTTTACTTCCTAAAAATATGCAAATACCCCCCAAAAATGAAAATATGGAGTAAAGGGGGAGGGGGGCGCTGTTTCGCTCGATGGAGTTGGCAGCCTGAGTGCCGAGCTCCTGACTGGGCTGATCCTTCTTTAAATGAATAACCATATATACACTGCAAATCCTTGCTTCCTTGTGCCATCCTGCGTGGGGACCTCCATACCCCACTCCTGCCGACTTGCAGACCTGAGGACCCGGCAGCGGCAGAGATAAAGCTGCATGGAAATCGGCGCTGAGCACGCCTGACCCGCCCCGCTCTTCGGCTCCAGCGCCCGCGGCCTCACTGCCTGCTGTGTGGCGCGGCGCCTTGGGCCTGTGGGGGGATGGGCGGCGCTGCCCCGATCGCATGCCTGCCGGCCATTTTACGGCCAGGTGCACTTCGGAGACATCCTCGCCGTACAGATTTGTGAATCGGGGTGCTACCATGGAGGCGACCTGATTACGGCTGTGCCCCCCGCTCGCCTGGAACGCTACCTGTTCACCGTGGTCACCCCTTCGAGTGGACGCACTGGGGGCGAGTCTTCGCTGGGGGACCCTGCGGCCGAGCCTGTGCTGGTGCGCGGGTCTCCTGCCCCCCCCTCCGCTCTCTACTACCTGCACCATCACCCTCCACGGACCGGAGGCACGGTAGGAGACCCGGGAGGGTCGCGCTCCCCAGTACAGTGTGCCTTCGCCCCCTGCGACGTCTGCACATGCTACCCTGAGGGCCCCCTTGATCCCTCTCTTGCCCTGGTTGGGAGCGCTCACGAACAGTGGGGATAGCGGCTGATAACACCGGAGCCAGCACCTTCCCCTGCAGTCTACTGGGAGCAAGTGTCACGCCAGCATGATCCTTTCTTTTGCTGGAGCTGGCGGAAGTTACCCCCTCTGAAACCCCCTGATACCCTCTGAGGCCAGTAGCTGATAGCTCTGAAGAGCGGGCACGGACTAGACACCCTCCAAGACCCCAGATTATCAGCCCCCACCTGCAACGGGGGCGGCCCCGGGCGGGGTCTAGGCGCCCCTTTGATTTCTCGTTGCCCCGGGCCACTGCACACAACTGGATTGCCCACCGTGGGACAACTGGCCAGGCCGGCGCCCCGTGACTGAACCCTCTGGACCCTCCCTTCCTGGGGGCACCTCGGAGGCCGCAAGCTTAACTCCCTGGGGGGTGGGAATGTGTATGCATCGCCTATCAACACACCCGCCGAGGCACATCACCTAGTCTCACCGAATTACCCGGCTGACCGCGGGTCTGAGAGGCGGTCTCCAGTACATCTCACTGGTGTCTTGGCGGACACCCCTTTACTGACACACAGAGCACTCACTGCTCACTCCCTGCCCTCTATTGGGACACTTTTCCGCCCTGCATCTGGATATTATTCGCCTGTCTTCCCTCTCACTCAGGTGCTCCTGGAACAACATCACGGTGGCCCGCATGTCCTTCTGACTGCTCATAACCTGCTTGTCTCGATCGCCAAACAGGAACATTAAAGAGGGCTGTTACTAAGAGCGCCCACTCTCCAAGCCCCTATCACATGTACCTAATTACCTACTTGGATCGCCCACTGAACTCTGATTAGAGGACACTCTCCTGAGATCCTGCGGCTCTTTCTCCTACCAGCGTTCTGAACCTATTTAACGCAGTTGGACTGTGCGGGTCACCCTGAGCGCCCGGCCCGGCTTCATCTCTTAGCTCGCCTCGGTCCCTCCTCGGTGAGCTCAGGCCTGTGGGTTCGCCCCTGGCCAGTACCATGACCAAAGGAGTGGGGAAAAAACAGTGCTCCATCAACATGTTTGCAAAAACTCAGTCGAAATCTGCGGAGGGGGCACCGGAACAGGTGTCGTCCAGCTCAGCACCCGATGACCCTGTCGATTCCCAGAGAATGATGGAATATATCCGCGAAGGCTTCACCACGCTTCATTCCAAACTAGATAATATGAATGGTACCATATCCTCCATCAAAGCCCACATTGAGAGGACTGATAGCCGGGTGGCGGAGATGGAGACGAGGGTGAGCGCTACAGAGGATGACCTGGGCTCCCTGCGCACGGAGGTATCTTCGCTCTCCAGCCGTGTCCTTGAGGTCGAGAAAAAGAATGAAGACCTTGAATCCCGCTCTAGGCGGAACAAACTTCGCATCATTGGAGTTCCTGAAGATGGCATCAGGGAACCTATGGAGGACTATGTACAAGCACACTATTAACACTACTGGATTCTCCAAAGCTTTCGCCACAGTTCGCGATAGAGAGAGCCCGATGCACTCTAACAGCTAAACCCAAGCCGGGCGCACCTCCATGCCCCATCATAGCCAGGGTTCGAAATTTCCCTCCTCAGGGCAGCAAGAGCCAAAGGCGAACTACTATTAGGAAACGCCAGGATTCATCTATACCCTGACTTCTCTGTGGCTGTTTAGAGCAGAACGCAAGACCTTTCTGGCGGTAAAGAAGAGACTAAGAGACCTGGGAGTCAAATACTCTATGTTATAACCCGCCAAGCTAAGAATTGAACACTCCAACCAGGTGTTTTTCTTTACAATCCCAGAGGAGGCTTCTAGGTTTATTGATGAGCACTTCCCCGGCTGACCTCCTCCTGCAGCATGTATTCACTACTGTCACGTCGCTCTGCTGGTTGTCTATGAGTCAAGTCACCTTCCTGTTCTAGCAAGCTGGGAGACCGTTTCTCCCAACCATGAGTAATTGTTTAACTACTGTGGGGCCATTGCATGCCCATTTGCATAAGGTCCTACCTAGGTTACGCACAACCTACTCGTCAGGCACCATGTTTATCCTTAAATTGCCCCCAGTCCGTAGCATTGCCGCCAGTCCAGTTCACAGGCCCCCCGGCGTTGATGCCACTGGTTTGGATTTGATTAATAGGATATGGGGTCATCATTCCTCTGTTTGGGGGAGGGATGTGGGTGGGGGTGGGTGGAGTTGGGTGTTATGTTAAAAAAAAGCTTGGCGTCCACAGAGGAGGTAGAGCACGAGGCAATGTCAGGTCAGAGTTACTTGAGTTGGTGACAAGTGTTAGTGTCTCACGGGTACCCCTACACTGTTGACCGAAGATAACTTAAATTTCATGAGCTGGAATGTGTGGGGACTGGGCAACTACAAGAAAATGAGACAACTGCAACTCCAGGCTAAATGACTTGGGGTTAAAATTCTTTTCTTACATGAAACGCACGCTTGTACTGAACACTGTGATAAGTTTTCTAGAACTCGGGGCTCTCAAAGATACTTCACCAACTACTCTACCAAAGCTGTGGAGTTATGACCCTAATTCACAGGATCCTTAAGTTTAATTGCATATCATCAAAGATTGACCCCCAGGGCAGATATGTGTTACTCCATGGCACCCTATGTTAGGGAGAATTCTCTGTATAGGCTAATTTCCCAAACCTAGTGAGTTCCCCAGCAGCTTTGCTGGATTCTTGGGGTTTATTTTTTTCTCCTGCTAAGAGTGAGACTCTTTTTCTCCCACTCTTAGGCATGATTTGAGAATGTCCTTTGACTTTGTAATGTGTTTTATGGGCTATGGGGTCTTTTACTCCATAGGGTTTTATGTGTTTTTGGTAAGTGTGTTACACAGCACCCTCAGTGCAGTAACACAGGGGTGTCATAGTGACCCCCAAACATAGACTCCATACCCTGAGACTGACTACTGTCTCCCAGGGCATGTAAAGTCACCATTGACTTTACTAGTCTTAAATTGTGAACAGAACCAGTACAAACCACCATATTGTGGAAGTACTGGTAGGGGTAATTAGATTGCCCCTGGGTCTGTTTTTCGAGGGGGCACTGTGCAGTCCCCCCTCGTCGAGTTTCTGGCTGGTGGCAGTGGTTACCACGCGAAATATTCCACCGGAATATTTCCTATGGGAATTTCCCATTCATTTTAAACGCACCACTTTTTTGGTGCAATGTTAAAGATACTGCCGGGTTATTTATTTTTATTCCCCGGTTGGGTCTTTTTGCCAGGACTCGGTTTTAAAATGGCGTTTGTGTTCGCCTCTGTAACTCCAACCCAAGTCGAGCCCTTTGTTCCACTTTTGGCGGGCTTCTGCACAGAAGCCACCAAAAGTGGTGCCACTCTGTCTGGGTCTACAGGATGTGTGGGAGGGGGGGTTTAGGCACCCTGGACTGAGTTGCCTCGGCAACTGAAGTCGCACTCTTGTGTGATTGGCCCAGTGGTGAGCCGCCTGGCTCACCACTTAGCATGTTTGAGTGACAGCTAGGACTGATGAATGGGGGTTTTCTGCATAAAAGCAGGGCTTTGGGGACTGGAACTTCAGAAGTCGCCACAGGACCAAAGAATCCGAAGACGGAGAAGCTGAGCCGACCTGCAACGACAACACCACCGGTGGAGCCCTGCTGAACCGCCTCACCACTTCCCGACGACAGAGAAGATCTTCATCCCGGAGAGTCTTCTTCCTTTGAACTGGTGGGGATAACCAGTTTGCCCTCTTTTGGCCTTCCTGGATCGTCTCGTGGTCGAATCGCCCGTGCCAAGCACCCCGGCGGCCGGATAGCCACGCTCCACCACTACCGCGAATAAAAGGGTAGTACCTTTTAACCGGGAAACTCCACGGCTGGTTTCTTCCCTGACAGTGCAACGACTTCCAGCTTTCCTCCCCGTCGAGATCTTCTCTTCCCCTGGATGAAGCACCGACTTGCATCCGCTTCTAGGAACAACTGCCCACGCTGGAGCTTTCTCACCATTTCAGGTACTGTGTCCCACCTGCTCACCCTTGCAACAGACTGTTCAAGGTATACCGTAAATCCTTGACTCTCTATCCTGGGGTGACCTGGGACCTGTTAACTAACTTTCTCTGAACTGATCCAACTCTTTTTGAACTATCTGCAAAGACTTTTAAAGTATAATTCAACTGTGTGAGCTTGGACACATTCCGCCTTGCTCTCTCCAAGAGTGGGCCTGGCCTATGAACTTTCTTGCTCTACAGTAGACTCTGCCTTTCCTGACTTGCTGTGGTTCTCTAAAAAGTGTTGATATTGTGCACTTTCCTGATTCTGCCTTTTTCCCTCCCTTTTTAACTAACTTATTGGAGTGCCATCTTAGGTAAGCGCTCACCTCTGTCTGCAAATAAGTGGTGTTTTAACTAAGACTTGTTCAATAAGTAATCAGGCATGTATATATATTGATAGTGACTGTGTTTGAACTTGCTTGCCATATTAGTGTTAGTGTATTTTACAAGTGTGTTTTTAAATAAATAATTATATACTTTATACCAAAGCTCTGGGCAGTGTTTGCTTGTGCTACTGTATCTTTGTACCTATTTTGTATACTCTATATACTGTCTAACTCTTCTTGAGAGAAGTCTGACTGCTCAGCCACAGCTACCAGGTAAATCTGGGTGGTACAGACTGCTACCAATTGGGTTTACTGCCAACACCTGTAGTCTTAAACGTTTTGCAGTGGTCCCTAAGGTAACTGCACAGGTTTCTGCCTAACACCCTACAACATAGGGAGGTGGTCCTATTGAATATCTAAGGCCCCAACATTGACGATCCAGAGTTTTACTTGCACCTTACGTCCCTTCTAGACAGCTTCCCTTTACTACCAATCCTATGGGTGGGTGACTTTAATACGATATTTGACGTGGACCTAGACAGATACGGCTCCAAACCCCATCAACTCTCCAAAGCAGCTTACACCACATTGAGATCCCTTCCCCGGCTAGCACTCGTAGATGCATGGAAGCTTCTTTATCCCGATTCCCGCTCATATTCCTTCTACTCCTCCGTACACGATTCATACTCCCGAATCGATAGATGGCTAGTATCTGACATACTGATGAGGATCGTGGTCCGCTTAACGATCCTCCCCAGAACACTCTGACCATTCACCAGTGACTATTTCCCTCTGCTGGGGCCCTGACTGAGACCGGATTAGGCAGTGGAGAATGAAACCTCACTCTCTCCTCGACTCTGTCTTTAGCTCTGAGCTGGAGAGTGCCATCGAGGAGTTCTTATAAATTAACGCCCGGTCGGTGTCGTCACAGGCCACCCTCTGGGAATCATTTGAAGCTTACATTAGGGGCATTGCCCTATCCAAGGAAAACGCCATCCTGAGAGCAATCCGAAGGGATATCGCCAAATGCGAGGCCACACTTTCCGCCTTGGAATCTCAGTGTGCATTACATCAAACCCCTGAAACTGTAGCATCCATAGGCACGGAACTCGACACTTTTCGCACCCTCGCGGACTGCGAACTGAAATTCTTGGACAACCATGGCCTTGCTAGGAAATACAGGGAGGGCGAACGCCCGGGCCGCCTTCTAGCCAGGCTTCTCCGTCGTGAATTCGTCTCCCCGCACATCCCTGGAGTGGAGAGGCCCGATGGCTCCCTGGCCACTTCGCCGCAAGACATCAACTCTGAATTTCTAGCTTCCTACGAATCTCTGTATACAAAGGCGGACTGTGTTCCGATAGTGGAGATCAACTCCTACCTAGATAGCCTTCGTCTCTCGAACCTCTACCCTGAAACCATTGGTTCTATCGAGGGCCCATTCACCCCCAAGGAGTTCTCAGATGCCATAGATTTGCTGTTGTCTGGCAAATCCCCGGGCTCAGATGGCATCCCAATTTAATTTTACAAACGTTTCAAATCGCTCCTTCTTCCCCACCTGATGGCCCTCTGGGAGGAATCAGTGCAGGCAGGCAAAGTTCCCCCCTCTCTTCATGAAGCCATAATAATTGTCTTACTTAAGCCCGGCAAGCCCCCTACCCAATGCGGATCATACCACCCACTCTCGCTCATTAACTGCGATGTAAAAATCTACGCCAAACTACTAGCCCTACGCCTGGCCCCCTTCATTCCGCACATCGTTCATCCGGACCAGTCAGGTTTTATTCCGGGACGCTCCACCTCCCTAAACTTGAGGCGGCTCTTCAACATAATAAGTAGGATCAACCCAAGTAAAAATACTCCCAACAAAATCAGGAAACGGACACGTAGAACCTTGTGCCCCTGCTTTCAGCCACACAGCTCCATGGATATGTTTGGACCAGTAGTGCACGTCATACCACAGGATGAAACTACTATTGTAACTGCCTGATTGGAAGACGTAAACATGCATCTTTTAATGTGCATGAATAACTAAGTGCAAAGAAATAATTATTACAAAAACATTTTTGTTTTTCAGTTAAAATTATTTTCCATGCTTAGTAAATACTCCCATTGGGAATTAGACTTACATTTTTACTCCCTAAAAAATCATTTTACTCACAATTTTAAATCTTTTAAATCTAGAGAGTAAAATACTCCCACACCAAATCTTGTCTGGAGAACTAGGAAGACTATCTTAACAATTATATGTAGCCAGACCAGTCAGGGCCAAGAGTGCATAGTTACGATTAGAGAGTTTGGCAAGTTCTCTAGTTTCTCTCTCCCTTGTCATGCGTTCTAAAATGTTTTCCTTCATTTCAGTTCCACTTTTCCGATTCAAGTTAGATGGATTCATAAAATAAGAACCAAGGTTCAATCTATCCAAATTTACTTTCACATAAAGCAACCATGGAGTACCTAATTTGTTGCCTTGCGAATGTAGAATATGACTCAAAATGAGTTGTATAAAAGGTTAATTGGCTCAGTACATAGCTTATCCTCTAAAATGGAGAGACCAACTTCACTGTGAACTACAAAGTTCAAAGCAGATTCATGCAGAACGAGTATCTTTTTGAAAAATCAATGTTCATGGTTTGAAACAGTAGTACCTTGGAGGTAGCCCACAAGCCTGACCTGTACCTTGCAGAGGCATTTGCATTGGCTTTATGTACCTTTTGATATATACAATGGATGAGTTTTGTAGATACTACTTTGTAGATACTACTTTGATTTAAACCACATCCTAATTTGTAATTGTTTTACTGTTCATTCTACCTTATTTTAATTTCCTTTCATGGTCCCTATATACCGGCCACCACTCCACTTGTATTACTATATTTTTATTTTACTTCTCCCTTCTTTATTTAATGTATCGAATTTCCGTTCTTTGTAGCTGCAATTGTGGCTGGAGGTTGCCTGGCCTCCACCTGCCATGGGGCTCGCCCCAACTGGCGTGTCTGTTCTTTATTTCATTTCCTGCATTCACTCACCCGCAGTCCTTCTTCCTTGGCTGCGGTCTTGGCCCCAGGGGATTGGTCTATGCGATAGCTTGTGCCTATAAGGGTCGATTCCTCCTAGGAGGTGCCGGGCCGCGCCATGCGTACCGAAGTCCTGCCAAAGTCAAGCCTGTCTGTGCCTGTCCATAGTAGGGGAGGCTCCTTCACCTGGATGAATCAAGCTGTTGCTAATCATACAGTCTACTCTCGATGTCAACTGCTCCTGCTTGTGCCTCAGACAACAGTGCTACCTGAGGGCTGTAAGATGCAGAGTAGGGTGAGTGATTCCAGGTCCTCTTCTCACGCTTCTCTGAACTTCCTACTCTTGAATGCTCGCTCATTGGTTGTGCATTCGGCTCAATGCCATGATCTTTTGAATGACCTCACCCCTGACTTCACCTGTGTCACTCAGACATGACTTTTCTTGAGGCATCAGGTCCTGCTCTGATCCAAATGTTGCTGCCTAATTTTAAAATGTTGCACTCTGACCGTCCACCTACTAGGACTTGGGGTGGCATTGCAGTTATTTTTAATTCTCTTTATTCTGGCTCCCAGCTCACAATTAGCCATCATATCAAAATGGAGGCTATGCTGGTGTGTTTCTCCTCCCTTCCTACCTTTTGTATTCACATTCTGGTCGTGTGCCGCCCCCTGACCACAACACCTCCTTCTTTGACGCTCTTCTTGATTTTGACGCAGATATTCATCTCAGGCACGCTCATCTCCTTATTGTAGATTACTTTAACCTTGAGGTAAATGATACCTATCACCTTAAAGTCCAAAGCTTCCTTTCATTTATGAAGGAAGTGTCCTTTGTCCAACAAGTCTCTGGCCCTACTCATGGTCCAGGTAACACCTCCAACCTCATTTTACCTCTGGCCTCCATGGTCACGGTCTATCTAAACTTTCCAGTCATCTGTACTGATCATCTTAAAGTCCCATTTATTTGGGATATTGGGGTCCCTAAGCCGCCTCCTCAGCCCTGCGCCTTACTTCAGCGTGGCTGGCGCTCAGTTTCACAAGCTGATATTGCCGTGCAGATCTGCTCGTCACCCTGAAACCAATCCCATAGATCTAGGCTCACTGTCTGATACATTGATTGAGGTAACAGATTTTCTGACCCCTGTTAAGAAGTCCAAACTGTCTGCACGCCCTTCTCAAAGGTGGTTCACTGAGGAACTTTGGCACTCCATTTGAAGAACAGAAAGCTGGAGCGCAAATGGAGACTTTCCTATGCCCCTCTTGCCACAGACTGCTACGCACATTGTGCTATCATTAGTGCCAACAGTCTCATTATGCCTCACTTATTGAGGCCTCCGTTAACCATTCCAAAGAGCTGTTCAAAATTGTACAGGGTTTTTCCACAGCGGTGGCAGATCCCGCTCCTTCCTCGCAGGACCTGTGCGACTCCCTGTCCCTCTTTTTCTGTGGACAAAATTAGTCAAATCAGGTCCAACATCCATTCTACTTCTCTTCAGTTAACCACCCCTTCTTTTCCCCCCTATTAAACCCCCTGTCCTCTGCTTCCTGGTCCGTATTGCCTACCTTTTCTTCTACTGGGGTTTCTGCAGCTGTAGCTAAACTGAAGTCCTCCTCCCCGGGGGCCCAATCCCGCTCAGTATAATACAGGGCAGTGTGCCCCGCTTCATCCATCTGTTGACGAATGCTATCAACATCTCCTTCTCTACAGGGGTGATGCCCCCATCTCTCAAGCACGCGACTGTTATCCCTATGCTGAAAAAACCTTACCTGGACCCTCTGGTCCCAGCTCATTTCCGGCCTATCTCTCTCTAGCTCTCTATGAAACTTCTTCTGGAATCTTTGGTCTGTTCTCTTCTCACTACCTATCTTGAGGAGTCCTTGTTCTTTGACTCCTCTCAGTCTCGTTTCTGTCCGGATCGTGAGACCAAGAGTGTCCTGATCTCTGTCATGGACGATCTGGCACGGACGCATGATAAGCGTGGCATCCACGCTTTGCTGCTGCTGGACCTCTCTGCTGACTTTGACACCATCAACCATGTGGTTTTGCTTGATTGCCTGGCAGAGGCAGGCCTCTTGGGCCCCGTCCTGGTTTGGTTCTCTTCTTTTCTATCGGACCATCGCCAAACTCTGTCTCTCTCCCTCAATGGTCCGCCATCTCTGCGATCTTATTCAACGCCTACATTCAACCTCTGACCAAGCTTTTCTTCTCCCACGGCTTCCTCTGCTATTCGTACAGAGACGACACACAGATCCTGGTCCGTCATGACCTCTCCATCGCTGAGTCGGCAGCCAAGTTCCTTGTCTGTCTGGAGGCCGTGGGGGAATGGATGCATAAAAAAAGGCTCAAGTTGAACAGCAATAAGACTGAGGTGTTGGGCCCCTCCTTGGCATCCTCTTTCTGGACCACTGATTTCTGGCCCTCTCTCTTGGTCCTTTTCCCTCACATGTTCACACTTTTAAAGATCTTGGGGTGAATCTTTCCTCCTCCCTCTCTATCGAGCCACTGGTCAGCAAGTGTCTGTCAGGCTATTTTCAGCTGAAACTTCTTTGTCACGTTCTGCATTTCATCCCAGGCCATCTTTGTGCCCCGGTAGTCTATGCTCTCATCACCTCCTCGATTGACTACTGTAACTCTTTATTTCTTGCTCAACCCGCCTATGTTATACAGTGCCTTCAGGTCCCCCAAATCTGCTGCACTTCTTCGTCGCGTTTCTGCCTTATATCCCACCCCATCTTTGTGCCCCAGTAGTCTCTGCTCTCATCACCTCCTCGATTAACTACTGTAACTCTTTATTTCTTGCTCAACCCGCCTATGTTATACAGTGCCTCCAGGTCCTCCAAATTTCTGCTGCACGGCTGGCCACCTCCAACCTTCGTTGCTCCCATATCTCTCCCATTCTCCTGGGTCGTCATTGGCTCCAAGTAGCCAAACACATTTGCTTCAAAGCTCTCTTCTGGGTACACCGTGCCTTCTATGGTTAAGGAGCTGAATATTTACAGGCTAAAATCTGGCCATATGTGCCTGGCCGAGCTCTGCGATGGCCATCGCATGTCTCCTCCCCATCCCTCTGCTGAAATATAGTCAAGACTGGGGACGTTCTTTCTCAGTGTTAGCCATGAGCCTCTGGAATGCCCTGTTGCACCCCTTGAGGGCAATGCCCACCCCTCTGGCTTTCCGTAAGGCCCTGAAAATGTACCTCTTCTAAATCTTCGTCTTCCCCCACCGTTCTGCTAGTAGCACCAAGATGCCTCCGGGTGAATGTCATGCTTACTAAATTCCACACAATACAATAAACCGATAAATACTCCTAAAGCCTGCATACATTTTGCTCTTTGGTTATCGAAATGGCTTGCCCCATTGAATTTAGAGGAAAAAGAAACACCCAAATAGTTAAAGGACGTGTTAACCCTTTGAGGTTGATTCCCAATATAAAAAGACATTCATTAGAACGTTTTGTTATTCGTTGTGTGGACTATGACTGCTGATTTGGGTACATTTACTGTCCGATCAAAGTCACTTATAAAATCACAAAAACAAAGTGATATGGGGCCTTGCAATTAAGTCAGTGTCACGCACAAATGCTGCAAAATTGAGATATTCTAATGGATTCTTTCCTCCCATTGTTTCCTCATCTATGGTATCCCTATCCCAGTGCCGCTGTTCTCTGGAAATTCTTCCACTGCCAGGGGGCACAGCACGGCTCTGCCCGACACCTCTATGTGCCCCTTGCCTGACATGATGTCTGGGTCAATATATATAGCAGCGCCGCCCCCCGTGATCTCTGTTCCTTTTTTCCGCTCAACCTGTTTGCTTATCAGAACACGCTCGTTGAGCGTACCTATTGTTTCATTCACCATGCCTACACCGTCCAAGGCCTCGGCTTCAAGCCATGTGCAGTCTGCGGCCGGCAGATGTCAATCTCAGATCCACACTGTATTTATTTATATTGCATGCACGAAGAGCGTGACAACCATGATTGCAGGTCATGCTAGTCCATGCACCTGAAAGCCCTCCCAGAGAGGGAGGAGAAGATCTTCACATTTGTCCACAAGGCAAAGGGTGAGGCTCTGCAATTTTGTTCGAGGTTGCACGGCTCTGAACAATGCCCCAAAGAACAACCTGCTCCGTGCAAGGAAAAGGATAAGAAGAAGCAGGATCGGAAGAGGGCCCACTCCCCAAGTGAGTCCTCACACCAACATTCATCTTCCTCTTCGAAGAAGAAGAGTCATCTCTCCCGGGAGTACCCTTAGCGTCCAGCCCGCGTACCTTTTCAGACCCAATCGGAAGAATGGGAAAACATCTGCCTGAAGATGTTGTTCATCTTCCCCAAGGCGCCGGCAGCTCCAGCTTCGGTGCCTGTGGCACAGGCGACAGTGCTGTCAGCTTCAGCTACAGTGCCGCAGGGACCCATGGGTCTCTTGCAACTGGCAGGGTAACCACTGCTGCATGCCTAAGGGCTTGGACATGGACCAGGCAGAGACAGAGGTCTCTCGATACTGACAGCACCTGCCTGCAGGAGCTGTGGCTTCTGCATTGGTGTCGTCGTCTGCGCTGAACGGCGTTGTGGACACTGTGTCTCTGGGGGAATACGTCCCACTCCCTAGGGACGCCGTAATGTCAAAGATGTACAACATCTGTGATGAGGAGGGTGACCAGGTCCCCTGTTGGCGGGAACCTATGGGGTTTAGGGAGGTATGGGACTTCCCGGAAGAATTCTACAGAGATGGTGGAGACATGCTGGGCCTGGCAGAGGACCTGCAAGGGGCCAGTGGCCTTAACACCTGCCCAGAGAGGGACATTTTGCCAGCTCCCACCCAAGGCAAGCCGCAAGCCACCTTCCAGCACTTAATGGCTAAGGTGGACAGTATTTTGGGGCTATCCGCCCTGTCCAGGTACAAGGTTCAGTATGAACTTTGCGATATTCTGGACAATGCCTCCAAAAAAGAGATGCTCCTGCCTTTCAATGTGGCAGTGAAGGCCCCCGTATTGGAGGTGCAGGAGAAACCTGCCACTGTTCCAGCAGTGGACAGAGATCTGGCGAGGAACCACCATCGCACCGGACGGGGAGTGGAAGAGGTTTGACGCATGGGGCAAGAAGGTGTTTGCGTTGGGCATTCTTGCCCTGCAGGGCGTGAATGCCTCTTGTGCCATGGTTAAGTTCTCCTTTGCCCTTTGGACGGTGGTGGCCAATGAGGCTGAGTATGTTCCAGAGGGACAGATGAGGGACAGTTTCCTGTCCTAAGTGTCTGATGGCAAGGAGGTGGTGCGCCAGATGCTGCAGCCAGGACTGGACACTGCAGACTATGGGCAGGTCCATGGCCACTAGCACATTGGTCAGGCGCCACTCGTGGTGGAGGACATCAGGGTTTGCGGCCGACATCTAGACCAGGCTGTTTGACATGCCTTTTGACGGGCAGAACCTTTTTGTAGCTAAGACTGACGACACCCTCCAGAAGATCCAGTCATCTATCACAACTGCTAAATCCTTAGGGCTAGTGGTGCAGCAGCCTTCTGCAAAGCCGTCGTCTAGGGGCAGGGCTTTTTGCCCCTTTCCCACCTTTTCCCCATGGGGCCATGGTCAATCTGCCCCGGCAAGAGGGCAAGGCAGGTTTGACGAATTGACTTCTGCCCTGCATGAGTTCAAGGATGAGGAGAGGCTAAAATTCCCACTCAGCCCTCACACTTCTACAAATCTTCTTTGCAGTTTTCAGTCATTCAGCAGTGCCGAACTAGACTTCTTGGCGCTGTGTGAAGATCGGGAGGGAGCAAAAGGCAGCAATGGAGGGTCCTGCTAGTTCAAATGTGCTAAACAGTTCTTGAAACATGCTCTGAGCAGTTCAGTGGTGGCGTAAACCACTAGGATCCCAGCTGTCTTGGCTCTCTTGGCGCTCAGGGACAAGATGAGCTCTTTTATCATGCTCCCAATCATGGGGAGGCTGGCACACAGCTGCAGGGGTCCTCAACCATGGTGAGGTCCTGGTTACCACTGTGGCCGGCAGAGATGCGGTCTTGCTTCAGCAGCAGATCACTTCTTAGGTTGCTGTGAGTTCCACTCCAGGGACAAGATGGGTCCTTGTTCACGGGCTCCCAAACATGGGGGAGGCTGGCACAGAACTGCAGGGGGCCTCAAACACAGTGAGGTCCTGGGTACCGCTGTGGCTGGCAGAGAGGCAGGTCCTGTTCCAGCAGCAGATTACCCCCAATGGTCACTGGGGATGGTAAGCGGACAGAGCTGGTCCCTGCCTTGGATCACCTGCCTTCACCTCACAACTTTAGAAAGGACTGCTCTCTTAGCAAGGTCCAGTGAAATCTTCTCAAGTGAGGATCCAAAGATGCTTCAAGATAATTCCCAAGACGATTCAAAGACGTGGTGGAAGACCCCTTCTTTTATAGGCAAAGGCCCCGAGGTGTTTGGACTAAAGCTAGCCTGCTTCAGAGGTCCAATCCCTGCCCTTGAAACGAGGGGACTTTGTCCTTATGATGTCACACCCAAAGTGCTTTGCTCCACAGGAAGTTGAGAGGACAGGAAAGAGAAAGAAAGGCAGAGAGAATCAAGATGGCATCACTTTCCAAAAATGGTACAGACCCCTCTCTGGCTATACTAGCTCCACCCTCTACCTTTCTCAGTAGGATCAAAGGGCCTTTATAAATACAGCCCTATGGTGTGAGGCTTGGCTCTCTGCGAATTGTTGTACCTCTTGGTTTCTGTTACCAGGCCAGCATCCTGTAGAGTGGCTGTCCAGGGGGAAAGGGTGTTACCTACCCTTTACAAAGGAACCAAGAGACGCAATCACCCAAGCCTAGCCCTGTTAGTAGACAGGGGTGGGCCTTGTCTGGGAGGAATATACATAATCTTCCCACAGCTGAACTGAGCCCAGGGCTGACACAAATCCAAAATCAAATTAACGTGGCTGGGATAACTCTGAAAGATGCTTGCCACCATACCCTAACACAGGTATGGCTTTCATTTACAGTTGTATGTGCCACCAGGACAACACCTTAAGGATTATGTTGTTTTTGGAACATAGGTGCATATTTTAAATACAGCTCCAGCGCTGCAGAGACGTGGGTGTCACTGCAGCTGTCAAGGGGACACATGTGACCTCTGAAACAGCTCTCTGCCACTCATAGAGCAGGTGCTGCAAAACGGGATACTGATGCAGCAAGGCACAAGTACACACTATGCTTATATCCAATTAGCACATGATTTCACTTTCAGAGATGGAATTATCTGCATCATTGTATTATTTAATAACAATAAAAAAAACCAGGGCTTTCACACCCTTAGCAGATGGCAATTAATCAAAGCAGATGCTTCCCGAGATGCAGAGTAAGGGTACCCAGCAGGGCGGGCGTTGCAGCGGCTGCTGTCCCTGCAGCACCCTAGGGCAGCAAATCTCACTGACAGTCTTTGCAACTCGCCACCAGTGGGGTCTTTCCTTGTTCAGCCCTGAATGTTCAGCGTCCCACTGGACCACGAGTGTCTGGCTACCCCTTTGTCTGCAGATCCCATCCTCCAGGAGGTGGTCCATCTGCTTCTATCGAAAAGCACGATTGAGCTAGTTCCACTCAGAACGTTGGATGGGGTGTGGTACTCTGCCTATTTTCTGGTGCCGAAGAAGGAGAGAGGCTTGCGCCCCATTCTGGATCTGCAGCTTCAGAACTTGTTCCTACCCAAGAATAAGTTCAAGATGGTTACTCCTGCCCAGATTCTGCAAGCCCTTGATCTGCAGGACTGGTTGGGTGACGCAGACATTCAGGATGCCTAATTCCATGTGGCGATAAATCTAAGCCACGGGAAGTACATAAGGTTCTTGATGGGGCAACACCATTACCAGTTGAAGGTCCCGCAGTTCGGTCTTTCCTTAGCCCCCAGGGTTTTCACCAAGCTGTTCGCAATAGTAGTGGCTCTCCTCAGGAGGGAAGGCATTCATGCCTTTCCCTATCTGGACAACTGGCTCGTCCGAGCTTGCTTCCCAGATCTAGTGTCGGAGCGTCAACGCTACACATGCACTCTATTTTACAGCCTGTGCTTTTCCCTGAGCTTAAAAAAGGTTTTGCCATCCCAGTCTCCTGTTCATCTGGGCAGTCTTGGACACTCACCTGGGCAGGACTTTCCCACCCAAGACAAGTGACAAATGTCTTTTGGATGGTCACTGTCCTCCAATCCCAGGAACAAGTCCCGGCCTCAGCTTTCCTTCACCTTCTGGGTCTCATGGTCTCCTGCATCCTAGTGGTACCAGGGGGGAGGCTGTGCATAGGTTCGCTTCAGTGGCTTCTCTAATGGTCACAGTTTCAGGGCCACATGTTGGACCTTTTACAGGTCTTTAATCAGGTGGCTCAGGATCTCCTGTGGTGGACCATGCGAGGCAACTTGCTGAGGGGTGCATTGTTTCAACAACCTTAGCCCCAGGAGACGGTGGTCACGGATGCATCTCTGACTGGTTGGTGCACTCACCTGTCAGACCTGACAGTGCGCAGACTGTGGTTTCCCGCTGAGTCTCAGGAACGCATCAACTTGCTGGAGCTGAGGGCGATCAGTCTGGCCCTGTCACTTTTCTCCACACTGTGAAACACAAGATTATGCTGATGGACAACCCGGTGGCCGTGAATTACCTCAACAAAGAGGTGTTGTGGGGTCCTTGTGCAGAAAAGCAATGCGACTGTGGTCCTGGGGTCTGGAGGATGGTGACTCTCTGAGGGCGATTCATCTGGCTGGACGAGAGACTGTCCCAGCCTCCCATAAGTGGGGGCTCTGTCGGGAAGCTCTGGAGAAGATCGTCTCTTTTAGGGGAACTCTTCAATTGGACCTCTTCACTTCCAGTGTCAACAGGAATTGCAAGTTGGTATTCTCCAGGGAATTCCCTCATCAGGGAAGTCTGGAGGATGCACTGGCAGTCGAGTGGACTTTCAGCCTCTTTTTTGCATGTCTGCCGATGCCTGTCATTCCGCTGGTTCTCAGGAGGCTGCACCTGTTCAGAACCACGATGATCCTGATTGTTCTGGACTGGGCTTGGAGAACATGGTATCCGGAGTTGCTGGAAATGTCCCTCTGCCCTCCCTGGTGCCTTGCTAAGAGAGTCGATTTGCTCTCCCATTTGGAGTGGCGAGTCCTCCACCCAAACTTCAGCAGCTTGAACCCTCATGCTTGGCTACTGAGCGGCTGAGGTACAAGGAGTGGGACTTGTCAGACAATGGCCCTCATTACGACCCTGGCGGAAACCGAAAAACGACGGCGGAAATGCAATACCGCCATCGAATAGCGCTCGGTGCGACTATGACCCGTCACCGCAAAGTACGAAGCCATTAGCGACACCGTAGTGAACGCCAACGCTAACTGCACCAAGCACGCGCGCGCGCGCCATGCCAAACCGCAAACACCACCATGGCGCAAGGGTACGCCAATTCCGACCCTAGCGGACATGTACCTAACGCCATCAGGCATGGCGTAATGTACCATTCCGCCATGGCGAGAAGTACGGCATCGCGAATCAACCGTAAACGGCCCCACTGAGTGCCTGTACACCGCTCCCTGCCCACAAAGTACAACTCCCCGTAGGTGCAATGTAGCCACAATGCAACCATTGAAATGCACAAGTCACCCATGCATGGCAACGAACAAAATAAACACAAGAGGGGCCAATGGGAGCTGCAGGGCACAGATGGCACGAATACAGAAGCCATCCCAATGGACATGACCACAGTCCCCCACCAAGAAACGCACGCAAACACAGGCACCTGTGACCAGCAATATTCTGAAAATCACATCATTCCACCAGTCCACCTGGCTGACCGGCATCTGTTACACAAAACCCAATCCCCCGCCCCTGAGCATGACAACATTCAAACTGTCATATTGGCAGCCCCCATCCCTGACCTCACTGGGCTTCGTAGGCAAACGCGCCCAGCACAGTACCACGCAACTAAACCCCGAAGCTGGAACCCAATGCAGATCTCCTCACAATACATCGCCCCCCAAATAGGCATATGCCACATCACTTGCAAAGAAAAACGCTACACGGGCCAAATCAGAATAGAAATTTTATGCACATCAAAGTCACCAAGCCCATACAGCCATCAGGCCATGAACTCCAAAACACTAATCACCATTGTGGGCTGCATCCGCAAGAAATGATCAGCCACTACCTGTGTGTCGCCCTGTTCCCCCATGGTACACAGAGCCACATTCACGTACGAAAAGGCAACATGGAAGCGCACAGAACCGCAGGGCCGTCCCAATGGGGAGGCACTAGTCCAGCTGAAAGGCCGAAATGTTGCTCCGAGCCACCAGTACTGCGTAAGGGCATGTGGGCCATTGGCGATCGTCCCATAAGATCGTAATGCTGCTCCACTGATTAACACGAAGCAGCAGGTGTCGGTAGTAAAATCCATCTGCAGGAGTGGCATACAGATGGCAGTGGCAAAAGGGGAGGAGATACCTGTCAACCAAAAGAAAAGAAAAAGAACAGAATGGCCATCAGAACTACATTCGAACAACTCACTTCAATGATCACACGTAATCCACAGCCATATGCATGCTAGCCCACTCAAAAGGATCATCACCACCCCAAAACCACTTGCGACTCATAACCATCTATATCGAGGTGCAAACACCATCACAAACGAGTGTACCTGTGCATGCGTCTGTCAAAACAGATTCCATCAGATGGGAATGTTAACGTGCATGGACACAAGTGTCTGAGGGCGCCTCGAGACAGGGAGGGCTCAACAAGGCCAGATAGACGATGGTCCCACTATGGCAGCCCTGCATCACATAGCGTAGGGGAGGCGGATAGATCCCAAGAAGCCCTGTACATGGCAAACTCTGTATCAAATCACCTGCCCATGCATCCATTCATCATTCCCTCATCCCGGGATCAAAACGCCTGAATAATTACTCACATAACATTAGAAACATCCATTGAGTCTGTGCGTCATGCAGCCTGCTAAATCCACAGTGCCCCAGCCCGTAATTCCAGTGTTGTGAAGTAACATGTATTTGGGAACGGCCGGCCTCATCGCCCACGTAGCTATTGCGCATCCCAAACTATTCATATCAATCATTGCTCCCTCGCCATGGGCCCTGTCTCAAGGACATAGAACAATAGAACGTTATATTTGCAGTCAGACCTGTGGGCATCTCCTCGCCGCTAGCTGGAAACCGAAAGCGCCGCCCTTCGAATTCCTCATTTGCAACATCACGTCGAAAAGGCATCTGTGGCCGTTTGAAATCACTAATTATCCCATCGAGTGCGGCTGTGTGTGAAAATGGCAACTGCCTTCACCCACAAATGGGACGCCCCGCCCGTCGTTGCAACTCGGTACAGTGATGCATGAGGGCCCACCGTTACTCGAGTACTACGTTCCACTGACCCTTCACAAGTCTGTTCGCGACTGCACAGATAGTATGGGAAACAATGGGACCACAGCAGAATGAACATATCAACCAATCTAACACGGCCATCGGGTACAAATACATGATTGCAATAGCAAGATACCATTCCCCGAATTGCAGCGTTGTGCGCGGGACGTGCTCGGCCAAAGGGGAGAGCAGTTTGCACAGGTGGAATTAATCACCACAGGTGGAGGCCATACAGCCTGAAAACACATAAATTGCACAGCCAGTCTCCTCCCACAACCACACCGAAATGCTACCGGCAGGACTCGCGATGTTGGCCCTGGGGGACCTGATAGCACTGCAAGTGCTCCGACTCCAAGAAGAAGACGAACACCAACTACAACCAGCCGCACGGAGGAGACGCAGGAGGAGGAGGAGGCCAAGGCAGGGCCAGCAAGGCCCACCAGCACAGCCACTACCACCACGCAGGCAGCCCGCAATCCCACGCCTCCGAGCACATCCGTTCAACCTCACTGATGAGCAGATCCACACCCTCTGGACCGGGACACCATAGCCGCCATTGTGGACATGACACAGGCTGACCTTGTCAGCATGATAGATAGCCCAACCGCCATCCCACCCCTACTGAAGGTGGTGTCTGTACTACACTTCCTGGCCACAGGCACCTACCAGCACACAGTCGGACAGTTGCATGGCATTTCTCAGCCACTGTTCTCACGGACACTATTGCAAGTGCTCGATGCCCTCCTGCAGCACGCAGACGACTACATCTCTCTACCACGCTCGGAGCAGGAAATTACCAACACAAAAGTGGGATTCCATGCACTTGCCGGCATACCGGGTTGCATTGGTGCCATCGACTGCACCCATGTTGAATTGGTCGTCCCACATGCCATGGAGGCCCAGTACCGCAACTGAAAACAATTTCATTCCCTGAATGTACAAATGGTGTGTGACTCCAACAGGATCATTACACATTGTTGTGCCCGATTCCCTGGATCAACCCATGATTCTATGGTCTTGAGGAACTCTACAAATTACGCTACATGGAGCGACACGCAGGGAACAGATCCTGGCTACTCGGTGAGTCTCATTACATGCATGATGATGTGGGGTATGTGAATTGGCAATGACCTGGCAGGAAGGGGGGGGGGGGTGTGCGTACGTATCAATGGCATTCCACATCATACGTTTCTCGTCCACATACAGGTGATGCTGGATATCCACTGAAGAGATGGCTCCTCACACCAGTCCGGAACCCACGGGACCAGCATGAGGAGGACTACAACCATGCCCACTCACGTACCCGTGTAGTCATAGAACAGGCATTCGGCCTACTGAAGGGCCGTTTCCGCTGCCTCAGCAGGTCTGGCGGGGCACTCCTGTACCGCCATGAGAAGGTTGCAAAGATGGTCATGGCATCTGTCATGCTCCACAACATGTGCGTACGTAGAAATGTGCCCATGCCCCCTGACGCAGAACTGCAAGCACCTGATGATGGTCATGATGAGGGTGGGGATGTGGCAGCACCTCATGGAGTCTGCGAGGCACCGGAGGCCCGTGACATTCGTCAGCATCTCATTGATGTATGCTTCTAGCACTCACGCCTGGTGGCTGATACATGGACACGGGACTCGTGGCACTGCGTGTGTCTGGGACATGCACAATATGGACTGTACGCCTATGATGGCCTAGTACACAAAGATCAATGTCCACACATCTCATTGGTTGATCGTGCACTGTTTATGGCATATGTGATATCATGTTGAACACCCTATCGACCCGCCACCCAAGTGAGCCCAACACACCCCCTCCACCCTCCTACCTCCCCCCCGAACACCAGTGTCCAAAGATGCTAATTGTCAGTGGGCTGTCGCTATTGCATGCCCCCTCTGCGGGTATCAGGGGCACCCCTGCCTGTGGAGCGCAGGTTCCTTCCAGATCTACGTTGGGGGCTGCCCTGGACGGAACTTGCAACGGATGATGTGTCTGCCTGCTCACGTCCATGCATGTCCCTAAGGGTTTGCGAGAGCTCAGTGAGCACACGGCGCACTGCGGCAAGTTCGGCACATACGTCTTTGGACGTCGCATGCAGTTCCCCCCTCAGGCTCTCGGTGCTTCTCTCCATTTGGACTCTCAGGCTCTCGGTGCTACTCTCCATTTGTGCCCTTATCGTCTCTGTGCCTCTCTCCATTTCTGCCCTAAGTGTCTCAGTTGATGTTTCTATGTCTGCCTTAGTGCCCCCACATTCATCGGCATGGTCCTTGAGGAGTGTGGCCAGTTGCTGCTGTTGTTCGATCAACTGGTCGAGGGACTGTTGCCTCTGCTGGGCCATGGCCATTTGCGGGGGTGTCACAGAGGGGCTGTTGTCCTCATGTTGCCTTGCCACAGGGCTTGTGGGGGATGGCCAGTCGTCGTCTTGTGGGTGCCCCTGCGTGGTATCCTCATGTTGTACGGGATGGGACAGACAGGGGGATTGGGACAGGTCATGGATGGATCTGACTTCGGCATCCCCGTTTTCTGTGTCCGAGCATGCTGCCATCAATGGGGTGTCACCTATGGTGCTGCTGCCACCAGAGGCAGTGCCTTCTGTGGCATCCGTTGGGGGGACCTGTGGTGGTGGTGTTGTGGGCATGCTGGCTGCTGGGGTGCCTGTTGATGTTCCCTCCTCTGTGCTGCCACCTGATTTGTGCTGCTGCCGTGTCTTGATGCGTGCAGCTGAGGTGGAGGGTCTCTGGCCGTTGGTCTTGGCCCTCTTTGCAGGTGTGCTGGTAGGGGTGTCCTGTAGCTCGTCGTTTGGATCAGACCCTGTGGTGGAGTAAAGGAGGGCGAGGGTTATTGATGGGTCTGTGGAAATTGGAATGGCATTGTATCACATGCATTGGGGTGGTACCTGAGGGTGATTTGGGTCGGGGCCTTGGAGGTGCTTTGATTTGTGTGTGGAGTGAGGGTGCAGTTGTTTGGCAGCCTGCAGTTAGGGTGTGCCTGCTGCACGTGTAGTGCGTGTATTAGGGGTTTTTAATTATTTATGTATTTATTGTGGGTTTTAACGTGCGCTATCAGGCCGATGTGTGTGGACGTTCTCCTGGACATGTGTTTCTGTTGCACTATGTGGACGCATGGTACTTCACATGGATGGACTGTGTGGATTTGGCATTGTTTTAGCTGGCCCACCTACCTGAATCTTCGGATGTCTGCACTCCTTTCTCCATCCCTCCGACTCCCTCTATGCTCTCCATTCCGATGGTGGAGGCACAGATTTCTTCCCAGGGGGTCAACTTGATGGGTGATTCAGGACCTCCCCCGGTGGCTGTGGCAATGTTGCGGTTGGCAGAGAGTATGCTGCGGACGCGTATCCGCAGGTCGTCCCATCGCTTGCGGCATTGCTGTGGGGTGCGGGGTGCGGTCCCCACCGCACTTACCCGCTGTGCCACCAGAGCCAATATGGCCTTCTTGTCTGCAAGTGCCGTTCTGGTCATTTGCGTGGAGAAGACGACGGCAGCATTCTCCTGGAGGGTCTCTGTTAGCACGGTGAGTTCCTCACGGGAGAAGTGGACCTGCCGCTTGCGGTCGCACGCTTTCTTCGCTACTTTTCCCATTTTTCTTGGTTTCGCTAGGGTGGGTGACGGGTTGGGGTGTGTTTCAGGGTAGTGATTTTAGTGGTTGTGTGGTTTTAGTGGTTTTATGGGTGTACGCCGGGATGTTTCCCGTTCCGGGCCCATGTTTTAACTTCCGTTTCCGTATATTTCCGGTCACCGTACTTTCCGGTAGGCGCACACTGCGGTGACCGCTAAGAGGGGTGGCGGTATTGCACCTAGGGCCCCCTACGGCGGCGGTGTGGGCCGTTTTGGGGTCATTTCCGCCATCGCGGACTTTGCACTTCCGCCGTGGCGTGGTGCTCGTGCCCGATGGGTCGGAATGGGCCGCACTTTGCTCCTTCGTGCAATGGCGGAAACGCTATTTACGCTGTGGCGCTCCGGTCAGTCACTTTCCGCCAGGGTCGTAATGAGGGCCAATGTCCTCAATTTGCCCCTGTCAGCTCAGAGGCCTGCTACAAAATCCATTTATGCGTGCAGGTGGTGTACAATTTCAATTTGCTGCTGGGAAAGGGACCTGGATCATTTATCTTGTCCTCTGTCCCCTGTGTTTGATTTATTGGCTTAATTTGGCCCTAGAGGGCCTGCAGATTGCCAATGTGAATGGTTATCTCCTCACTATTTCGGTTGAAGAGGTCCCTGGCACAGGGCTAATTTTTCACAATCCCCACTTTTATGCAGTTCTTGCAGGGTTTGTGTAACCAATTTCCTCCCCACCAGTTTGTGGTTCCTATGTTGGATTTTAATTAAATTTTTACTTTTCTTATGGGTGCTCCATTTGAGTCCCTTCATTCCTGTTCTATTAGGGTTCTCACCCTTAATGTAATTTTCCTGGTGGCCATCACTTCTGCGAGATGGATGAATGAGCACCAGGTGTTGTCTGTTTTACCTCCCTAGGTGTTTTATTGCCAAAGAGTAGGTGATGTTGAGAGGAAGACCCTCCTTTCTGCCGAAGGTGGTCTCAGAATTCCATCCCTCTCAGAAGGAAAGATTCCATTGACTGGACCCGGTACAGTCCTTAAGTTCTATATCTCTCATACTAGAGAGGCTAGGAAGTATGTCCAGCATTTCGTTGATTACTTTGGTGCTCCTGTTGGCATGGATGTGACCAAACATACCCTGTGGAGGTGGATCATTCTCTGCATCTCCGAATGCTACGATCTGGCTGTTAAGGATGTGGTTGAGGGTCTCTGAGCTCTTTCTACTAGAGGAGTGGCTGCCACCTCTGCCCTGCAGAGGGCAGACCCTGTCCTGGATATTTGGGGGCAGAACCGTGGGCATCTTTGCATGCGTTTGCTAAGCATTACTGCTTGGATTTCTTTGTGGGCAAGGATGTCCGTTTTGGTAGGACAGTCTTACACAGTTTTCTGGTTTAGGTGGTATTCTTGCATCCTCCCTCCTCCCTCCTCCAGATTTACATACTGCTTTTATCATAGAGGACGAATCTATGGGAGGAAAGAATCCATTAGAAGAACAAATTGCTTACCTCTCAGTAATGTTCTTTCTGATGGATGTTCCTCCCACATATTCCTCATCACCCTTCCTACCTGCCCCCCTTTGCAGGAAGTTAGTACACCATCGGTTCTATGGTCCCTCAGCTTCAAAGTGAGTGCTAGAGAAAAAGGATGCAACTGAGGTCACAGGGCTTGGTGCTGCTATATATATATATATATATATATGTATATATATATATATACTAACCCCAACTGGCAGAATTTTCGGGGAACAGTTGCGCTGGGATTGGGATATTGCAGATGAAGAATCTGTGGGAGGAGCATCCATTTGAAATAACATTTCCCAGAGGTAAGTCATTTGTTCTTCACATAACCTATTAAAGGGTGTGCTCAGTGGGCCTATGCTTAATTGAAGAAAAGCTGAAGCTGTAGATTGCCTCTTACCATGCGATCAAGTATTGAGCATAAAGATTGGATTTTCATTAATCTACAGGCAGCTCAAACCCCAATACCTAGGTTAATTTAATCAATAATTCTAACAGCTAAGCAACAGAAGCTATTCCCCTTGATAAAGCAACGTAGACCAGCCAAGACATGTGCTGTTCAGTGAAAACATAACTTATGCAAAACCTGCAGGTACCAAAAGGAATCTCCGAACACACCTAGAAAATAGCCACACCAACTAGCACTACATTCCCTCTCCAGCAATTCCACTGCTGTGCCAAACAAGCTGATTTTAGCATTAGTCTTCAATTTCCTGACGATTAATTGTTGCACAAAAGCAGCCAGTTTATCATACAATGCCACCAGTGGACTCAAGAATAAATTGGAAAACTAATATTCTAATCTCAAATTATTTCCTTTTGTATGGCACCACATTCAGTCCACTTGAGCGAAATTCTGAAAAGGGAGGTCACAGGCCAACTCCAAAAAAGTGTGGCATTAATAACTTCCATCATGATCACCAGTTCCCTTCAGAGGCACAGAATCTGCCTTAGCTTATATAAGGGAGGGCTTGTTAACCTTACTGGTTTTGCAGTATAAGATGCCCTAACCATGCTTGAATAATCAGAGGTTTATGATACAGTATACACCACAATCTTTCTACATCAACTTGACAAATGTTCTGAAGATCAGAAACAATAGTGCAATAAAGTAAGGACATATCCTGTGGTATTCCACCAAGGATCATCGATGTAGCCACTGCTCCTTAAGATCCAGGTACAGATCTTGGCATGAGTAGTCATGCAAAACCAGCTACAATTCCATGTTTAGCTGGGATCGGAGAAGAATTTAGTGCATCATAAATCATGACCTTTCTCGAGTACATCTCTAGGGCAAGCAGGAACTCCAGTGCTTCAACTGATCTCAACATTTTATCTTGGTAATAGGAAACTCAAACGAGAATACAATCCTCTAAAAATTGGGTGACCCACCATTCCCCACACAGAAAGAAGAAATGTGCACAGAATAGTTTTTTCCTAACTGAGCTATAGCTGTATATTCTATGGCGGTCGTCAAAGAAGTAAATACAGGATTCAGGATTACCCTTCCAAATTCTTTCTGAACCTAAGAAAGTTGTGCCACATCTCATGGTCTATGAAAAATCACCACATCTTCCAAAATACAAAGAATCAAATTTAAATGGCATATCACTGCACACAAAGCATCTCATATAAAAGCCCATAATATGTCAGGCTCTGTCCTCACTTACATGCAGGGTCACAACCTCTGCTCAGGTAGTGACAACTGACCCACCCAATACCAGTTTACAAAGTAAACAAGATAGCTACTGGGGGTAATTGTGCTCACTCTGCGCTAATCATCAAAATATTGCGGGTTGTGGACTCTCGCTGCCCCAGGTACCATAAGGTATCACCAAACCTTAGTCTAATTAACAAGTATTAGGTTGGGTACCTGAGCGTGGCGCTTGTCCCTTTTTATCAGTATATAAAAAGTCCTGTTACTCAAGAACCCTGTGATGTAGCCACGTAATGATTATCGCGAAGCATGCAGAATAAATTCTCCATAATTTATCAACCCATATGTATTCAAATTTGCTGAATATACCAATTGTAGGCTTTCATTTGATTGTAACCAATGCATTTTTCCTCTCGCACTCCACGCTTTTGGAACTAGCCAAAGGTGCAGCCACACTCCCGCACACATCTGCTTTCATATACAACTTGAATGACAATTTGCACAACAGTTCTGCCAGAAGAATGTAGCTACCTTTCACGACACAAATTCAAACTGTAGCTGCACACATAAATGACTGTCCTCTTACACACACATTCCAGCTTATTTCTCTAGTGTACATCTCTCCACCCATACACATGCCAATTAGATATGGGTGGCTAGCAGGGACTCGGCCAAGCTCTATTAACCTTAAATGGCCATTATGCACACAAGCATACTAGCACCTCCTTACTTTTCCCATACTTTGGACTTCAGTCCCTTCAAGGGCTTTCAACCTACAGCACGTTGGCACCATACCCATGGTGAAAGGCACTATACAAATGATGACATTAAATTTAAATGTCTTTGCCCACAATATATGCCAGTAAAGAAATATGTTCATGCTGGCTGTGCTCATGCATGTCTATGTTGGCAGCACCAATATGTCCGTATTTCCACTGAAGCACATATTCTTGTTTGCTTTATCCATAACAGGGTTCGAAATTGCTGGTAGCTATTTAGCTCCTGCTTCTAGACCAGTAGAACATTGTTAGCTTGAAACCAGCAGCTACCAGGAGATACCTTTGGCTCGCTAGGCCAACTGGTGCTCTAGAAACATACATGACATTACCCTTGAGTATTTGGGAATGTTAATAAAGAAGAATTAGGGCACATCTAATACACTTTTAAAACATAATGGATCATTCTTAATGGGTAAAACGTTAATTTGCCTCTCCTGTGGAGGTTAGATTCACAGTGCGCTATCTACTTGCTCCTAGTTTCCCAGTGGTAGCTCTTGCCTGTTGGGTGATGTCTGATACACAGCAGCTGGTTTCTGCCACTGCTCACAGATTCTTAATTTTGAACCCTGCATAATGGCAGTAATGATACTATAAAACAATGGCCATGCTGGCCCCACTAATCTATGCTAATATAACCACGCAAGAACCTATTCCCGTAAGCTATGCCAGTAAAAATTGCCATCTCAGAGTAAGGAAACCTGTTCAGGCTGGCTGCTTCAGTGCAGGTCAATATGGCCGTGTAAGAAAACTCATCATGCTGGCTTTATCCTTGATACTGGTCACAAAAATGCCATGCCACAGTAAGAAAACATGTCCAGACTGGCTGCACCAATGTAGACTACTAAGACCATGCAAGAATATTCCATGTTGACTTTACCCCTGATAACCATTAAAAATGTTGTGCTGCCACAGTAAGAAAATATGTCCAGTCTGGATGCGCTGTTCAAATGTACACCCCCACCTCCTAGCCAAATCGGAGGCCTGCTCCCCGGCCTGGCATACACTATTATACACTCTCACCATCACACCCATACAACATGTACTCTCCCTCATTCACATGTGCACCCAAACAACATACACTCTCTTATTCTCACACGCACATAAACCATTGCATGCACGGATACACACATGTACATTTCTTTCTTAACTGCTGCAACCCTGCCCAGAATCCTGCTCAGCTCCACTTCTGGCTCCTGTGATAGTCCTCCTGTTCCTGTAAAGCATGCAACAGGAAGCAGGCAGAGCTTCCTGATTCTTGCACATGTGCAGTGAAGCTTCATGGTCCTCTCCAAGTCACCCATGGGCGTCTGAATGTGCGGTGAGATTCAGGAGCACCCCTACACACATTGAGCCCTGTAGTGCCCCAGCATGCATCTCCACTGGACCATGGTCTTGCATAGCCTATTGGGCATGCATGCTGGGGCACTGAAAACGGTTCTTGTACAATTAAAGCCAGGTCAGGAGTGCTCCCTCAGCTGCTTGCTGTGGTTGAGGAAGGTCTTATTGGTTTCACTAGGCTGGCTTGGCTTATCCACAATGGATGGTGGGTCTGCGCCCCATCACCGATCATGGACGGGCCACCCCTGGTTTTACCACTTCTCTTGGCCGGTGAAGGAAGGATGGGGTCTTCCACAGAACTATTCTGCAAGATCCATACAGCACACTGATAAAAGACAAATATCAACTGGAAGTCACTTCCAAAAGTGGTAGAGGTTAGTGGCAAAAAAACCTGTTGACTGCTCTGGAGTGTGCCAAGATGTCGTTGGAAGGCTTCGCTTCACTTACTTGTTAAAGCGGGCGCTCCCACTGCCCTGTCCCCCATCCTCTCTCCCTGAACCCGCACAGCTTCTAGTGACGCTTAGCAAGGTAATTTTGTGTATTTAATGTTTAGACCATCTATAAATGTGAAAATCGCTAGTTATTTCTGATCTAAATTGACATATGTTCTTCAAATACATACAAATACAAATGTCTCTATGTGAAGGTCCACTCTCTGTGGTTTCCTAGGTGGTTCATCAAAAGGGCATAGTAGGCCTGGTAGCGTACTCTGGCTGCTGGACTGATCTGCAGGCAAAAGACTAACAAGAAAAACAAAACCTTTAGGTCCAACCCTCTTTTATACCCCACCTTCTCAGAGGCAGCAGCCTTACAAGTGGTTAGCCACCACTTTTGGTTCCATCCAGCCCTGATGGCTTTTCCTGGCAGCCCCACACACTATCCCTTGCATTGGGTTCTGTTCTCCTGGCGGCCCATGATCGTGGGAGAATGGCGTCCTCAGCCTTTTGACAGTAAGATTGGTTATTGGGTCTGCTGGGTCATGAAGTTTTGGTTCAGGACGGAACTAAAGTCTGGGAACGCTGGCTTCCTCCCCATGTGCGGCGTGTCCACTGCCGAAGACTTCAGCGGGTGTGTCTTTGGTTCCGGGGTCCCCTGTCTGTGAGCGTTCATCCTCTCCCTGGCACTGTGCTGAATACCATATTTACTGGTGTCCCGGGTGCTGACTATTCCTGTATCATACAAACCACAGCCTCCTCCGCTTGTTGTTTCACCTGCAGCAGTGTTCCTATTTCTTCTGACGATGCCCTCGCTTGATGTGGGGGCCCCGCGCCCGATATGGAGGCACCCATTAATGTATGCTCAGCATCCACTTGAAGGTGGGACAGATCATTGTAATCCGAAAGTCTTGCATTAGAGGAAATGTTGGAACAATTGGCAGGCATGATGGGTATGTTTCTTTTGCCAGTATGACTTTTATGTGACCTAAATTCCAGGATCTGAAAATACTTAGTGGATGAGTGGACGCCTTGTCACAGAGATATCCGCAAACTGAAACAGTCATCTACCCGTAGAAACCTTTGTAAACTGCCAATCAGTTTGACGTTCTTATTACCTTTTTGGAGAAGGTCCAGTGAGCCATAGAACTCTACCCCTGTTTTTTAATATTCAAACAGACAATTGCTTTGGGTTATAAAGTCATCATGGCTGTTTATTCTGTCAAGACAGGAAGGTTTTTTTATTCCTAAGAAATCCTTACATAAAAGGTGTTTTAATTTTTACATGAATCTCTTACGGCCAGGCACAAAGGAGTTCTTGCAACTAATACAAATATTCCTTGTCATTAATTATGGTGCTTATAGGCGAAAGACGCCATGGATTATGTAATGTTGTGTTACCTTTGCTGGTAAACTAATCCCATTAGAAACACCAGTTGATTAATGGCAAGTACTCTCAATGGATTTCACTGTTGACTTGCCACCATCAGGAGGATGCACCAGGATAATTATACATACTAATTCACCAAGGTAGCTTACTTCTCTCCTCTTCTAGGCATCCTGCCAGCTTCTAAAATTATGTTTGCATGACCTTCCAATTAAGATCGTCTCGGGAACTAAGCCCCAGTAAGTCTCTAAATTCTGGAATTACCTTTGCAAAACATTTTGGATTGAAAGAGCTTTATCCTCTATATCTGCAATCCAATCGCCAAACAGAATGGCTGAACACAACCCTTGAACAATAGCAGCGCTGCTTTTTGCATGCGGCCCAGGATAACTGGAAGGACGTACTCCCTTTAGCTGAGGTCTCATACAATCACAACATCCACTCCTCAGCATAGCTAAGCCCTCTGTTTTGCAGCTTTGGATTTCATCCCAGAGCTTTTCCTATTCTATTTTACCCTGAAAACCCGGCTCCTACTCTGCATAGTCAACTGCAAACCTTACAAGATGCTCAGAAGTTGCCCAAATAAATCCCTACATCTAAAAAGTGAAGAGGCGAACAAACGGACGAACTCCAGGGGGTGGGAAATTCCTCTGTGCAAAAGAGAAGACAAAGTATGGTTAACATGCAAATACTTACAAAACACCTTGTTCTTTCCCAGCTGTCTATACGATACTTGGGCTCCTTTAGAGTAACAGACCAAATAAATCCAGTATCTTTCTGACTAAAATTATCCACCAGTTGAAGACTAATTCATTTGGTGTTCCATTCATCGCTCAAAACCTTATTTAACAGGTAACTATCAGGACGTGACGAGCCTCCATCTCTTCCAATCTTGATGAACTGTGAACCTGAAATATGCGATGTGCTACAATTAAACGAGGTCACTAACCGTTCCTTGTTGGCTGGAAAGGGTGTGTACTAATGACAGAACATGGGAACCTGCCTCTGATCTTAGAGCTGCTTCATTAATATCATGCTTCTATAGGCTACATCCTTGTAAACCCGTGGCTCCAAGTGTGGGGTGGGTGCATACTGCCACGACCTACTGGGCTCTTCCCTGATGGCTCTGGAGCCCAACACAAGGACTCTGTTTGGCTGTGACCCGACATGAAGTTAAGGGGTCGAGCACGGATGGCCAGACACAGTGCACCATCTTCAGGTGGTTCGGAAACGGGAGAGGTGGCACTCGAAATGGGACAGGTGCTGCTCATCTGGGCCAACAACATTGTCAGGCATCATTCCCAAACATGACTGACAGAACTGGATTGCTCCCGTTCCCAACACAAAATGGCTGCCTTCCACTTGAAAGTCGGGAAGGGATGCACGAGCCTCAAATGTATATTGAAAAAGAATCCAGAGGTACAACTTGAGTCTCAATGCTCCTGTAGTTTTCTGGTGCCTGATTCCTTGCTGCCTGGCCTCCTGTATCTGCCTTCTTCCTGTCCTGGTCCTTTTGGTTAGTCCTCCATTCTTCTTGACTAGCTGCATGTGTTCCAGGACCTCTTGTTCTTCATTTTTACCTCTGTACCCGGTTACCATCTGTAGCTTCTAACCATCTTGTTCATTATTCTCATCAAGGAGCTGGTTTTCTCCTTGTTGTCCTTTTTGCCACCTGCCCCCTGCAGCTTCTGCCTACCTACCACTAAGGAGCCTGCCTGCTGCCATCTTACCAGCATCATTCTGAAGAGGTTCTTTCCACCTCTGGGCTGGTCGCACATTGGTCCCCTACCCTTCATTTGTTTGTTACTTGCGGACATGTAGTTCCAGAAAGGTAGAGCCATTTTCCCCAAGTTCAAGAAACCAAATGTCCGGGTAAGGCCTATCTTTGTCATTGTTCTAATTACTTAAAAACTCACCACTTCATTTAGTGATTTTTTTTTTAAACTAAGTTCAGGAAAGCACATTTTCTGTGTATTAATTATGACGACTGGTGATATATGTGCACCTACTGCTCCCACCTATGAAAGGTTGCAATCAAAACAAATGTAGAAACCACCAAGGTTGTAGTCCCATAATACTTCTTTGCTAGGACGTAAACCACTGAAGTTGTTTTACTTATTTCAATAACAATATGTTTTGCCCTTTTGCTCTAAGTTGTGAAAGATATTCAAATAATGTTGTAATACTGTTCAATGCACAGGCATGCTTCTCTGGAAATGAACATGTGTCACCCTGATCTCACATTCTCAACAGCTCAGATAAATGAGGCAATGAATCTAGAGAAATGGGGTAAAGCACTTGGCCACAACATGATCCGGGTAGACATATTGAAATCCAAGCCAGAAGTGTGGGCACCAGTGTTGTATGGCAAAAGAACAATGTTTTATTATCGTCTTTTTAATGCTGTTCTTGAAGCTGGTGTAGTTCCCAGCTCTTGGTTGATAGAAACCGTGCCACTGTACAAGAAGGGGGGCTGCGAAGACCCTGCCAGCTATCGGCCCCTATTAGACGATGTAGGCAAAATGTATGCACGCTGTTTGTTCTTCCATTTAGAGAATTGGCTACACGATAAAAGGATAATCAACTAAATGCCTAACAGGCTTTTAGCCTGGTCTTGGCACAATTCTTCAGTCCTTTAGGCTGTTCTTATCACTCCAGAAATATAATCTCTTTGTGAAGGATTGATTTATATGTAATTACCATCGATTTAAAATGTACCTTTGATGGGCTCCCGAGGAATAAACTTTGGGATGCCGTCCAAGAAACAGGAATCCTCATACAACTGCTTCATGCCATTAAAGGAATGGTTCGCCCAAAACATTTTATTTCAAAAATAGATAGGCAATATTAAAAAAAATCGATTGCCATTTTTTTTTTCCAAGTCCCTATGTACAATTCTGAGCAAATCAAGCTCAAAGAAAGCACATGGGGGCATCCATTTTGTGAAATGAATGCCCGCCGATGTGCTCGCTTTGGCTTTTGCGGCACTAATGAAGGAAAGACTACAGGCAGAAAAGCTGCATCTGCATCTCGGAAAGTGCTATTTTTTTAATAAAAATAAACACTAGCTGCGGTTTTTTTCTAAGTTTTCCAGGCTGGAGGAGCCCGGAAAACTTAGAAATAAAACCACAGCTTTAAAAACGTTGTATTTATGTTTGCGGTAGCTTTTGAAGCGACCGCAAACATAAAAACATAAATAATTTGCTAATTATGCCGTCCACATAGCATAGGTCATCTAGCTGGCTCCAGATTCCCAGTATCCTCTCTTCCACGTCTTTACAACTGAGTTTACCGCTCACGGGACCCATATATGTTCTCTTGTGCACTTACCTCTAGGGTGATTGCCCCACACGGAGCAATGTTCTGTTCTAAGATGGCCGCCCCTTTATCGCGCATTTCCTTTCTCCACTCTGTCGGCATTGACATAGCCATAGGACTAAAGCCGTCTCTATGACAACGCTTATACTTCCATTCACCTCGCGCGGCCAGCCTCTTCCCAGTGCTAATTGCAGTGTTACGAGGCACATTCCGACGCCGGGCTACGACATTCAGGTATGCACCTTTGATGGTAGTCTGATCGCCGACTCACCTCTAGATCAGCACTTTTAGTGTGACTCGGGTTATCTGTCTTTTTTACTGTGTTGTGCATGGGATTTATCCTGCTTTCTATTAATACAGAAGCAAGATAGACTATATTGAAGACCTTTCCTTGGCGATTACGGGCGCCTTATGTACTCTGGCCACTACTAGCCGCAGGTATGTATCCTGAGAGTCCTGCGGTTTTACTTCACCCCTTTTACCTTCGGGGCGGTCCTATTTGGATATCGGACGCCACTCTTTCTCAAGGTGTTCTCTTTCTGACCTTTTTCACTACGCTATGCTATTCCATTTCTACCTAGACCTGGGGAACTTACACTTGTCCGCGGCATCTGTCACGCTGGCCCATCTCACTTTATGTAGCCTGGATGGGTCAGTTGTGATTTTCTTGCACCTTTCATCCTAACATGCTATTAACCAGGTCTTTTACCATCTTCAATGGCCCCCCGTTCTTTCAAGATTAGCTCTACCTCTCGTGATCTGTTTCTTTGGCATTTTGCCACTGGCTTCTGCTTGCAGGTTCCCGCTCGGGTTTCTGCTGGTCCTGTGGTATTGAACAGCAGCATCGTGTAGTGAAGAACTCCATGTACCGGTTTTGTGACGACGTGGCTGCCGGCCCTCTGCCTGTTTTAGGCAGGTGAGCGTTACACCCTCAGCTTTCCCTGTAGTATTCTTTCTACTTGTATTTTGACCTCTGGGGGGTTGTCTATTGATTTAACGTGTGTGTTGTGAGCACTGATATTGCTATGTGTAAAAGCTCAAATTAGAAACATTTCCTATATTATATATTTTGTAGGACTGATTCATCCTCCTACTCCAACTTATCCATTGAAGTTGAGAGCCCCCACAAGCACCAGATAAGGTCATTTAACTTTTCCTTTGGTCCTCCAGTTCAGTCATTTGAACTTTTCAAAGTATTTAAGCTATTCTTCATCTGATCCTTTGTCTTTATATGTTTTTAACTCTACAGGTGCTATGAGACTGACCCAGATCAAGTCTGTGACTCTATAGGAACTAGGTTTTTCGTTGTAACTACCCTCTCCTGATGAATGTTCGTTATTTGTGTTTATGAACAGAAACATGTCGAGACAGCTCTCTGGATTAAAAACAGAGACATGATAATATGATATTCTAATCCTAATGGAGTTTGGTACACAGCTATTTGTCCTGGGTGTACCCTGTTTTTTCTTGAATTTGTTTTAGCTAGCATTTTTTGGTTATTACGTATTCCTATGTTTGATATCTGTTGTTAAGTTTTGTATTGTGGACCTGTGAATTTAATCATGTTTTTTAACCGTGATGATTTATTATTAAAAATGATGCTAATTTTTTTTAGAAGTGTCTGGTCCTTCCCCTCCTTTTTAGAGGTTTATACTCTAGCCCCTGTTCCACTAGCTCTGTCTTCTATTATATATTGATCTTGATCCACCCGGATATAGGCAGAGTAGACACTGCCAACCAGTTTGAACAGTAGTCCGGGTTTCCTCTTTTGATAATAAGACTTTTACATCAGGCCCATGTTAGTGCCCTTGAAGGCTGGACCGCTCAGGGGGCTGTATATTGGAGCACCAAACATCTTAGCAGATATAAATATTATCTAGACCAGATAACTCCGGTCACTTCATTTGAGATTTCGCCTGGGCACTTTTCCTCTTCCTGCCCTCCAGCATGTTTGGTACATGGTCGACTCTGATTTATGCTCTGCATGTGCAGATGGCAAAGAGGACATCTTAGACTTTATTTTCCTTTGTCCTTCTTACAAAAAACTGAGATCACTTTATCTGAAGCTAGTATTACATACATTATCGATCCATCGTCCGACTGATGCAATCTCATTGTGCAAATCAACTAATTACAATGTTGTTGTTTATGCCATTTCCAGATACATACATTAAGCCTGGGCAGAGGGCGAAGCAACTCTTCTGCAGCAAACCTGCCTTGAATGCACTTTAAATGTTTTTAAAGTTGCTATTTAAAAATATATATATATATCAGTTATCAGTTATGCAAAGCTTATAATTGTATTAAATAAAATAGATTTTTTTTCAGATTTGCTGCAATTGCGATTGGATAATTTTAAATACCCGCCCCCAATTATACTAATTATGATATGTGTTTTATTACTATATGTATTTGACATTGATATATTGTTGATTTGATTGCTTTTATGGCCACAAATCCGAAATAAAGCTTCTGATTGATTGCACAAAAATGCTTCCCAAGTCAGCCGATGGTTTCAGGCTGAAAAATGCACTGTCATGTAATGAAGACTCACTGCTACTACCCTAAATCGAAGATTGAAAGAGTGGAAAGGGAATCGGGAGAAGCCTTTGGTTCTCCAGCATGGGATCTGGCATGGATTCACATGCTCATGAATATTCCCCGTTGCCAGGCTGGGAATTCTCGGAAAAGAAAAAATCAGTTTCAGTTTAGCTTCTGAACTTTCTATTAGTAACCAATCACTGGTCTCTGGGTCATACGGCCCCCAGCCAATGACTGCCCTATACCTAAGCTCCTCCTCTGGCATCCATCTTCAGATTTTTACTGCACGTTCAAGTGTTGGGAGTCCTCATACTGTAGCTCTCGAGCTTTTATTGCGTTTTGCGTTTTTTCGAAGCATTTACTATTTATTTTCGGTCAATCGAGCCTCAAGCTCCACTGACTCTACTTCCGATCAACAGGGACCCGCTTTCGGAATTTTCTACGCCCCTCAAGGGCATCTTTTCGTCGTGTTTTCCACTTCTCTGAGGATTCCAGAAGATCTTTGAGGCCTACCTTGCATGGACATGGCCCAGGACAAGGGAAGCATGACGCCTGTTGGATACAAGCTGTTCAGGAGCTGCCCTGGAGGCGGACTACAGAACGTCTTTAAGGAGGATGAGCACTCTCGGTGCCTCTGCTGCCTTCACGATGACAAATCGAACGTGGAGAAGGACTGTGCATTTTGTAAGAACATGTCCGAATGCACAATGAAGGATCGTTGTATTCGACTCACCAACTGGCTGGAGGGGAAGAGCCCAGCAGTGGGTGAGAAGATGAAAAAATCAGAGCGGTCTTCTAAGACCTTTGAGGGCGCTCCGGCGACAGGGGCCCAACAAAAGGCTAAGTACCGCAAGTCCGCGGGCACCGGGATCGCCGATCGGTCAGGCTCCTCGGCTGCCAGGCAGGGCGCATTATCACTGACGCCATCAACCACGAGCCAATGCTCTGGCTCGGGGAAGAGGAAGTCAGAGAACCAGGGTAAGCTTCGGGAGAAGCCCCGTTCGATCCCGACAGATACAGCCGATGGGGAGCGAGGCGGTGACCCTCCCCCCAAGGTGAAAGCCTCAGGCACGCCCAAGGTCGTGAAGGACATGATTCACCCGGCTAAGGCCTCGATTGAGGGAGTCGTGGCAGCCCTGGCGAAACCTACGGAGGCTTCCCCAGTAGAGACGACTTCAGGGGCTAGAGTTTCCCTGCCACCCCGGAGGGAATCATCTTTTCTGCCTATCGAGAAGACCCCCGTGAAACCCCAGCAGGAGAAAGAGGGGGGGCATGGTGGCCTTAACGGACACGGATACCACCTCTGAGGATGAGTTGGCCAGTGTTCAAAGGATCCTGCACAAGAAGTTCGAGGAATCCAGGGCCCACGGGAAGGATCCAGACGAGGCCGATGAGGAGAGCAACGAGGGGGCCGACGAGGAAGATAGGGCCACGGAGGACCCCACGCCCCAACCGTCGGTCCCGTTGCAGCCGGTGCCCATACCACAGGACAATTCAGGTGCTATCTTGATGGCGATACAGAACCTGTACGCAGAGATAAGGACAAGGATTCCCTTAGCCCCCCTCGAGGACCCAGCGGGGCCTGGTCCGTCGGGGAGCCCGCCTAACAAGCAGAGACAAGTCCATCCTCCCGCCCTCCAGCCTTCACCCCATCCCCTCCTCCGAGGGATGAGATGGGAACGGAGACAGCGACAACGGGGACGGACGACGACGGTGGTGACGACGGAATGGACCTCCCTTCACCACCTCTTCGGGCCTCCCCCTCAACGAAAATGGCTCCTTCCACGCCATGATCGCCAGGGCATCTGAGCTCTTCCAGCTCTGCACCGGAGAACAGAAAAAGGAGGGTTTCCTCTACCAACGGCGGGAGGTCAAGAGGAAGACTGTGCTGTCAGTCCCGTTGCTGGACGACATCTGAGACGAGGGGCTGGCGCTCCTGAAGAACCCGTCCACAACTCCTGCTAAGAGAGACCGGTACGAGAAGAAGTACCGGGTCCCGGTCTCTGCCCCTATGTGCCTTAGGGCACAGCCGTCCCCAGAGTCAGTGGTCTCCGCGGCGGCCAAGAAGAAAGCGGCGGTGGCGACGGCTTCAACTTCAACAACCCCGCCGGAAGGCGAGGGGAAGAAACTGGACGCCATGGGACGACGGGCCATCTCGTCGGTGGCGACAACGATTAAAGTGGCCAACGCCCTCACAATTGTGGCATGCTACGACAGGGAGCTGTGGTTCAAGATTGCTCCCTTGCTGGACTTCCTCCCGGACGATAAGAGGGCTGAGGCCCTGGAAATCCTACAGGAAGGCAAAGTGGCATCGGACCACGTCATTACGGTGGCCACGGATATCGCCGACAACGGCATTCGTCAGATGGGCAACAGCGTTTGCCTTCGCCGGCGCAGTTGGCTCAAGGCCACCGATTTCTGCCAGGACGTGCAGACCAGGGTTCTGGACATGCCCATCGACGGGAACAACCTGTTCGGCAAGACAGTGGACGAGTCACTGCAGGCCATCAAGGCGGACACTGAGACGACTCGGGCCTTGGGTGTTCTTCAACAACGACGGCCGTCTTTTTGGAACTCCGCAGGCAAGCATGGTGACTCCAACGGATTCGGCGGTGGTTCCTCGTCGTACCGCCAAGCGGCCCGCTCCTCGTCGCAGGAAGCCTACAGAGGACGCGGCAAGACCAGAGGATCCCATCGTCGTCACCAAGGAGGCCAAGGTGGCAAGGCCACGACAAAACAGGATTGAACCGGCCGTGGCGACGGGCCCCCACCCGAGCACCCCGGTGAGAGGCCGGCTGGCGAAATTCGTCAGCGTGTGGGAGTCCATCTCCACCGTGCTGGATACCCAGGCCCGCGGGCACACTCTGGAATTGCTAAAAAGGTGTCCTCGTATTCCACCCGTGGCCAGGAAGGAAAACCACGTCCCTCAACTGCTGCTGGAGGTACGAGCGATGTAAAGAAAGGGGGCCATCAAACTCGTCTCAAAGAGGCTCTGGGGCTCCGGAGTGTACTCACGGTACTTCCTCGTCTGGAAGAAGACCGGCGGTTGGCGACCCATCCTGGACCTTCGTCGTCTAAACAGGTACATCAAGTCCCAGAAATTCCGGATGGTCACCCTCCAGCACGTGCTGGGACAGCTGGAGGAAGGCGACTTCCTATCGTCGCTGGACTTGGAGGATGCCTACTTCCACATACCCATTCTAAAAGGACATTGAAAATTCCTACGATTTGTGGTCCAAGGGCGACACTATCAGTTCAAGGCCCTTCCCTTCGGATTGAAGTCGGCGCCCAGGGTGTTCACCAAGTGCCTAGCACCAGTGGCGGCGCGGCTGCGCCTGCAGGAAATCCACGTCTACCCCTACCTGGACGATTGGCTCATCCGAGCAAAGTTAAGGGAACTCGCCGTCGATCACACAGCGAAGACCATCCAACTGCTCAAGGATCTGGGATTCTCAATCAACTTCACAAAGTCCCACTTGGTACCGTCGCAAGACTCACTGTTCCTGGGTGCCAGACTAGACACAGTGATGCGACTGGCCTCCCCGTCGGAGGAAAGGATGAAGGCCATTCTGGGCAAGGTACAACGGCTGTTGACCGTGGACGTGGCCAGGGTGAGATCCATCAAGTCCCTACTCGGAATGATGTCCTCGTGCATCTACCTTGTGCGCCTATGCAGGCTACGGATGTGACCACTGCAGGAGTTCCACGACGCCCGTTGGATGCAAGCGGCGGGCAGCTTCGAAGACAGGATCCCACTCAATGAGACTTTCCGCCAAGCGATCCGGTGGTGGGGCACCCGCGCGCATCTAGCGGTGGGCATGGACTTCCAGACTCCCGCACATCAGGAGACGGTGAAGACCGACGCCTCCCTGCAGGGATGGGGGGCGCACACCGGAGATCTCCACGCAAGAGGCCTTTGGCGCCCGGCAGAGAGGTCACTACACATCAATGTCCTGGGGCTCCGAGCAGTGTTCTGGGCCCTCAGGTCGTTCCTTCCATCCCTGAAGGGCAAAGTGGTAAGGGTCTTCACCAACAACACCACCACAATGTTCTACATCCGGAAGCAGGGGGGCACCAGATCCCCAGCCCTATCCAAGGAAGCGCAGGATCTGTGGCACTGGGCCGTCGCCCAGGGGATGTTCCTGGTACCCTTCCATCTGGCAGGAATAAGGAACACCATCACCGACTCACTCAGCAGTGAGCTGCGCTTGTGCCACGAGTGGGAGCTGCGGCAGGATCAAGTGGATCTCCTTTTCCGACGATGGGGCAATTCCCAGATCGACCTATTCGCGACGGCGACGAACGCCAAGTGCCGGAGGTTCGCCAGCAGGTTTCCTCAGCCATGGAGCATGGGCGATGCCTTCTCATTCCCCTGGGACGACCTGTTCCTGTACGCGTCCCCCCGTTGCCGTTGCTGCTGCGACTCATCAGTCAGTCGGTCCCGGTGCAGGATGATCCTCGTCGCACCGGCATGGGCGAGGCAGATCTGGTTTCCGGACCTTCTGGACTTGTCAGCATTCCCCCCGGTCATAATACCGACGGACGCGGATCTACTCACCAGGGAAGGAGGCCATCATGACCCAGGATTGCTGAACCTGCAGGCCTGGCTCCTGCAGCACTAGAGTTCAGAGGGTACGATATCCCGGCGGACTGCAAGGAGGTGCTTGCAAAGGCCAGGGCGTCCTCGACTCTCAAGTGCTATGGACACAAATGGAAGAGGTTCTCTGTCTGGTGCCGTGCACAGAAGATTAACCCTCTGTGGATTACAGCCCCTCAGGTGCTGCTGTACTTGCTATCGCTGGCCAAGGCGGGGCTGGCGCATGCCTCCATCAGATCCATCTGTTGGCTATCTCCCGCTACACCAGAACTCCGGGGCGGTCATCTCTATGGTCTCAGCGCCTCGTGAAGGAGTTCATGAAAGGACTGATCCGATCGTTCCCGCCGGTAAAGGCTCCGGCCCCGGCATGGGAGCTCAACGTGGTGCTGACCAGGCACATGGGGCCGCCATTCGAGCCTTTGCATTCTGCATCGTTGACGTTCTTGTCGTAGAAGACAGCATTTCTGCCATCACCTCCGCACGATGAGTGGGAGAGGTTCTGTAAAACTCCATACCTGACTTTCCCCGAGACGAGGGTGGTGCTGAGGACGCACCCCTCCTTCATGCCCAAGGTACCGTCAGACTTCCATCTCAACGAGCCCTGGGTGTTACCTGTTTTCTTCCCGCCACCTTCATCGCCGGCTGAGAGGACTTTGCACTCGCTGGATGTGGATAGAGCGCTGAAGTTCTACGTGGACCGCACAAAGAGTTTTCAGAAGACGTCAGAGCTGTTTGTAAACTTTGGACCTGTGAACCAAGGGAAGGCCCTCTCGAAGGCTTCCGTTTCCAGATGGCTCTCCGGCTGCATCATGCACTGTCACCGGTTGGCAAACCGGCTGTTGCCCGGCCGTCCGAGAGCCCATTCAACCAGAGCGATCGCTGCTACCACAGTGTTCCTGTTTGGTGTGCCCCTGCTGGACATCTGCAGGGCTGCTACGTGGAGGTCGACGCACACCTTCATGAGATTCTACTGCGTCGACCAGGATTCCAGGGAGGAGTCCAGAGTCGGCCAGGCATTGCTGCGCAACCTGTTCGCCTGAAGGTGAGCCTGGTGAGGAGGTTAGAGATGCTTAATGTTGAGTTGTTGAAATGCTTAATGTTGAGCCTTGCCACCTCCCGTGGTTGTGCATGTGTGTACTGCTATGTATTCTTGTATTCATGAGCATGTGAATCCATGCCAGACCCCATGCTGCAGAAGGTACAAGTTTCTTACCTGTAACTGTTGTTCTTCAGCATGGGTCTGGCATGGATTCACATGCGAACCCTCCCACCTATCCCTCTGCGGCTCTTCTCTTGGTCCTACTGCCACTTTACGTGCTACCAAATCTGAAGATGGCTGCCAGAGGAGGGGCTTAGGTAGAGGGCAGTCATTGGCTGGGGGCAGTATGACCCAGAGACCAGTGATTGGTTACTAGTAGAAAGACAGTTCAGAAACAAAAATGAAACTGATTTTTTCTTTACAGAGGATTCCCAGCCTGACGACGGGGAATATTCATGAGCATGTGAATCCATGCCAGACCCCATGCTGGAGAACAACAGTTACAGGTAAGTAACTTGTTCCTTCATTGCCGACAGTCGTGACTATAACGCTCTTATTCTGAACAGAACTGTTATTTGGTGCAGAGTTCATGTACAGTTCGTCATGTAATGCTAGGACCACTGTCTATCGAATGTGCATGCAATGTAATGAGCAGGTTGTGTTAGTTTGCCTAGACTACAACTGCAATCGGATCCTCCAGGATGGATATTTGCATCTCGGCTCACTGCTCGGTCTCCACACACGTTTTAGCGTGGCCTCACCTTGGTAGCTTTGCAGAGTCCCCTGCCTAAATGTGGTCCTCTTGCCAGCAATCACTTATTCCCTGACATAGCAAAACATGCAGCAGCCTGCACCCAACACAAAGCTGACAAAGATGATCGTCTCATCTATGCCATATAAAGTACTATGTTCCTGCAATCATATTGTGAAGTTTACCCTGTCATTACTATTTGTAATGCAATGTACTGTTTTACCATGTAACGTTTCTACGTTCTATCAAACTCCCAAAAAAGCTAAAGTACTTCAGGGGGGATAACAGCTGTTTGGCACTTAACAAATGTCATATAGCAAAATATCTCATTTGCCGGAGATTGCCATATGCGCATGTTAACTGATAAATATTGCCATCCAGGTACTTGCACCATTTCCAATATACTGCCATCGTATGTTCATGCACTCCCACTATATGTATGGTTTGCCATTAAATGCACAGGCAACCCACCATGTTCTAGACATTTCCATCATACACCAGGTATTGCCCATAGGCTCAGATACTTGCATTGTTTTGCCAGGTAAAGCCATGGCATGAAATGGCACTCGCACTGTTCACAGACATTGGCATCAGAAACCCAGGCATTCTCATTATGAGGTATTACCATTAGCAGCTCTGTATCCCTCGCCATAAACCGGTATCGCCATCAAAAGCCATGACAATCACAGCATTGCAGATATCAGTGTCAAATGGACAGATAATTCCGTGCTCTAAAGGGCGATCACTAAAAAGGAGCCTCGAGTCTCTGTGCTGCTCCTTCCCTGTCCAGCTCCACTAGCTAATTTAAAGCAGCCACAGTGGTGTGTGGGGCTACGGGAGCAGAGGGGTGCTTTCAGTCTCTCCAAGGCACCCTCACTGTGCAGGAGCCATCTGCAAAAGAGGAGCATAGTGGGCTCGAGCTTCCCCATCACTACCCCAACCTCTCTACCTTTAGCCGCGAGGTGCGGGTAGCCAGTGGAACAGGTATAGTGCAGAGGCTCCCTTTCCCCCCAGAGGCGTAGACAAGGTAAGGCCTGAGCGGGCAAGGCGCACCGAAAATCTGCACCGCTGTGTGGGCATCTATAGATGTTAATGTCACTCAGGTGTGACCAACTACATTAGTTTCAGGCCCACTTCTTAGACACGAAATATATAATGAATGGCGTTTTCTGATACGATGCAAGTGTTACAATGATTTAACTATGTGACACAGATAGAATTGAGTTTTCAGACACATCCAGTGGAATATATATACTAAAGATCTGGTTTTGGGACTCATTTGTCCTTCAGACTAAGGCAGTTTAAGACACAGAAACAGGCCTTGAGAATGACCAGGTGGCAGAGACGTCTTTATGAGAGGGCAAAAGGGGCACTTGCCCAGGGCCCCCACCTTAGAGGGGGCCTCACAAGGCTGCCTGATCTAAAGTAAGATTCCATTGTTCACCAGACTTAAATAGCACACGCCAGGAGATTTTATGGCATGCTGCTGAGGCGCTAAACCTATTGTCTGTCTGTTTTGACAAGTACATTCTGCCTTGATCAATTAATCACGTAATGCTTTCTTTGTTCACTGTGGAATACAAAGTTTGTGTGTTTCATACGGCACAACTTCTGTATTTATTTGTTTATTTATACAGCGCCGCAGCCCATAGGCATCAGGGCGCTGTAGCATTCTTTCCTTCTTGTGGGAATTATGTTGTTCATTTGCAATAGCCAGAGTGGAAATCCATATTGATAAATTGAGTGCCATAATGGTTCAGACGTTAGCTCAGTGTGTTGAGCACGCATTGCAGAGACGTGTGTTCATATGAAATATTAGAAGAGCACATTCCAGCAAGGCTGGCTGAACCTTTCCTATGTCTGAAGTTTATAAACCTACCTACATATGTACTTGGTTTTACAACATAAGAGATGCGATTATCAGCAATGCTCCTGCACTAGACAGGGGTTGCTATAAAAACTAACATGTCATTTGTATGGTGATGGTCTAGAAATTGGTTAGTTCAGATGGGGCGTTCTAAAACCTAGGCAATCCCTTCCAAAAATAAGCATACTCTATTAGTCCAAAAGGTGAATAAAAGACTGTGGGACCAAAGTGTTCATGCTTGTATCCAGGCTTTGCCAGCAGACGCGACAGTGATCCTGGTCAAATCATATATCTCTTGCATTACTGTGCTGTCTTCTGTGAGGTTTGCCTTCTTGCATGCCGGTGGCATCGTTTAGCTAATTACTTGATCTTTCTTCTTATGTAGGCCATTTGAGAGGAAGGGGTGGTAGACAGGAGAGAGTGAACCAGATGTTGTAGGCATTGGGCAAGCATATTTTAAGGTCTGTTCCTTTGACACAAACAACTTTTAGTTTTTTGTATAAAAGTCAAAGGTTTTTCTGCACATTTATGAATGACAATTTCACAAGCCATTGTTTTGGAAGTATTTAAAGCTTAAAAGTACAAAAGACATACCTAGTTTAAATCTTTATATCACATCGATTGGTATGCTGGTACTTATCTACTTCCCTTGATGATGGAGAGAATGTAGCTAGAATCATTCCCATTTTTGCATAACACCCTTCTGTAATATTTTGGTTTTAAAAATTGTCAGGTTTGGAAATGTGATTTATGTACTTTGCAAATCAATTTTATAAAATTAGATTGTTTTAGTACATGGTAAGAGCTGGAAAAGAAAGTGTTCAAATGCAGAAATTGCAGAGTTGGCACAAATCCCAGCTTCAGCCCGTAAAGCAATATCTGATCCTGGGCATCTCATTTAATCTTGTATTGCCTAACCTCTCAGTGTTGCCAGTCCCTAAATCTTTCAAAATTGTCAGCCCCTCAGTGTGATTTCCTTCTCAGGGTATGATCTTCATAAAAGCCTCACTCATGGATTCACTGGCTATAGGGTTGCTTCCACTATAATAGTGAGCATTGATATACTGCACACCACAGGCACTTGTTCCCCTGAGCTCTAATGGCAACGCTTTTTGAAAACCATGTCCCATTTCTAATCTCAGTCTGTCTGGATAGAGGCACCTTCCTGGTAGTTTCTAATCTGCCTCCACTATCCATGCTATGGTATGTGTAGCTTTCTCCTTCCTTACAATTGGTCTATTCTATCCATGCTTGAGCACTTTTGCATTCTCTGAGTCAGCTAATGTGTGCTCTCTGCCTATTCTGGGTTACATGTACCTTTTACATACAGCACTGCATTAATACTACAGGCTGCATACCTTCCCGGATGATGTTTATAAAAAGTATCCTGTTTCTATCCTAGAAGAGAAGTAACCTCTTTGTAGATTGCTAATGTTGGCCTTCAAATGCTACTGGTTTATCAATCTGATCAGAGCAAGATTGAAGAGGGTAAGGGGATTTAAAGGGAGTAAACATGCTTATTTTGAATGCTGCGAGGCGGCATGTCTACCTATGGGTTTTGCTCACGGTGGGGGTGAGGGGGAGGGTGCCACCAGATATACTTGATCACTTAATTCCTTTGGTTTGATTGAGGGGGGCCCCAAAGATGTCCATGCCCAGGGCCCCAAAAAAGCTTAAGATGGCCCTGCCAGGTGGTCGAAACACGTGTCAGCTGTCTTTCAACAAAAAATAAATTAACCACTCAAACTAAGAGGACTTTTTTAAGACTAATGCTAATTGTAACACTTACATCTTGAGCGCGAGTTGTTATCCTAAAACACCATTCATTATATATTTCATGTTTTGAACCCCAGTGGGTGGGTTTCCTGTTTTGGGGTCCTCGCTGCCAGACCACCACTCCCAATATTTCCTTTATCATAGAATGGTCATGAGCGCACAGTACTTGTATCAAACCCACAAATCTTTAATCTCCTGTACACTTCTCAGACAGTCCTGGCTATGCCTCTGCAGCCCAGTGTCATACATAGAGGAATTCGGGAGGCAGGTGGCCACGGAGGGTAACGGTGTCACACAGATGACATCGAAAAGTATAAATATATACTGCAAAACTGTAAATGTCACACATAAACAAAACATTAAAACCTGTCAGGTCCATGCAAAAGACAACACAGCCTAATTAAAAATGGCCTTGTTCTTCTGCCTAGCCTATTTTGGAAGAAGGTTGTTTTCTCCTTATTGTTTTGATGCATCGGCCCCAGTTTTTCCCCCACCTTGGTAAATGCGCCTTACCCATACCCGGTAGAATGTGCTGCCTTATCCTGTTGTTTTCCATGGAGGTTTTGTCCAGACTCTTTTGATATTGCGTCCCTTTAGAACAGAGGTCTTCAAAATTTGGGGCGCGCCCCCCCAGGTTGATGAAGAGGCATTCCCGGTAGGGTACAACACCCCAGCCTAAAATGTAAATTTGTATTTATTTTATTTAAATGGAGGAAATGGGCTGGGGCGGCTCGCACTGTCAGGCTGGTGCAGAAAACTGTCTCTGGCACCAATGAAAAAGTGGTCCACAGTCGCAAATGACAATTCATTCCTTTGAATAGTACCCAAGGGGGTGCTTTTTGTTAAAATGTAAGCAAATTGTGATATTTAAAGAATATTTATTCAGCAACAATGGTCAAAACTACTAGCTGCATAGTGAAGTAACTCGTCAAACTGGCCCACATTGGCCAACATTCTTGCCAATTTTGACCCAAAAAACGGGACCACAGTAGCATTGTGCATTTTAGGTTCGGACATTGCCCTATTGCCCTATAGGTTAGTCCGAGCCTCGAGGCTCATCCATAATGTTCAAGGGAGCATCGACCCAGTGGCCCCCTCACCCATTATGGAGGAGCCAGCCCAGTGAAACACTGAGCACTCCCTCGGCTGTTTTTTCCAGCTGAGAGAGTACTCCTGGGCTGGCTGAACTCCTTTGACAGTTCAGTTCCAAAGCCGCACGTGCTCACTGAGCCATGTAAGGCTGGGGGCGTTTTGCTTCGCAAGCCTTGCATAGCTCATTGGAAATGCTGGCTGGGGAAATGCATGCCTGTATGTGCAAGGGGGATCTCCTGCGCCTCCTCGCACATACACGCAGGCTCCTGCACACAGGTGCAGGAACCAGGAAGCTCTTGCTTTCCGATTCCTGTTCATGATGCAGGAGCTGGAGCACTGGGGAGAATACTTCAGGACTGGGGCAGAAGGTAAGTTTATGTTAATTAATTTTTTTATTTAAATATGTGTATGGCTGCAAGTGTATGCTTGTGTTATGAGTGAGTGTATGATGATGGGTGCTCGTATGAATGATTGCTTGCTGTGTGAATGCTGTGTGAATGTGTGTATTTTTATGTTGGTCCGTGGAGCTGATTTTGGCGAGTAGGGGGGTGGAGGGTTATACAGCAAAGGCATTTTAAAAATGCCTTTGTTGCACAATCCCCCTACCCACCTGCCAAAACCAGCTCTCCTTCTGAAGCGCTGTGGAGCCCACGGGACAAGGATAGTATTTTTATACTGGACATCGATCATAGATGTTCAGTCAAAAATATCATGCCGGCCCTTGGGCCCCCAGCGCCAGTTGCAGACTGTTTGGCTTTTTACCCAATATGTTTTAAAAGTATGCAATAAAATGCAACATTTGAACCCATTATTTTAAAAGCAATCCTGGTGGGGGGGAACCCCCTAACCTCCCTTGATTGGTTCCGGCTCTCTTACTACTCTGGGTCGCCATGGCATATCTGGGGGAAATATTTATGCCCCTCCACTTAAAACATTCACTAGCCACCTCTGGCCCTGGTACTGTGCTGGGAGCAGGGTGGGGTAGCCCAGGGACTGTTCTGGGAGCAGCATGGGCGGGAGCCATGGGATAGTGATGGGAGCAGGGTGGGAAGAGCTCAGGGTCTGTGTTGCGGTGGGGAGAACCCAGGGACTGGGTAGAAGTGGGATGAAGGAGCCCATAGAGTAGACGGTGCGTGATAGTTCAGATCCATTTGAATTTACTGTCCATTTGGCATTTTTGTGGGGGGGGCAGCCTACCCACATTTGGCCCATGCCTAAAATGTTTGAGGACCACTGCTTTAGAAGCCTCCTATTCAATTTACCTCAAGTGTGTATGTGTATTCTTGCCCTCCTCTATTAGGTATGCCGTTCTGTCTATAATAATCCATGAAGAATGTTGTGCTTGGACTGGTTTGGTGTAGCATTCCCATCCATTTTGCTCAGCCACATACAAGCATTTTCATCCAGCCCCATAGCAAGTGCTATTTGTTTGCTCAGTTTCAACATCTTCTAAGCAGTGCTGCTATCAAGTGTTCTCACAGCTATGCATCTACAACAACACTCTGTCCCGTAGTTTATGCTGCTTTGTCTATTTTCTTCCATGGCGGTTATTTGGACCGGGTTGCTCTACTACAGCGTGCTAGGGAATACTGAAACATGGTTCCGTCTACTCTCATACCACTAGCCTTGATCATTCATAGAGTAGCTTTCAGGATCCACTAGAGGAACACACATGTTCAGAGTGGCGCATGAGTAGCCCTGGTTTGTTAGGAGAGTTTAGGGCACATCTTGATGTGAAGCCTGCATTTATCCTTTGTGTGAACAAATATCAAATCAAAGTGGACAGCACCAAGTCATTCATTGTAACACATGTGTACCAGCTTGGAGGCTGTGATGCTAAATATTTTGAGAAATTCTTGAACCTCATCATGGCCCTGTGCGATTTTTTAAAACCAGATCATCACAACAGTGTACCTTAATTCATAGGTTGAAAGAAACTCCAGTAAAGTAGTACAAGTCCTTGTCACAAGTTCATTACATTTCAGTTCAAAACTTTATTTCAGGTATTATACCCATACGTGTCAAACAGAAATATACAATATGTAATCACAATATGCAGTGCATAAATACAATAAAACATTATAAAAATACAGAATAAAATTCAAACCTTTATTGTACAATTAAGTTAGTTATCTGCCTAATACGAAAAGCAGTAAATGTTCTAAACACCAACACATCTTGGGATAATCACCTTGCATAATGTATAATATTTCTGCTCTGCATTGTCTAAAATTAATATTCCTCAACAAGGATTACAAATATTGGTTCCGTGACCAAAATACCATTTACAAAAAAATTAAAAAGTGATATTTGTGTCTAGGGAAATATGATCACAATTATAACTCAAAACATCATCATTTCACCATGCTGCATAATTAACAGCTAACAGGAGCTTGAATAAGCACAACTTTGACATCAGAATCCTTCCTTGTTTGTTGTGGAGATAACTAAGGTAATTAACAGAATCTTTCATATAGTACGGAAATATGTCCTGATAGCTTATTTTGTGTAAATTGGTCAAATCGTAAATCATCCCTTCTAGTTGCAGCTTGGAGGAATATCGATTTATCATTTTTACTGAAACATGCCACATTGATATAGAAGGAGGATAATCCAAAATATTAGAATGACGCTTTAACAGAAGTAAGCCATTTTGAAAAATCAGTTGATTACGAGTTGCATGACAATTCAACCTCATTTATACGCATAACAACATAGGTGTTATTTGAAATGTATAAGATTAGAAGTTTAAATAGAGCAGTTCTTCCGCGGTTGAGTTTCTCAAGCCTAATCTAGACTTTAAACATTTCTGTTTGACGCCAGCTTAGGGTTTCTGGTAAGTAATGGCCCAAAAACCTGCTGCATATCGTGCCAACCCACATGTTGTAGTCTCATATACTGGATCACATACCTTCCAAACTGAACTGAAAAGTTCAGTATTCCACCATTAGACTGGCTTGGAGATAATGCTACCTTGTAGACTTGATTATTCAAATTATTCCGATCTGAACATCTCTCTCCTAGTTAATCAAAATCTATATAAATAGATAGTTAATGTAACATAAAATCTGGGTGTTTTTTGTTTTCTTCTTTGATAACACATCACATAAGATTTCTTGGAATTAATTAGATGGGCATTGTCTTTTTTGATGATATTCTTTTTATTGATTTTAACCAAACATCACAATAATTCCATTGCAACGTTATTTTTAATTTCCTTTCAACTTACTCCTTACAGGTAAGCCCCCATGTCCTCCCCTCCTATTGCTCAATATAAGCAGTGTACATGTATAGGACGATATGTATTAAAGGATATACAACCTTGCCCTTGGACTCGATAACTCCGTCTTCACAATTATACATTTATGCATCTACATGATGGTAAATCTTGATGAACGTTATATTTTCTAGATGCTGAATAAATCTGTATAGAGCATCGCCATTTTTATTCTATTCTATAATCAATCATATTTATCATTTACCACCTTCCCATTTCATTTTCAATCGTCCAATACCCTCAATGTCTTAAATGGATTGGACAGGTAAAGACTTCATTATATCTTTTCACGTGTGGATTTTCAACATCTACCTTGCCTCTCTATCCCATATGATCTCTGCCTTCTCTCCTAACTTCCAGTGTATGCAGATGACACGCAGCTCTCGTTCAAACCTCCCTTCCCTGTCTCTTCCTCTTCCTCTCTCATTCCTGATTGCCTGTCTGCTATCCAGGCATGGTGCACTGCTAACGATCTGTGCCTTAATGCCAGTAAGACAGAGATCCTTCTCATTGGGACCCCTGCTCCTTTCTTCCCTCCAACAATCTGGCTGCTTTCCATGGGCCCCTCACCCTCCTGTGAGGCAAAAAACCTTGGTGTCATCTTAGATTCCTCATTCTCCTTCTCTCCTCACATCACAGACCTTGCCAAGAAGGCCCACTTTCAGATGCACCTTCTCAGAGGTATTCTCCCTTTCCTCACCTTACCCCAGAAACACAATGTCTCCAGGGCTCTGGTCCTCTACAGGCTGGACTACTACAACAGTCTCTTCCTCAATCTTCTTAACTCCTCCCTTTGGCCCCTTCAATTAATCTTGAATATGACTGCAAGACTTCTGGTCTCAAGCCCAGAGAACGCATCTCTCCAGCCCTAAAATCTCTCCACTGGCTCCCGGTTGTTGCAAGGATCAAGTTCAAGACCCTCTGCATCATTCACAAGGCTTTCTGGGGCCTGGAACCCTGCTACATCCAACTCTCTCTACCTAAATTCCTTCCTGCTAGAGCTCTTCAGTCTTCTAGCTCCAACTCTCTGCAGATCAGATGCTTTTCAAAGCAGAGAGTGGGGGGTAGATCTCTCTCCTCCGCATGTACCACCCTCTGGAATGGCCTTCCTGCCCCTCTCAAACTTGAGCCGGATCTCCTTAAGTTCTGGAGGTTTCTCAAGACCTTCCTTTTCTCTTTCCCCTTCCTTCTCCCCATCCCCAGCTAATTTTCCCATGTAACGCTTGAATGGCTGCTTGGTTCCTTCGTATTCTTACAGGGCACCAGGCCCGCCTCGTCCAGTCTACCCTTCACTCCGTCTCCCCTGACCCGCCCCCCCTCCTCAACTTGCACTTGCCCATCCGGGCCACCTCCCCCTGCACTTGCCTGGTTGTCCCTTCACCCCTTCAACCCTTCCAGCCCCCTACCTCACACTTAGCACATGGACCTTCCCTCCCCTGCACTCTCAGCATTCTCCTGGCTCTGTCCACCTGGGCCTCCCCTGGCACTCGCTTGGCCCACAGGCCCTTCTGCCCTGACCTGCACTTCCCCCATCCCCTTGCACCTCTTGCCACTGCACTTGCATGATCTGAATGTCACAGGGCCTGGTAGGACCGTTTGTTGTTTTTGTCATCTCTGCCTGCTCCTTTTGTCTTTTTGCACCTTGAAACACATTGGGGGTCATTCCGAGGTTGGGGGTAATGGAAAAACGATGCCGGTAAAGGTTTACCGGCATTGCTTACCACTACGGGCTATTGTGACCAACCAGACCGCTATTTACGGCACCGTAAAGTACGATGCCGTAAATAGCGGTCTAGGGTCGTGCGCGCAACACACCATGCTGATATTAGCGCCATGCCGTAAACTGGAGCTGATGCCAAGTAATGCGGTCATGCAAATAACGGCCTCCTGATGCCCGAAAAGTACCTTACCGGCATGGAGTAATTACCGGCATCTCAAAGAAGGTATTAAGAACCCTGAGAAGTGTTTCCAAGAGCCAAAGGTGCACACAATCAGCACAGGTGGAGGCAATGGAGTCTGGCACAGCACAAAAGGAGCACACCCACACACCACACCTCCTCCCACACCAAGATGATACCAATAGTAGTAGCATTACTGGAGCTGGTGGCCCTGCTTGCAAGGCAGTAACAACAACAGCAACAACAACAACCAAAGCCCCCACCACAGAGGATACACAGGAGGAGAAGGAGGGTGAGACAGGCCCAGCATGCCCCACCGGTGCAGCCACCGTTACCATGCCAGCAGCCACCAATCCATCGCATCAGAGCCAACCCCTTCAACCTAACACCAGAGCAGATCCACACCCTGTACCGGCTTGACGGTGATACCATCACCACCATAGTGGACCTGATACATGACGACATAGTGAGCCTCATTGAAATACGCACACTATCCCCCCTCTACTGAAGGTAGTGTCTGTGCACCACTTCCTTGCCACAAGCACCTACCAGCACACAGTGGGGCACATGCATGGCATATCACAACCCTTATTTTCCCGGATACTGAACCAAGTGCTGGATCCCCTCCTCAAGCACACAAGGGACTGCATATCCCTACCATGGACACCCCAGGAGATATTCGATACAAAAGTTGCCTTCCATGCACTGGCAGGCATGCCAAATTGTATAGGTGCCCTCGACTGCAGCCACGTGGAGTTGGTGGTCCTGCATGCATGGAGGTGGCGTATCGCAACCGCAAGTAATACCACTCCATCAATGTGCAGATGGTATGCAATGCAAGCAAGATCATCACACATTGCTGTGCCCGATATCCAGGATCAACTCATGACTCTTTGGTCCTGCGGAACTCCCCGCTACCATGCTATATGGAGCGACATGCTGGACGACGTGCCTGGCTGCTTGGTGAGTTGCCTGACTGGGCCATGGCAGTGCATCAGGGTTGTGAGGTGGGTGCCTGCATACTCCACCTGGGTGGGAAGTGGGGGGGGGGGAGATGCATACTCCACCTGGGTGGGAAGTGGGGGGGGGGAGATGCATACTCAACCTGGGTGGAAATGTTGACGCCAGCGCATGATGTGCACCGCACCGGACACTGTGCCACAGAACCAGTGAAATGGCACATGACTACCAAATCCCACAGTGATGAAGTAAGGCCGACACCTAACACTACATGACTAACAGGTGACCAGGCCACATCCCACAACACATGCACCACTCATCGCCGGCCCTCACACACCGTAAGGGCATCTAGCCCTATGCACTGCATATGCACTATGTCGCTGCCTCCAGCATATCACCACACCGGACAGTCTTCCCTGGGACTGCATTGAAGTGAGCCTAACGGGGATACCACAACGTGGTACGAATATGCTACTGACAACAGCCAACACTCCCTACTACCAAATCTCACAGAACACAACACATCAATGATTTCACTCCAACACTGCTGCATGCATATACGATGCACGTGCAACAAGATGTGAGTGCACACCATAACCCATCCTGAGGATGCTACCCCCTCCATCATCCCATTGCACACGACACATAGCGTGGTCAGAAATGGGGCCAATGCATCCAGGGACATGTGTGTATGGGCAGAAATTACCTGCTGCCATGTAAGACTAGTACAGTTGTCCGCCATGAATGTACAAACACTTACCTTCATTCCCCTCTGATGCAGGTGGTGGTGGCTATCCCTTGAAGCCGTGGCTCATGACCCCTGTAAGAAACCCACAGAACAGGCACGAGGAGGACTACGATCGTTCCCATACCCGCACACGTGTGGTGATTGAGGGGACCTTTGACCTATTGAAGGCACGATTCCGTTGCCTCAGCCGGTCGGGTGGGGCACTTATCTACAGCCATGAGAAGGTGGCCAAGATTACCATGGCATGTGCAATGCTGCACAATATGTGCATCCGTCGGAACGTACCCCTGCCCCCTGTCATGGAGCTGCTTCCACCTAATGATGATGAAGGGGAGGAGGAGGAAGAAGTGGCAGGACAGCATCACAGTGCCGATGCACAGGAGGGACGTGCCATGCGGCAATCATTGATTGGACAATATTTCTGACACAAAAGTCAGCAGAGGTTGTGAGGATGTCAGGACATCGGGCACTGGGTGTGGGGATACATGTACACTATGTACTGTGAAACATTAAATGACACATGCACAATGATGAATGTCCACTCTGTTGTTTTTTTGATGAACAACCAGTGTATTGAATTAGAAGGTTCAAATGTGAAAAACAAACCCTCCACCACCCTCCACCTTCCCACTCCCCCCGCAACTCCCAAACACACCTCACCCCCTGACCCTCCCCCCACAACTCCCAAATACACCCTTACCCCCTCCCACCACAACAATCCCACACTAGTCCCATAAGGACTACATAGGCCACATGTGTATGCCAGCATTGTCAATGTGCGCTCCCAGAGTCAGGGGGATCCATATCCTCGCGGCGCAATGTACGCTGTGAGCGACGGAGCGGGCTGGTCTGGGTGGAGGAGATTTGAGAAGGTGTGTCCTCCTGCTGGGGCTGTCATGCAGGAGGTGCAGCCTCCAGGACATCTGCTATCCGGCCAAGGACCTCGCAGAGCCGGTTTGTGCTGGCTGTGATGACCTTGTCCAGTGCCCGCAGTTCATTCCGCCACTCCTCCCTGGCCTGCCGATTGTCTTGCAGGAAGTCATTTATGAGGCCTGTGAGCTGGTGAGCCCGCTCTGCATCAATGGCTGATGTGGTTGATGTGGTTTGCCCGCTGGGAATCGGGCTCACGTGTCTTTCTGGTGCTTCACTGAGGGAACTGGCCACAGGACTGGCATGTTCTAGTGTTGCTCCTTGCCCCGTGAGCCCAGGTGTTTCACTGTCACCAGAGTCACTATATGACACCTGGGAGTTGGTTAGGCCTCAGGGGTGTGGACAATCTCGTAAGTATCCTCAGTTGCTCCGCATATGGATGAGGGGCTGTCGGGAACATCGAGGGGGCACGTGGCTGCAATCTCCCCAGCCACACTGGACTCCTCAGAGTGCGGCGTAGGGCAGGTGTCTGCCACCAGTGCTGGGTGGGGTAGGGGTGGGGATTGTGCACCCTCCACAGGCCTTGCTGGAGCCGGTGGTGTGGCTTGAGGTGTCTTCCTGTTAGCAGGTAGACGGCCGGCCCTGACTTGGCCCTTGGAGGTGCTGGGCTGGTTGCTTGCCTGGTCCTCGCTGTCATGCTCGCTGCCTGTTGGGGTGGAAGAGAGGGACGGCATGAGTGATGATTTGAGAGTCAGCATTTGGACATGCCTACAATATCACAATCAGATTCTAGTGGGTTTTCGGCATTTGGGTGGTGAATGGCACATTGATCTATGCTTGGATGGTAAATGCATGAATATGTCTGTGTCACTCATGTTGGCCGGGTACTGTGTTCAACTGGCCTCAAGCCCTGGGATCGTATCTATCCAGCTCTGAAATCTCTCCATTGGCTCCCTGTGGATGCAAGGGTTAAATTCAAAACACTCTGCATTGTCCACAAGGCTTTCTGGGGCCTGGCTCCAACAAACCTATCCCTCCGCAAATACCTCCCATCTCGAGCACTCCGCTCCTCTACCTCTAACACCCTCAGGGTCAGTCGTTTCTCAAAGAAACGAGCTGGGGGTAGATCTCTGTCTTCGGCTGGGGCCTCCTTCTGGAACAGCCTCCCTGCCACTCTAAAACTTGAGGAGAACCATCTCCGGTTCCGGAAGCACCTCAAAACCTTCCTCTTTGCTTCTGCCTTCTCCTCTCCTCTCCCCTGTTGATTCTGCTCTCCCTCGGCACCATGCACCTGGCCACCTTCTGTCCTCTGGGCCCAGGTACCTGCTCATCTTGCCACCCTCACGCACTGCCTCCGGGCCACCCCCTGCACTGGGGTCTGTATCTGTACCCATACAGCCCTCCCCTTTTCTTCCTGCACTTTCAGACCTCCACAGCCTGCTGCCATAAACCCAGCGCTCGCCACTTGCTGGCTGCACTCCCATTGTTTGTTGCCTTTTTATTTATTATTTTATTATTATTTTTGTTTTTTTTCCTTCTCGCTCCGCACTCTCCTTTTGTTCCCCCTTCCATGCACTTCTCCCCCTTCTCCCTCTACCCTGCACTTGCACGTTCTCAATGTCAGTGGGCCTAGTAAGATCGTTGTTTTTGTTCTCCCCTGTTCCCTTTCCCTGCCTGGTCGCGCTCTGAAACACTTGTGTATGAGTGCAATAGAAATAAAATATCAAACAATCAATCAATCAACTGCCCTGTGTGCCTCACGGAATGGGCCTCTTTGTGTGGTATGTGCCATATAGGTTACAGCCTTGCACCTGGCACTAGCCTGGGTCTCACTTGTTTCGGCATGATTTAAAGGTGGGGGGTTTGGCCAACCATGACGTGACACCTTGCCCAGCCCTTAACAGTGACTTTCATAACAAATGCATTGGTAGTATTGACTTTGGACACTCACCTCCATCGACAGATGATGTTGCCCCGCACTCCATGTCGCCAACCCCTTCAATGGCTTCTGGGCCTAACATGGCCACACACGTCTCCTCCCATGGCATCAATTTCATGGGGGAACCTGGCCCTCCTGCTATCTCCAGGGCCTGGCTTCTGTTGGCCGAGAGGATGCTCTGCACCCTCAGCCGCAGGTCGTCCCACAGTTTTCGGCAGTCCTTGGTGGTGCGGGGGGTGTTGCCCATGGCGCTCACCTTCTGTGCTACCATGGCCCAGATCTCTTTTTTTTAAATTACTGACACCCTCTGCATGTCACCACTGAAGACTGTGTCTGAATGCTCGTGGAGAGTATCCACCATCATCTGGAGCTCATCCGGGCTGAATCGCTCCTTCCTGAGGCGGGTGGCTCCCTTTTTTGGTGCTTTTGGCATGATGCTGGTGTTGATGGTCGATGTCTGTAATCAGTAAAAGGCTCCAGGTCCTGTGTGGTGAGGATGGCAATGGATTGTGTTTTTAAAGATGGCTGCCGTGCTCCTTCCAGTTCCTGTGCGATGACGCTGTTTCCGGTTTCGCTATTTAACGGTGACTGTAGATAGCGGTCACCTCTATTTACGGTCACCGCTAATGCCGCTTTACTCTATGGCGGTAGTATTATGTACGGTGTGCTTCATGCCGGTAAGGGCTTTTTGGGGCCCTTTTGCGGCATGACGCTAGGTACATTACCGGCATGGCGCAAAGCTTGTGCCTGCGAAGGCGTAATAGGCTGCTTTTAGCGGTCTATTACCAGCTCGGACACGGAATCCAAGTGATTTGACCGAATGAAAAATTATCGAGGCTGAAATATCCGAAAACAAAGTGCTCGAATGACCAAAACTTCGAACACTTTGTTTTCGGACATTTCAGCCCCGATAATTTGTTAAAACACACACACACACACACACACACACACACACACACACACACACACACACACACACACACACACACACACACACACACACACACACACACACACACACACACACACACACACACACACACACACACACACACACACACACACACACACACACACACACACACACACACACACACACACACACACACACACACACCCCCCCCCCCCCCCACCCCCCCCACCCCCCCCCCCTCCAATAACACCCCCCCACCCACACCACCAACATAATGAAACCCCACTTACCTTCACCTTCAGGCTGGTTCCTGCAGCGACAGTTCCCTTTCACTTCTGTGATTGGGAACTAGCGCTGCAGGCTCCTTTTCTTGTTTTTTTTTTAATGTTTTTTTTTTTCATGGACGGCTGCAGGTGTGTCCCCGGCGTCCCCGCTCACTATTCCATAAAGTATAGTGAGCGGGGCAATGCGGGGGACACCCCCGCAGCTCCCGTTTTTTTTTTCTTTTTTTTTTCACGGGCGGCTGCAGGGGTGTCCCCCGCAGCCCCCACTCACTATACCATAAAGTATAGTGAGCGGGGCAATGCGGGGGACACCCCAGCAGCCCCTGTTTTTTTTAATGCTACCACCAGAGGATCGAACTTTTGGTGTTCGATCCTTTGGTGGTAGCATTTTTAGAACTTTTGGTCGTTTCGACCTTTTTTTTCCGGTCATTTCGACCTAAACCCGGACACGCTATTTGCACCATGCCGGTAATGACCAGTACTTACCTGCAAACTCGGAATGAGGCCCATTGTGTATAGGTGCATTATAGATACCAAATAAATAGAAAAGAAAATGTTCCAGGAGCTCCCCCCAATAACAAAGAAGAGTGGCAACCTCTTATAAACGCAAGAGTTAACTTTTCCTTAATAAGGATAGACCACAGTATATCGTACCATCTGTTTCTTTCATCAGTCTCCAATGGCCCCAATTACTTGTCTGGTTGCCAGGAGCCCCTTCATTAATACTTTGCTGGGAGTTTTGGACATTGCCACCATATATGCAGAAAGGAATCCAGCCCTCTGCACTTTAAATGTGATGAAACCTGTTTCATCACATTTAAAGTGCTTTAACTTACATTTCATCTGAGAATCCTCTTGTAATTTTATTCTTTAGGCTTTGTGCAAGCAGACAACGATGCTGCTTGTGCCCATATTTTACTCCATGTGTCAAAATATAACTCCACCCCAAATTCCTTATTCCTTTCTTTAATGTGGGGCTGTTGAGGTCAGTTCCCGGTGTTATCAGTATTTTGAAAATTTGTTTAGATGTTCCCTGTTTCTGGTACCAACAATATCAGTTTTTCGAAATTTGTAAATGCCCCTTTGGAGGAGCTAGTGCCTAATTTGTGGCTAACACTATCTTTCAATCTCTAGTGCCCAAAATCCCTTTTACAGCCTGTGAAATGTTTAATTTCTCAATTTACAAACATATGGAATGCAAATTCACATTCTCCTTGTGTCAATTATGGATTTTCCTCCCACTGTATCCTGCAGTCTCCTATCATGCTTTACTCTGCGGTATAATAGTATTGCATAACATTTGGGGAGAGAAGGCCTTCCATCTACATAATCAGTTATAATCTGTGTGTCCGTGGATAATCCAATGAGGGACAAGTCCGGGTAGGATTCGTCAAAGCCAGCTAATACTTTGCACCATGCCAAGTCAGCTGAGCCGACGACGGCAACGCCGACAAAAGCAGCCACAAGCACTTCATCGTCTAAGTCGACAACGTTCACTATGGCTCTGAAAGAGAGTGGGTCCAGAAAAGAAGTGGTGGCTGCTCCACGGGTGTCCTTGCCACTAAGGCGAGATATGGCTAGGGAGACAGCGGGGAAGGAGCCGGGCCTAGGAAAAGACCAGGCAGCCGCTCCCACCCAGCAACCTCCTGAGAGGGAGACAGTCCCACCTGTGAAGCCTCCCAGGTACGTGGACCAGCAGGCTACTTCAGATAGCCCGGAGTAGATCTACTTGAGTACCGACAAGGGAGAGAATGATCTACACCATGGGTGCTGCTCAGACCACGAAGTGGGAGGATCTGGGGGAGGACGACCTAAGTCCCCTGTGCGGTAGCGGAGACGCATCAGCCCAGATCCCACTCCGCTGGCCCCATTCATCCCTAGACCTACGGACGTGTCTCTGGACATTTTATCTACCCTAATCACATTGGTCACCGAAAACCAACAAAGCATGCCGGATGCTCCATCGGGCCTACACCTCCACTGGATGCACCAGAGCCTCCAAGGTCAAACTCCCCCACGCGGAAGAGGAAGTCCAAAGAGGGTGCTCGTCCTCGGCATCATTCGACTCCTCCACCACCACCTCATTGCGACAAGACTCCACCTGGAGCCCCGGAATCTGTACATGGGCACGGACACAGCTACCAAAGCTACAGGCACCGACGAGGTCGAGGATTTCATCATGGCTGAACGAGAAACCCCACACACAGACAAGCCCCATAGGGCCCCCCCGCCACGGAAGAAGTTGGATCCTTTCATTCGGTCATGTTAAGGGCTTCTGAACTGTTTCAGTTGGTTCCCAAGGAAACAAAGAAAGAGGGTTTCCTGTACTAATGTTACAAGTCGAGGAGGAAGACCATCATGTCCATTCCCTTCCTGAATGACATCTGGGAGGAAGGCCTTAGCCCTAATGAAAGATCAGAGTACGGCTCCGACCAAGCTGGCCAGGTGGGAGAAGTACAAGTTGCCGGATTCGGCTCCCAGGTACCTAAAGCCTCATCCCCCAACCCGGATTTGGTGGTCTCGGCCACAGATAGAAAACGCTTGGCGAACCCGTCATCGGCAGCCATGGTACCTCCGGACCAGTAGGGGAAAAAGATGGATGCAATGGACAAGAGAATAATTTACACTGCAGCCTCTACCATCAAGGCAGCAAACGACCTAGCCATTTTGTCCCGGTATGACCGGGAACTCTGGTACAAGCTTTGCCCTACCGAAGACAAGAAGGTTGAGGCACTAGAACTCATTCAGGAAGGGGAAGTGGCCTCAGATCACGCCATCACAGTGGCGGTAGACATCGCAGACACAGTGTTTCGCCAGATTGGAAGCAGGGTGTCTCTGGTCTGTCAAGGTTGGTTGAAGGCAAAAAACTTCTGCCAGGACGTTCAGGCTAAGGTGCTGGATATGCCATTCAATGGGTAGAACCTCTTCGGAAAGGCGGTCGACGAGTCTTTGCAGGTGATAAAGGCAGACACGGAGACGCCACGCTCCCTGGGAACTTTGCAGCATCGACAATCGTCATCCTTTTGCTCTTCCAGAGGAAAGCCAGGAAGATCTTCAAAGAGTTATAGTACCCCATACAGGCAGCCTCTACGCTCTTCCACTCAAGGAGTACAGGGGGCACTCTCAAGGCAGCTGAGGCCAGCGGCAACGCTGTCTGCAGGGAAGAGCCCCTACCCCCAAGCAGGCCTGAACTGGCCACGGATTTGGGCCCCCACCTACTGGCAAAGTTCATCAGCATGTGAGAAAAGATCAACACGGACAAATGGGTGCTGATCACTCTCGGACAGGGGCACACCTTGGAGTTCCAAACGTAGGTGTCTTCGTATCCCTCTGATTCAGCAACAGGAACTGCACAGGCTGCAGCTTCTGCAGTAGTTGCCGGTCATGGTACTGAAAGGGGCAATCAAACCTGTTCCCCAGTGACTCCGGGGCTCCGGAGTATATTCCAGATACTTTCTAGTTCGAAAGAAGACAGGGGGTTGGAGGTCGATTCTGGATCTACATCATCTCAACAAGTACTTAAAGTCCCACAAGTTCTGAATGGTCACGTTGCAACACATGCTCGAGATTTTCGGACATTGTTGGACCTAGAGGACGCCTACTTCCACATCCCCATTCACAAGAAGCACTGCAAGTTCCTGCGATTCATAGGTCAAGGTCAGCACTACCAGTTCAAGGCTCTGCCGGGTGTTTACAAAGTGCCTGGTCCGGGGATGGCTGTTATGCTAAATTTCCGCTTTTCACCCAGAGTAGGAAATGGCCCACCATGCACCTACCGGTATCCTGCTAGCCGTCTTCTCTCTGCCCGGTACAGGAAAGGATGTCTTCCTAATTGTGATCGTGGCAAAAGGGAATCCCCCTGGGACCCTCTCCGGACCCCGGCCCGAGGCTTGGGCTCAGTGAAGGCCCCTGGGAACCCAGAAGGGAAAAAATCCTGAGAAGAGCAGCTAGTGTTCGTAGACTCCTGAATGTCTTCTCCTTGGGATCAGGACAGGCTGTCAGGCCGAAGTGAAACTCTTGTCTTTACCCATAGAATGGGTACCAGGGCTGGATGTCTACAGTATCCGAAAGAGAGAGGAGAATGTTATAAAAATGGTGAATCTCTCCCCTAACAGCACCCCCTTTTCCTGTCTTCCTTACCCTTGGACCGTGAATCTTTAGAGTTAAATGTTGAAGGTGAAGTTAAGGATGATTCCCATCGAAATCTGAGACAGAACGAAAGAAAAGTAGAAAGGAGAAATGGAAAGCGTTTAGACAGATCTAGCGTAGCGAACTCACCGCTGAATGAAAATATCTCTGAAATCCTATACCTCAGATTGGGACCGAGATTTGTTTGGGTACGAACAGATTGAGCGTTCCGAACCAAAGAGGAACCAATGCGTCGAGCACAAGTTGGAACCAAAGTCTGATTCTGCAGAGGGACAAAGAATAGGAAGAGCGGGTGAAAACAGGAAGAATGGGAAACGCGTCCTATGCGTAGAATAATGCCTATGAGAAAAGGGGCGGAGTCTGACACTTACTGTGACGTCTGGCAGCAACGTTCTCGTGGGAGATTGAATGAAGATGATTAACCGAGCCGAACGAGGCCTCGGTCTGAAGACAGAGTAACAGATCTGTATCGGTAAGAGAAAAGAGGAAAGGCATGAATATGAAATTAGAAATTAGAATTCTGGAGCAACCTAGAGAGAATAATCCTTAGGCAAACTCACAGAGCGTGGGCGTACTCCTAAGAGAGTAGCAACGCGACGAGCCTGGGGTTCGCCGTACGGATATACCGTCCTTCCGGAAGTGTGCAGAGCCTCCGGAGCTGGAGATGTAAACACTAGACTGCAGCAAGGAGTCAGAAAGGATTCCCTCCGGGAAACGCTCCCCTTATTGTCATTACACCAAAGGTTTTGCAGAGGGTACGAAGTGGTCATCACAGTATGCCCCCTCTTAGAGGTATTTCCCCCTGGTTTGTTGGGATGTCGGGCATGGAATCTCCTAACTAAACGTGGGGCATGAATTGCTGATATTGGTTCCCATGTATGATCAGCTGGAGAGTATCCCTTTCCAATTTACCAAGTATTGTAACCGCCCTCGATGGTATCGAGAGTCACATAGATCCGCCACCTCATACTTAGGATCCGACGCAATCAACACTGGAGGAGGATGTACATCCACTTTAGGGTGAAAATGATTTCTGAGATCTGGCTTCAACTGAGACACGTGGAATACCGGATGTATCCGGGCCCAAGAATTAGGAAGTTGGAGTTTAAAAGCTGCTGAACCAATTGCCTTGATGACTCGAAAGGGACCCCAATATTTGGGGGACAATTTTGACGGAACCAGATGTCGAGCGGAAATCTGGACGATAACCAAACTCGATCACCTGATGGAATCTCTGGAGCCTGAGTGCGATGGCGATGCGCAAATTCCTTCCTACGACCTTGGGATTCTCTTAAGGCAAAGTCTGCTGTTTTGTGCCCTTCCTTAATCTTCGTTATTAAATGATCGACATCAGAAAAATTTGAAGATGATATCATTGTAGTAGGGAAAGAACTTGGATGAAATCCATAGGTACAGAAGAAGGGAGTAGAACGAAGAGAAGAGTGATACGCATTATTATATGCAAATTCTGCTAAAGGTAATAATTCTTTCCAATCGTCCTGTGCTGCTCCTACATAGCTCCGCAGGTACCCTTCAAGGGTTTGGCTCAGTCTCTCAGTTTGTCCATTGGACTGTGGGTGGTACCCCGAACTGAGGGCTCGAGAAATGCCTAGAATCTGACATTCTCGACCCCAATATCTGGAAGTGTATTGCGATCCTTGATCCAAGATAATCGTTTCGGGGAGACCATGAAGGGAAAAGATCTGAGATACAAAAATGCGCGCCATCTGGGCTGCCGTCAGAATTCCCACGAGGGGGATGAAGTGTGCCATGTTAGTGAAGGAATCCACCGTAACCATAATAGTTGAACATCCTTCTGATTTAGGTAAGTCAACCACGAAATCTGTTGAAATGATTTGCCACGGGTGTGTTGGAATAGGCATCTCCACCAACTTTCCCACTGGGGACCGACGAGGACATTTGGTTTGAAGACAAACAGGACACGATGCCACATAATTTCTTATGTCTCTTTTCAAGGATGGCCACCAAAAGTAACGAGACACCAACTCCTGTGTATTTGCGACCCCTCGATGTCCTGCGGCTCTGGAGTCATGACACATCTCCAAAACTTCTTTTTGAAGTTTCTTCGTGGGTATGAAGGTTCTGGGACCAAAGAAAAAGCAACCTTCCATTTTAGTGAGAGCAGATCTACATCTTGGTGATAGAGAAGACTTCACTAGAAACTTAGATTGTAGTTGCAATCAAGTTAGAAAACTTTGGCGGAGTTGTAAACCCAACGCTAGTCGAGGAAAAATTATTTCCGATCTAAATTGTTCAGCTAGAATGGGTTCTTTGCGAGATAATGCATCTGCTTTAAGATTGATCCTTCCTGGGATGAAAGAGAATTGAATTAGGAAGGGCTATTGCAAGTTTGGGCGTATTGAAGAATTCGAAGATTTTGGTGATCAGTGCGTACCTCTACCGGAAACCTCGCCCCCAGCAAGAGGTGTCGCCATTCTTCAAAGGCCCGTTTGATAGCCAAAAGCTCCTTTTCTAAAACAGTATCGTTCAATTCAGCCGGAGATAAAGTCTTTGATAGGAAGGCTATATATTGAGAAGCGTCCGTCTCCACTATAAATGGACGATGCTGATCCGGGTTCATCAAAATGGGAGCTGAAGAAAATAGATCTTTAAGTCTTTCAAAAGCTTCCTGAGTCTGTTGACCCCATTCAAATATTTTACCCTTCTTTAATAGATTGGTCAGTGGTTGAGTAGGAAAGAGAAATTCGGAATAAACTTTCTATAAAAGTTAGCAAATCCAATAAATCTTTGAATATCTTTTCCAGATTTTGGACCTGGCCAGTCTTTAACAGTGGATACCTTCTGGGGATCCATGGCAATACCTTTAGAAGATATAACATATCCCAAATAAACTACTTGGGACTGATGAAAGGAACATTTGTCCAAATGACAGCATAGATGATTCTGTTGGAGTCGTCTCAAGACTTCCTTCACATGATGATAATGTTCTGGTACGGATAAGGATAAGGAAAAAATCAGGATGTCATCTAAATATATGATAACTGTATGTAACAGTAAATCTTCAAATAAATGATCCATAAAACGTTGAAATATTGCCGGTGCATTTGATAAACCAAAGGGCATCACTCGATATTGGTAATGACCGAACGGAGTCCGGAAAGCGGTCTTCCACTCATCGCCTTCCTTAACTCTGATGAGGTGGTAAGCTCCCTTAAGAACTAACTTGGTAAACACCTTTGCTCCTTTAACCGCCTCCAAGATGTCAGGGATGAGAGGCATAGGATACTTATCAGGGACCGTGATCTTGTTCAGCCCCTGATAATCTATACAGGGTCTTAATTCTGTTGAGTGTTTCTTTGGGATGAAAAATAAAGAAGCCGCCACCGGCGATGTGGATTTGGTTATCAGACCATTCTTGAGATTTATCCTTAGATATTCCTGAAGTACTTCCTTTTCTGAATCAGACAGAATATACATTCGGCCAAACGGTAAGGGAAGATCTGGAAGTAGATTAATTGTACAATCATCCCTCCGATGCAGAGGTAGTTGTGTATATTCCAAAGTGGAAAAGACTTCCTTGTATTGATGATACTCTTCCGGAAGACCCACCACCTGGCAGAGAGCTGCAACCCCTGCCTCTTCTTCACAAGAGGAAAGATTCTTGAGTTGGAGATACATATGATCGCTCAGACAGTGCTCCAGACAGTATTCGGAACCCAGAAAAAATGATCCTGCCGACCAGTTAATAAACGGATTATGTTTTCTTAGCCAGGGGAGCCCAAGAATTATGGGGTGGTGAGCAGCTCGAATAATATCCAAGGAAATAGATTCCTGATGGGAAGAGATGGTCATACTGAGTAACTCTGTCTGTTCCTTAATTGGTCCGGAGACTAAAGGACTTCCGTCCACACTCTCGACAGGGATCGTCTCCGCTTTACAGATGCGGGACATGTCATGTTCCGTAGCCCAATGTTCATCCATGAAATTCCCTGCCGCCCCACAGTCTATCAATGCCGGGACATTTTGGAACATCTGTTTTCCCATGGTAAATGATACCTTTAGTATCAACATACCGTTGTCCGAAGGCGGAGAACAGACTGAAGTATGTGTCTTCAATGTGGAACCTTGTGGTGACACAGATTCCCGTACCGTGGTTCCTCTCACGGCCGGGAGCTGGCGTTTCCCGACCTGCGAGGAGGAGCAATTGGACATTCATGGACTGTATGAGTATTCGCCCCACAGTACATACAGAGGCCAAGCATCCGCCTTGCGGGCTCTTTCTTCAGGAGATAATGGACCCCTCGCCGCCGTCCCCAACTGCATAGGTTCATCCGTCGACAGAACTCGACTTGTGCTAGGGGGATGTGGTACAGGTCGATAGGTCTTCCCTTTCCGCCGTTTGTACTGACGTTCTTTCAATTGGTAATCAATTTGGAGAACTAAAGAAATAAGTTCAGTAAGGGTGGCAGATCTGGGTATCCGCGAGATCTCGTCCTTAAGTTCTTCGGACAACCCTCTGCGAAATATTGTCATCTGTGCCTCATCCGCCCAAGTAGTTTTGCTGGCCATTTGTTTAAAGCGAGTAATATAGGACAGAATGTCCTGATTCCCCTGTTTGAAGTCTAACAGATGTTCTTGTGAGGCAGCCCTAATCTCCTGCCTCCCAAACATTGATCTAATGCTATTACAAAAGGCAGTGTGCGAATCCAAAATTGGATTATTAGAGGTAACAAAGGGAGTGGCCCAGGCCAGGGCTGGCACAGTCATTTGAGAAATCATATATCCAACCCTGTCCCTATCCGTGTGAAAATATGCTCTCTTAAAGGTGAACTGGATGGAACAGGAGTCAATAAACTCCTTCACCTTGTGGGGGTTCCCATCAAAATGTCCTCCGGGCAAAGGTCCTGGCGGGACCTCTGAACAATGCGGAATCCGGCTAGCTGCGGCTTGTTGAGCAGCTTGCTGAGCGGCTTGTTGCGCCGCTTGTTGTTGGTTTTGCTGATTTTGCTGTAAGGTGGCATTTTCTTGTTGGAGGTGCTGTACCTCTGTAGTGAGGGATTGAACTGCAGCTATAAGCAGTTGGATTTGTTGATCCATGCTACACCGTTCAGAAAAAACGTCAGGTAAAATGTGTGCCAAACCTAACTCTGGATGATAGCCTATTACACCTCAAATAGTACTATTCTTGGGCGTTGCTATCTGTTATGCTAAATTTCCGCTTTTCACCAAGAGTACGAGATGGCCCACCATGCACCTACCGGTATCCTGCTAGCCGTGTTCTCTCTGCCCGGTACAGGAAAGGATGTCTTCCTAATCGTGATCATGGCAAAAGGAAATCCCCCTGAGACCCTCTGCGGACCCCGGCCTGAGGCTTGGGCTCAGTGAAGGCCCCAGGGAAACCCCGAAGGGAAAAAACCCTGAGAAGAGCAGCTAGTGTTCGTAGACTCCTGAATGTCTTCTCCTTGGGATCAGGACAGGCTGTCAGGCCGAAGTGAAACTCTTGTCTTTACCCATAGAATGGGTACCAGGGCTGGATGTCTACAGTATCCGAAAGAGAGAGGAGAATGTTATAAAAATGGTAAATCTCTCCCCTAACAGCATCCCCTTTTCCTGTCTTCCTTACTCTCGGACCATGAATCTTTAGAGTTAAATGTTGAAGGTGAAGTTAAGGATGATTCCCATCGAAATCTGAGACAGAGCGAAAGAAAAGTAGAAAGGAGAAATGGAAAGCGTTTAGACAGATCCAGCGTAGCAAACTCACCGCTGAATGAAAATATCTCCAAAATCCTATACCTCAGATTGGGACCGAGATTCGTTTGGGTACGAACAGATTGAGCGTTCTGAACCAAAGAGGAACCGATGCGTCGAGTACAAGTTGGAACCAAAGTCTGATTCTGCAGAGGGACAAAGAATAGGAAGAGCGTGGTGAAAACAGGAAGAATGGGAAATGCGTCCTATGCGTAGAATAATGCCTACGAGAAAAGGGGCGGAGTCTGATGCTTACTGTGACGTCTGGCAGCGACGTTCTCGTAGGAGATTGAACGAAGATGATTAACCGAGCCGAACGAGGCCTCGGTCTGAAGACAGAGTAACAGATCTGTATCGGTAAGAGAAAAGAGGAAAGGCATGAATATGAAATTAGAAATTAGAATTCTGGAGCAACCTAGAGAGAATAATCCTTAGGCAAACTCACAGAGCGTGGGCGTACTCCTAAAAGAGTAGCAACGCGACGAGCCTGGGGTTCGCCGTCCGGATATACCGTCCTTCCGGAAGTGTGCAGAGCCTCCGGAGCTGGAGATGTAAACACTAGACTGCAGCAAGGAGTCAGAAAGGATTCCCTCCGGGAAACTCTCCCCTTAGTGGCAATGCACCAAAGGTTTTGCAGAGGGTACGAAGTGGTCATAACAGTGGCACATCTTCATCTGCAAGGCATCCACATATACCCCTATCTGGTAGACTGGCTGGTGCGTTCCCGCTCACAATCTCTGGCAGGCGTGCACATGTCAAAGGCCGTAGGTCTTGAAGCCATTTCAGGACGCTCTATTCCTAGGTGCATGACTCAACACAGTGTCGTGTTTGGCATCGCCCCCAGAGGAGAGGGTGAAAACCAAACAAGTCAAGGTGCAGCACTTGTCATCAGTCCAAACGGCGTCAGTACAGTCCATCAAGTCGCTTCTGGGCATGTTGTCCCCCTTCATCAGCCTCATTCACCTTTGCAGACTGTGCAGGAGACCTCTCCAGGAGTTCCTGGATGCAATGTGAATGCAAGTGTCGGGAAAGTTTATGGACAAGATTTCCCTCAACAAGGAGTTCCGTCGAGTGATACAGTGGTGTGGTGTTTGGCAGCATCTCATCCGGGGAGCTCTGTTCCAAGGTCCACCTTACCAGGAGACTCTCGCCACAGACGCCTCTCTAGAGGGATGGGTAGCCCACACCGGACAGTTGCACGCCGGAGGCCTCTGGCAACCGGAAGAAAAGGACCTCCACATCAACGTCCTGGAACTTCGGGCCATATTGTGGGCCCTCAAGCCTTTTCTGCTGTCATTGAAGGACAAGGTGGTGAGGATCTTCACAGGCACCACCACCACTATGTTCTACTTCCGGAAACATGTGGCATCCGCTCACCGGCATCTCCAAAGAGGCCCAGAACTTGTGGAGATGGGCATTTGTCAAGGCATGTTCCGCGTTCTGTTTCACCTGGCGGGAGTCAAGAAAACCATTGCAGACTCGCTCAGCAGGGAGCTAGGTTCCTGCCACGAATGGGAGCTCCGACAGGACCAGATGGATTTTCAGTTCAACAAATTGGGACAACCCCAGATCGACCTCTTCATGACGGCGGCAAACACCAAGTACAAGAGGTTCGCCAGCAAGTTCCTTCAACCGATGAGCATAAGGGACGCGTTCTTGTTCATCGTGGGATGGATGGTTCCTTTATGCTTTTCCTCTGTTTCCCTTTGGCCGAGACAAATCTGGTATCGGGACCTTCTGGGTCTGTCAGTGGCCCCGTCCATTAGGGTCGTTAATAGCCTCATTAAATAGGTTATACAATTCTAGTATGAATTAATATTATAGCACCTTAGCCAAGCACTTTAGTAGGATGGCTGATTTATATGAATTGTAATTACTTTGTGGTTTTTTTTTTCTGTAAGTATTATTGTCTATATGGTGAAACTGTGACTGTTTTATATTTAATTCATTTTTGTTGTACTGTTTTAGGATACACTGATTATAGGCTGCATCTCTGACTTGCCTGTATTCTTTAAGCTGGGATTTGTTTTTTGTATTAAGATTAATAAATTGCTGAGTATTTTTTGAAAAACCACCTGAGAGGAAATTGAATTCTTTTTCTCTCGACACTCTTTATGTTGTTGTCCCTGTGATTCATGGAAAGTGTGCATTTCTCACCAGAGAAGGGCAGGTGGGGGCGATTGTGCATCACAACCTTGAGTCCCTGAACTTGAGGGCATGACTTCTGCAGCCCTAGAGTTTGGAGGTTATGCTCTTGCCGACGAATGTAAGGACATCCTGGCCAGGGCTTCGTCAACATTGAAGTGCTATAGGCATAAATGGAAACGCTTCTCTGTGTGGTGCAGGACTCAGATATTATCCCGCTGCAGAAAACGGCCCCTCAACTTCTGCCATACTTGCTTTCCTTGGCCAAAGCGGGGCTGGCTGATGTCTCTATCAAGGTACAACACGCCGCCATATCCAGGTACGCCAGGGCTCCCGTCAGACCTTCACTGTGGTCTCACAGACTCGTCAAGGTGTTCCTCAAGGGACTATTCGGGACTTTCCCGCTGGTGAATGCTTTCCCCCTGGTTTTGGAGCTCAATGTAGTGCTAACTAAGCACATGGGAGCGTCTTTCGAACCTATGTATCAGGTCCCACTCAAGTTTCTCTCATGGAAGACAGCTTTTCTCTTGGCTATCACTTCAGCCAGGAGGTTTGGGGAGATTCAGGTCCTGTCTTGCAAGCAGCCATACTTGTCTTTCCATGCTTCGAGGGTGGTACTGCATACACACGCCACCAAAGGTGCCTTTGGAATTCCACCTCAACGAGCCTTTGGTATTATCCATTTTCTTCCCGAATGGAAAGGGCCTTGCATTCGCTGGACGTTGCTCATGCTCTGAAGTTCTACGTACTAAGAATTTTCAGAAGACCTCTCAGTTGTTCGTCAACTTTGGACCTGTAAATTAAAGAAAGGCCTTATCTAAGGCTTCCATCTCCAGGTGAGCAAGCAGGCCTCTGCCAGGCCGGCCGAGAGCCCATTCCACCAGAGCCATCGCAGCAACAACAGCGTTTCTCTCTGGTGTGCCCCTGCTTGACATCTGCAGGGCTGCTCCCTGGAGGTCCACACACACCTTCACGAGGTTTTACTGCGTTAACAGGGATTTCAGGGAGGAGTCCCAAGTCGGCCAAGCGGTGCTACGCAACCTGTTCACTTGAGGCAAGTCTGTTCCAGAGGTGAGTGTTATTGCTTCTGTTGAGCCTTGCCACCTTCCGTTGTTGTGTATATGTACTGCTGTGTATTCGTTATTCATGAGCATGTGAATCCATGCCAAACCCCATGCTGGAGAAGGAACAAGTAACTTACCAGTAACTATTGTTCTCCAGCATGGGTCTGGCATGGATTCACATGAAAACCCTCCCTCTGTCTCCTCTGTGGCTCTTCTTGGTCATACAGCCACTTTACGTGCTTACCAAATCTGAAGATGGCTGCCAGAGGAGGGGCTTAGGGAGAGGACTTTCATTGGATGTGGCAGTATGACACAGAGGACAGTGATTGGTTTATGGGAGAAATACAGTTTGTAACTGAAAGTGAAACTGTTTTTTTTTTTACCGAGGATACCCAGCCTGACGATGGCGGATATTTATGAGCATGTGAATCCATGCCAGACCCATGCTGCAGAACAATAGTTACAGGTAACTAACTTGTTCCTTATTGCCTGTCCCATTGCAGGGGTCACCTAAGTAGTTGAAAATCGATATCAATGGGTCCAACAACTGTTTCTGGAACATTTTGTAAAATAAGGGAATCAACCCATCAGGACCAGGGGCTTTATTTAACTCACGCATTTTAATTCCTTTAACAACTTCTTCCTTGGTTTTAGGCCTCCCTAGTCACTCTGTCTCTTCAGCTGATAGCTTCCATCAGTGAAGCTTTTCTAAGAAGTGGGTTACCTCTTTTGTCTATGTATTCTTTAGTTTATAAGGCCCTGCAAAACTATTTGAACATAAAGTTTCCCTGCTTCCTCACCAATTTCCCTGACGTATCTTCATACTGCATTATATGATTTCCTCGGGTCTTGACTTGCAGAATCTTTGATTCACTCCCCTAAGCATTTATTCAGTTTTATTTAGCAGCAACTTCACTATCTGTAATTGCCTGATATTTTCCAAGGTTCTGTTTTCTTTGTGTATTGCTTTGAGTTCTTTGATTTTGTTTTAACAGATTTTACTCCTCTTTCAGCCTTACTTTCACCTCAATCTGCTTGTTTGTATTATAAAAAGACCCCTGACAAACGCATTAACGGCATCCCTTCTTACCCATTTCCCTTTTGTGCAGATGTCATTATTGGCGTAATATTCAATGATCTTTTCCTCTACTTCTCTCTGTAAGACGTGGTCATGAAGAACCCATATGGATAGTTTCCAAGGTTTGTGCCTTGTCTCTCTTATACGAAAATCAATGCAGTGAGAAACCTTTCCCTATTGGGGTGTCAACTCTCAAGGTGTACTGCAACCCCATCTCCGCCAGCATTTATACTACATATTGAGCTAGCTCTGTATTCCCCAAGCCTCCTGTGCGTGACCTATTTTGCACCCAATCTACAACCATGTTAAAACTTCCAGTTAATGTAATAGGACCTGAAACCTTTTCTTTTAATCGTAGTAAAAACCCTTAAAGAAGGCATTTTGACCTGAGGTTGGGGCATGTACTATGGTCTTCTTAGAATAAGGTGTCAGCCGTCCCTATTTATCAACCATAAATGGCAATCCCCTTGAAATCGGAATCCCAACCCCCCTTTTCTTCGGTCTGCTTGTGGAGTCAAGTTGCATTGGGAAATCTTTTGAAGCATGTCTGTTAAAGTTTGAATGAAGAAGATGTGTCTCCTGTCTACACACCATATCGACATTATATTGACTCAGGTATTTTAACATTCTTAAACATTTGTGAGGCACATTCAGGCCCCTAACATTATTAGACAGAACTCGGAATTTGTGCATTTTAAGTCAGTTGTCTTCTCAAAATACCCAAACATATCCAGTCTAAGAGTGTCTTCCCTGCACATACCATTGAATAATGTACCCAAGTCCTTTTCCCAACCACCCCCCACGTTCCCAAACTCAAACATAAACCTCATCCTATAACTTGCCTAGAAAGTTCCAGTAGAAGAAGCATCCCTCTTCCTGTGTGCAAAAAATGGCGGTGTGCGGCCAAAAAAAAAAAAAAGAAAAGTTGGACACAACTGAGGGGAGCTTATCTCCCTCTTCCTGACATATAACTCGCAACGTTGCCCAAATGCAACGACCCACTTAGCATACCTTTTACATTGGTTAAATGTACAAGATTGTATCATGTAACTGGTCTCGCAACAGCGCCCTGGTGCCTCAGGGTTTGGGTGCTTTCCGAATGTAATAAATCAAAAAATAAATGTAGACTTCTTCAGAAGCAGTTCTTCTGAGGAGCAGGAATTCTAAGTTTAACTTCTTTAACATGCAAATTCAGCTTCCAAACTTGAATGCAATTATCAGGAGCTATCTTATCTAGCCTCTATTCTTTCATTCTTATTCTTAAACTTTGTAGGTCGGTTAATGTTACTTAGTGACCTTCTCTTTGTGCCATCAGGGGGTACTTATGTGCACAGATTCTGTATGATGGAAGGTGATACCGAGGAGGTCTACAGCTTATTCCATCAATGTCACCCACAGTGTCCCATTCTTCCATGTAACCCCCTGTCCAAATGACAACCTTTTTTTTTCTCTGCTTTTCTATTACGGGCAGAAAGACATTCTTTTCAGAATAGTAGTGGGCGTGGGATCTTAAAATACAGATGCTCTCTGCCTAGGATGGTGATTTTATTCAGTTCCTTGGCCTTTCTAGGAATCTTTTCCTTGCCTGTAAAAGATTCAAACTTCATCACAACATCTGTTGGCACCTTGATTTGACCTTTCTGCCTAAGACGCATTCTCTGAACCCTGTCCAACATTATTCCCTCCTTGTAAGTATCTGGATCTATAAAGTCAAACATCTGCAGGATTCATGCTTCTCGATCATCATCTTTGGTGTCTTTTTCCGGCCCTTTCAGGCGCAGGTTGTCTTGCCTCAACTTATTTTCCAGGTCTTCCATCTTATCTGAAATAATTTCATCTTGCACCTGAAAGACCTCTATTTTCTTGTTAGACTGCTTGATCTATGATTGAATATCCAGTATATATGTTTCTGTACCATTAATCCTTACCATCCAGGTCCTGTTTTATCTCTCTTATTCTGGTATTTATTTTCCTTGTTGACGCTTGGATTTCTTCAGAGGTCTTGGTACTTATATCGACCCTGAGTGTTGGCAGGCATAACTTCCGGTCTGCGTTTGTCAAAGGTGTAGCTCTTACTTCCGTAGACGTGTTGTTTGTGTCATTATTTTCAACCTTCTGTACTGGGAGGATATAATTTTGCTGTTCTCTGCATCCCTCATCTTCTGGCTCCTGGGCTACCACAGGTGTAGTAAAGTGTTGTTCTTCCCGCCTCCACCTCTTATGCTTACTTGGACTTATCCTTTTCCTCACATAATTTGTGGCAACTTGCATTTGTGGTAAACTCCCAGACTTCAATGTTTATACTTATGATATGATATGATATGATATGGCATTTGTAACGCTCCTATACACAAGTGTTTCAAGGTGCGACGAGGCGGGGGGGCAAGGGGAGACAGGCAACGATCCTACTAGGCCAGGTGTCATTCAGATCGCGCAAGTGCAAGGGTAGGGGGACTGGGAAAAGTGCAAGGGGAAGGGGTGAGGGGAAAGTGCAGTACATGGTTAGTAGAATACAAGATAAATAATAGGGCCAGCTGGTGGCAAGAGCAAGGTAAGTGCTGGGAGAAGGGGCTGTAGGATACAGAGACAGTCCCGTAGTGCAGGTGGGCAGTGCAGGGAAGAGTGGATGGGCCAAGGACTGAGATCGGTGAGTGGCCCAGTTGCAGATTCAGTGCAGGTTCAGTGATTTTAGCAGGGGAGAGAGGGAGAGAAAGCGGAGGCAAAGAGGAAGGTTTTGAGGTTCTTCCGGAACCGGAGATGGTTCTCCTCAAGTTTCAGGGAGGCAGGAAGGCTGTTCCAGAGGGAGGCCCCTGCTACGGAGAGAGATCTACCCCCAGCTCGTTGCTTGGAGAAGCGGCTGACCCTGAGGTAGTTGGAGGTGGATGAGCGAAGAGCTCGAGAAGGAAGATATTTAGGAAGAGAGAGTTGAAGGTATTTTGGCCCAAGGCCCCAGAAGGCCTTGTGGACAATGCAGAGGGTTTTGAACTTAATTGTCGCAGCCACTGGGAGCCAGTGTAGTGATTTCAGTCCTGGAGAGATACGGTCCCTGGGCTTGAGGCCAAGGACAAGTCTCGCACTCCTGTTCTGGATGAGTTGCAAAGGGCGGAGAGTAGAGGCAGGAAGATTTAGATAGAGGCTGTTACAGTAGTCCAGCTTCGAGAGAACCAGGGCTCTGGAGACAGTGAGCTTCGGGGGGAAGGAGAGGAAAGGAAGGATACCTCTGAGGAGGTGTAGCTGGTAGTGTGACTTCTTAGAGTCGTCAGATATGTGAGGAGAGAAAGAGAGTGTGGAGTCGAAGATGACCCCGAGGTTTTTTGCCTTGCAGGTGGGAGCAGGAAGAGGGCCAAGGGAGGCCGGCCAGAGAGCGGCAGGGAAGGAGGGAGTGGGTGTGCCGATAAGTAGAATCTCAGTCTTACTGGCATTAAGGCAGAGGTCGTTGGCGGCACACCATTCCTGGATAGCAGAAAGAAAGTCAGAGATGAGGGAAGGGGAAGAGGAGGCCGAGGGTAGCCTGAAAATGAGCTGGGTATCATCCGCGTAGCACTGAAAGACGGTTGAGCAGGATGGTGTGGTTGACAGTGTCAAAGGCAGAAGAGAGGTCGAGCAAAATGAGAACACAATGGGTGTTAGAGTCAAGGTTTGAGAGCAGGTCCTCACGGATGTTCAGGAGAGCAGTTTCCGTACTTCTGGCAGCTCTGAAGCCAGACTGATGGTCATGAAGACTACCAACAGATTCAGCATGGAGATTAAACTGGGAGATGTCCAGTTTCTCCAGGAGCTTGCCCAGGAAGGGAGTGGTAGAGATTGGGCGATAGTTAGCTGGGCAGGAGGGGTCAGAGGAGGGTTTCTTAAGAAGGGGGTGAAGGGGGTGCACAAGGGAGTGCTTGAGGGGGGATGGGAAGACTCCAGAGGCGAAGGAGTGATTGCAGAAGTCAGCCAGGGCAGGCGCCAGGGAGTCGATGTGGTCCTTGATAGTTTTGGAGGAACAGGGGTGGACCTGTTTTGACGAGACTTTCATAGATCGAACTTGTCTCGAAACCTCGTCAGCAGAAAAAAGGGAAAAGGCGGAGAAGGAGGGAGGAGGGGTGGCTGCAGAAGGGCCAGAGGGAGAGCAGGGAATAGAGGAGGGGAGGTGATAGGAGGAGAGTGAGGACAGGATGTCCTGAGTTTTTTAAATGAAGTGAGAGGCCAGTGCCGTGCACAGGGCCTGGGAGGGGACAGGAGAGGTGGAGACTGCAGCAGGGTTGGCCAGCTCCTTACAGATTTTAAAGAGTTCGGCCGAATTGTTAGATGCCGCAGAGATGCGGTCTTGGAAAAGGGCTCTCTTCTTAGTGAGAACGGAGAGCCGGTATTGCCTTTGGAGCAGGCGGCAGGCCAGTTTGTCAGAGGATGAACATGAAGCATGCCATTTCCTCTCTGCCACTCTGCACTTGCGTTTAAGGGTGACGAGATCCGAGTCATACCAGGAGTTACATTTGGCTTTGGGCTTCAGGCGGAATCTCATGACAGGGGCAAGGATATCAAGGGTATTAGATATAGCAGAGTGGAGAGGGCTGTGTCAGGGTGGGAGTCAGCCGAAGGGGGGGGGGGGGCGAGAAGGTGGTAGCGAAAGCCTCAACTGACACACGCTTCATGGGTCGGATGACCGCGAAGGTGGGTGGCAGTGATGAGGGTGGCTTTGCCTGTGGGGTAGGGAATGTGAGGTGGGAGGATAGGAGAAAGTGATCACTCCAGGAGAGAGGAGTGGAGAGAGGGACAGAGAGGGGAAGGTCAGAAGAGATCAGAGCATCAAGAATGTGCCCTGCAGAATGGGTCGGCCCAGACGGGAGAATAGAGAGTGAGAGCGAGTCGCAGAGGTCGCGAAAGAGTCCAGAGGGAGGACAGGAGGCATCAAGGTGGATATTGAAGTCTCCAAGAAAGAGGAGTTGAGTGGTTGAGGACAGGAGTGAGGAGGAGAGGTCAGCCCACTCAGAGGAAGGAGGAAATTTGACCAGGTGGCCTATAGATAGTAGCCACGGTAAGGGAATGGCTAGGAGAGAGAGAGAGTCGGCAGACAAGGCATTCAAAGGAGGAGTAGGTCTGCGTAGGAGTGACAGTGGCAGGAATCCACTCAGGGAAGATGAGGGCCACACCCCCCCAGCACGGTTGGGCCTGGGCAAGGAGAGGATCTTGTAACCGTCAGGTAGGAGTGTGTCAAAGTTGGTGACAGAGCTGGCCGTGAACCATGTCTCAGTGAGACCGATGATGTCAAGGTCCAGTTCCTCAAGAAGGCGACAGATATCAGAAGAATGTTTGACGGCAGAGCGAGAGTTGAGAGTGGCAATGTGGAGAAGGTTGCCATCCTTGAAGGACTTCCGGGGAGGGGTACAGATCAGAGGTACGCCCTGTGGAGGTGAAGAAGAAGGAGCCAGAGAGAGGGCATCGTGAGAGGGTGGAGGCAAGGTAGCCGAGGACATAGAAGAGGGGACAGCAGGAGAGGAAAGGAAGTTGATGAGGCGCGGGAAGCGTCTATCAAAGAGGTGGAGGTTGGCCTGAGGGCCTTGGACCAAGACGGTCCCATTAGCGTAGACATTAATGATGGCCTTAGAGGAGCGGAAGGGGGCCAAGAGGACATCCCAACGGGTGCCACCATTAATGGGAGAAGAGGAGAAGGGAGAGAGCACAGAGACGATATGAAGGGTCCATTGGTCAGGGCAAGGCACGAAAAAGAGGATGTCAGTAAGAGTTTCCTTGGAGGAGGCACTAGTGTAGGTATCAGCGATAGGGAGGCCTGGGTTGGAGACCAGGATATCCTTTTTAAACTTTTTCCTACCAGATTTAGTGAGGAGAGCAGGATAGTCAATGGAGAAGCAGTTAGAGAAGATAGGAGAGATAGAGAGCACCATGGAATAAGGAGGGAGTGGGAGTCAAGACAGACGAGAGCAAGCGGACAGGAATGAAGCGGCAAGCCCTAGTTTACCACATTTCAGAGCAACAGTAACACAGTAAATACGAATTAGGTACCCAGTGTAGAGGCCACCTAAGTTTGAGAGTCCTGCGAGGGGAGAAAAAGCCCTAGTTTACCACAATTACAGAGCAACAGTAACACAGTAAATACGAATTAGGTACCCAGTGTAGAGGCCACCTAAGTTTGAGAGTCCTGCGAGGGGAGAAAAGCAGACCTAGTTTACCACAATAAGCGGTACACACTGAAGTGTAGAAACCATGTGAATGAAAAAGGAAAGGAAAGGTGTAGGTTGTTGGGCTGGGCGAGCAGGTGGAGCTAACTAGAAGAATGGCGGACTGGAGCCTGGCGTACCCTGCAGACACCTGCAGACACAGGGAGCCGCAGCCGTAGGAGCTGCCCTTTGCCCAAGGGGCCCTTAGCCGATGGGGCTGCCGGGCAGGGGGGCTGCTCAGGGGAGTGGGATTTAAGACAGGAGGAGAGGAAGGGGGGGGTGTGGGCGGGCAGGGAGGCGGGAAGGTAGAGGGGTGAGGAGGACCAGGAAGTGAGGTGGAGGGAGGGGGCAGAGGGCAGCACAACACGCACGGAGCGCCAAAAACAAAAACAGTGCCTGAAATAAGAAGCTTACTGAAAGCCCAACGGGGCCTGGAAGGCAGCCTCACAGCAGGCCACACAGGGCTACCGGCGACCGCTCAATCCCGCTCAGGCTCAACAAAGAAGCGAGCGTGGAGAGCGGTCGTCGCGTAGTCCTGGAGGGACTACGAGGATAACCAATCAGAGGGTGGGGTAGGCGGTTCAGGGAGGTGGGAAGGGAGAGGGGAGAGGAGGACCAGGAAGTGAGGTGGAGGGAGGGGGCAGGGGGTAGCACAACGCGCACGGAGCGCCAAAAACAAAAACAGTGCCTGAAATAAGAAGCTTACTGAAAGCCCAACGGGGCCTGGAAGGCAGCCTCACAGCAGGCCACACAGGGCTACGGGCATCCGCTCAATCCCGCTCAGGTTCAACAAAGAAGCGAGCGTGGAGAGCAGTCGTCGCGTAGTCCTGGAGGGACTAGGAGGACAACCAAATTTATACTGTTTCCGGGGCTAAATTTCAGTTCAACCAGCCCCAGTACATACAGACTGACTCTGGTTACGCCCGGTACTTCAATTGTCAATTTCTGTGATCCGCCGGTCCTAATCCAACTCTTGTGAGCACATGGATCTCTTTACTCAGATTGCCTCCCCTGTCTGCCCCCCCCCTGCACCATTTTGTTTGTCCTCATATTTTTGTTCTCTGAAGCTGCTGCTGTCTTTGTGCCCAGCACATATACTGGTGAAAGTGCTAGTTGTGAAATAATTTCAATGGTGCGCACTAACTCCCGAGCAATAGCAAGCCAAGCTTGACCTCTCCTCTTGCTATAAATGAGTCCTGACCCGAGTGCACAGGGATAGTTTCAGGCCTTTATTTCGCTTTGACCTCAGTGCTATCGTGCTTTGAATATTTCCAGCAGCTTTTATGTTGAAATGTCCATATGCCCATGAACATTCCATAAAATAAAATATTATTTGAGATCCCTTTCCCTCCCTCCCCCACCCTCTCGCTCTCTCTCGTTCTCCCTCCCTATAGAAAGTTATATATTATAGTGCAGCGGTCGCAGCACTATAGTTAAGGTATGTAGCTTGAGCCTTAGGAAATCCGAAAATCCTTTTGCTAATAACTTTTGACGTGCATGACAGATTTGGCTGACATTTTCCAACAAAAAGTTTGTCACAGGCACACCCAGACTAGAAATTATAGGAAGGATGTGTTAAAAAATGAAGAAGTTATTAAGAATGCAAAAATGAATTTTTTTGGCATACTCCTATTCCTTTTCCCATAGTGAAAAAGTCCAGATTGTATCAAGATGAATTGCACAATCTCTGCAGGGAATTGGACGCAATAAGGAACAATTTGAGCACAAAGCACTGACAATTTCCAGGACAGGTTTGGGGTTATTCCGTCCAGTAGTTTTTAAAATATTTGACGGGAAGGAGGTGCCATTTTCTCCCAAAAATATAGCTATATCTCCCATTGTTAGAGAGTCTTCTCCAAAATGAAAAGTCCCCTTTTTTTGTTTTTTTTGCTCAATGCAAACGATTGCCACGATAATAACGGGGTAAGCCAAACATTAAACATGCTGGAAAAGCTATTTAGGGGTGGAGAAAGGATACAGAGGAAGTAGGCTACAGGTGTGAAGGGAGGGAGAGGACACCATTTGAAGTTTTGGAGTGGTCTGGGGGCCAAGTTATAGATACAAAATGCACATCTTATCAGGGGAATACCAGGGGACTCTCGCAAGATTACTGTGGTAATAACGGAAGATGCGGTCAGAAATGAAAATGCGTCACACGAAGCAAAGAGAGAAAGGGAGTAATGGGAGGGGACCAAAGAGGAAAAAATTAACTGAAGTGGGTGGGTGCACCAAGGGAAAAGGAAGGAGGCACATGTGGAGCACCTGTGAGGACTTTTTAATTTTCGAGCATAATCGCAGTAATTAGCTCAAGATTACCACAGTAATTATCAGGGGATTATCGAGGGAATGGAAACTGAGAAGAAAAAAAATAAATGAAGGGACATTTGTTGTGATCTCATTTACTAGGCAGGGGAAATGTGTCTTTTTGCCAGTAGCCCTGGCCAGTGGGCCCCAAAGAAACGTATTGGTGCAACATGTGCCAGGGCCATGGCCAAAGACCTGGCCACCGGCCATGGCCGAAAGCCATGACTTGTGGGCTTGAAAGAAACTTAGTGTTTTAAAATATACAGTGGGAAAGCCGAAGGCCGTGCTCACTGGTCAGGGCCGTAGGCCATGGCCAGTGGGCCCCAAGGAAACCTATTGCTGCAACATGTAGAGTGGCTACGGCCAAATGCCATGGCTAGTGGATCCCAAAGAAACCTATTGATGCAACATGTTTCGGCCGTGGGCACTGGCCGTGGTCGAAGCCATGACTAATTGACTTGAAAGAAACCTAGTGTTTTAAAATATACAGTGGGCACAGCTGAAGGCCATGGTTAGTGGGCCCCAAAGCAACCTACATGTATAGTGGCCACCACTGAAGGCCATGGCTAGTGACCCTTGAACAAACTATGGTATAACAAAACCCTTTAAGTGCACTAATCATCTTAACTCGGCGTCCCCCCTGTTGCAAAGCCCGTGAGCACATGCAGAACAGATGGGATTCACAATGATATACAAAATTAGATGCTGGTAAAATAGCTCCGTGGATTGAACACTCAATGTTGCGATCTGTGTGTGATCTGCATGTCGCGGGTTTGAATCCCGGCAAGACAAACTCAGCCTTTCATCCTTCCAAGGTCAATAAATGACTACCAACTCCAGTTGGGTGATATTGTACCTATATGTGTTTGATGTAAAGCGCTATATAATTAGCACATAATTATTTCCTAGGGCACATCAACAGGGAGGTGCTGAGGTAAGATGATCATCACTTCCCACATCCGCTGAATTTCGTGGGTTTTGTTGTGTCAAATGTAATCACCTTAACTGTCCCTTGAATAAAGTTTTTTTGGGTGAAATATATATATATATTCACCAAAAAAACTTTGTTAAAGGGACGTTATGGTTAAGTTGCACCAACAAAAACCCATGAAATTCAATAAAAAAACATTGTTAAAAGGATGTTATGGTTACAAGTAAATCTGAAAAATCCTTGAAATTCACCAGTTATGGTAAGCTAAGCAACCATAACTCGCGCCACCACCGTGCACTGCTAAGACTATCACCCAGGACATCAAAGATGACATCAAAAATGTAATTGATTACATCATGGATGACATCACATATCTAGGCCACTTGTTTTTGTTGAATGGCATATCTGGGCCTGGTGGCTTTCTTCACTGACAGTAAGAATTTTAAAATTTTAAAGATGCTTTATCTCGCCCTATGTTATTAAAGTATTTGTATTTGTATTTATTATGTTCATATAGCGCTTTCATCCAAAGCGCTTTACATTATAACAAAAGAATACATAGAACATTATAACAGAAGAAGCAATTTACAATGAATCGAACCAATAAAAACAGTAAGCAGAGCAATTAATCTGTAAGGGGGAAGAGGAGGGGAGAGGAGGAGGTTTGGCCTCAGCTTATGGTGCACATACATGGGGAGATAAGCATGCCTCAAACACACAATTCATTTGTATACATGATGTGGGAAACCAGAAGGTGTCTCACCCACTTGTCCCCGGGGCTATGTCATCCAGGTGGCCAGGACACAGCCATCGCTTTTGGATCCAGTTCCTGGGGGTGGATCAGTGCGGGAGGATCACCTGGGTAAGGGGTCTTCAGGGAGTGGGAGTGGGACACCAGATGGTGAGAAGCAGTTTCGAGGGGATTGGGTCCTCCGACGTATTCCATATCTATGACATGTAATCACCACAGCTGTGCTGCTTCGGAAACTTTTTCGGCGTCTGCGTCCTGCGTCGATGACGTCGATGCGCCGCCGTCGAGGACCTCCTCCGACGTCCGACGTCATCCGATGTGATAAGTAGGACGCACAACGCCAGTAGCCTCAGTTCCGTTTTTTCCGCGAACGTGTTGCTTCGTGTTTCTCGGTTCTAGCCTCGACTCTTTGGAGTTCTGTTCTTTCTGGTTCTTCGAACCTGTTCGTTTGTGAATATTTCTTCGACGATGTCTTCCGCTTCGTCTTCAACCCCGCGTCCGGGCTTCAAGAAGTGCGGGGAGTGTGGGTCCAAGATGTCGGTGACTGACTCGCACGACGCCTGCCTCTGGTGCCTCGGGGAGGCCCACGACACGGATGACTGTGTCGACTGCCTGTCGCTCACGTCCAAGGCCTTACGCGAACGTAAGAAGAAATTGTCGGTAGGTCGGGTGTCCAAGCCCCGGAAGTCGAAGTCGGCGGGGCTTTCGACGGATGATTCGAGGGGTGACTCTCCGCGTCATCGTTGGAAGTCTCGTCGGTCTTCTTCTAGGAGTCGGTCTCGCCACTCCTCGGCCTCTTCGAGGCATTCTCGGAAGCGCCGTCACCGGTCGCCTTCCAGGTCCTCTTCCGAGGACTCTGCCCGGCACGTCGGTTATCCCACCAGCCGTGCGACGCCGGAGGAATGGGCTTCCTTCGGGAAGAAAATGTTGGCGATTCTTGAGTCGCAGGGTACTCAACCGTCCGCGCCCCCGAGTGGGGTCGGCCGTGTGAGGTCGAGAGACACCGCTCGCAAGAGTGGTCGGCACGAGTCACGGGTGAGGTCCCGTTCGGACAAGGAGGCTCGTTCTCGCCATACCCGTTCCAGGTCCCGGTCCTCGACGCGATCGAGACCGTGTGCACCTGTGATGTCTTCGAGGAAGACATCGACGTCTGAGGCGTCGAGGGCATCGACAGGCTTTCTCGAGGCTCCGGCTCCGAGGAAGTCGTCGAAGCCGTCGACGGTCAGGTCGTCGAGGGACACGCTCGGGGCTCCGGCTTCGAGGGCTGTGTCGACGCCGCCGATACTGGAGGCGCTGCATCTGACGTCTACGCCGATTTCCTCGACGTCGACGCCGATCCTCTCGGCGCCGTTGCCGGTTTTCTCGACGGCGGCGCCGATTCGCTCGACGCCATCGACGCCTTTCGTGTCGGAGGTGCCCCGTGTCTCGGGTGTACCCCCTAGGAAGGCTCTGGCTAAGAGCAGGCACTCTCGGGTGCCTTTCCACCACTTGGATTATATTTCTGAGGCGGATGAGGTTTCGGATGGCCTGGTTCCTAGTCTGGTGCCAGATGACATTGTCTCGGGCCATAGTCAATTTGACGATTTGAGGCAGTCGCTGCATGATGCCAGTGGACTGGACACCTCTCCGGAGGTGGAATTTGGTCGGCCTGAGCCTGGCTCCCATGCCGATTCCTTATACCGGCGCCTGATGGCTAGGGTGTCTGAGTATCTGGGATGGTCTGCTCCCCCAGGGGAGTTTGTGCAGGATGATCTGACGGACATCCTTGATGTTGGTCCCCCAACTGACCCGGTACTGCCGTTCCATATGGCTTTACAGCGTAGGGTGGCGGCGGCTTGGACTGCTCCGGAGAGTCTCCCGGCAGTGGGCAGATCCTTGTCGCGAAAATACCGTCCAGCCAGTGGCGACCCCTGCTACTTGACCAGGCACCCCACTCCGGAAAGTTTGGTGGTGCAGGCGGCCACGGCCCCGGCAAAGCAGGCGTCGTACCCTACCATCCCTCCTGATAGGGACGACAAACGTTTTGATGGCTGGGCGAAGAAGGTGTTTTCTTCTGGTGGTATGGCGCTTCAGGCGGCCAACTCCATTTGTGCCTTGTCGCGTTTCACGCACACTCTGTGGAACTGTGTTGCGTTGGCGGCTGAACATATTCCCGAAGGGGACGAACGGGATGGTTTCCTTGCTATGGTCCAGGATGGTAAGGATGCCATGTGTGAGTCCGTTCAGTCGGGTTTGGACTTAGCTGAATGCGTCAGTAGGTCCATGGCGGCGAGCACCGTGATACGCAGGTTTGCGTGGTTGCGGAAGTCGGGGTTTGCTCCTGATGTGCAGTCCCGGCTCCTCAACATGCCCTTTGATGGTGAACATCTTTTTGGCAGCAAGGCTGACGAGAACCTTGAGAGGTTGCAGACCTCAAAAGCTGCAGCGAAGTCGTTGGGCGCTGCAGTTCGCCAACCTCCGCCTTTTCGTCCTAGGGGACAGCAGTGGAGGGGTGGCTCCTTTCGCTATTACTCGTCCTTTGGTAAAGCAAGAGGAGCTGGCAGTCAAAGGGGCCAGCGCAGGGGTACCAGAGGTGGACGACAAGGTACCCGTGGTGCCAAGGCCGCTCGGGCAGTTGCCTCTTTGCCCTCAGGTAACGCCGCAGCCGCTCCTACTCAGTCATGAGGCCATGTCCCATGGTTCGCCGGTTGGGGGAAGGCTGGCGCAGCATCTTGTAGAGTGGCGTGCCATTACTTCAGATGTGTGGGTTCTGGAGATCATAGCCCACGGCTACTGTCTTCCCTTTCGGCACAGGCCTCGCGACAATCCACCGGGGAACCTCTCTTTGAAGTGTCCGGATCCGCTCCTTGCGCAGGAAATTCAAGCCCTGCTGGAGAAAGGCGCCATAGAACTGGTGCCTGTTGCGGAGAGGAACAAGGGATGGTATTCCCCTTATTTTTTGATTTCCAAGAAAGATGGGGGATTGAGACCCATCATGGACTTGCGCGGTTTGAACAAACTCCTCAGGAAGGACAAGTTCAAGATGGTTACTCTCTCTCAAGTCCTCCAGGCCCTTCAGCTTCAGGACTGGTTGGTGTCACTCGACCTCAAGGATGCTTACTTCCATGTGCCGATCCATCCCAAGCACAAGAAGTACCTGAGGTTCGCGGTTGGCGACTCGCACTTTCAGTTTCGGGTCCTGCCGTTCGGTTTGACCTCCGCCCCGAGGGTTTTCACCAAGCTCATGGTGGTGGTGGCAGCGCATCTCAGGCAAGGGGGGATTCACGTCTACCCCTACCTGGACGATTGGTTGATCAGGGGGAGCTCTCCCGAGCAAGTCCTGGATCATCTGTCCGTCGCCTGCCACTCCCTTCGCAGGCTGGGCTTCTCCCTCAATTTAAAGAAGTCCCATTTGACGCCAACACAGAGGCTCCAGTACATCGGAGCAGTGCTCGACACTTCCCTGGGGCAGTGTTTTCCTCCCCAGGTGAGGGCTCTTCACATTCAGCAGATGGTGCACAAGTTTCAGCATGCCCGGACGCTCCCGGCGTTCGAGTTCTTGAGGTTGCTCGGCCTCATGGCATCCTGCATTCTTCTGGTGCCAGAGGCTCGCCTGCGGATGAGATCTTTGCAGTGGGCACTCAAGACGCAATGGTCGCAGTCCTCCGGCAGGATGTCGGACCCGGTTCAGGTGCCGCCCTCGGTCGCCCGGGACCTTCTGTGGTGGGCCGTCGAAGGCAACTTGATGAAGGGGGCTCCATTTTGGCTACCCTGGCCGGAGGTGACGGTCGTGACGGATGCATCCCTCACGGGATGGGGAGCTCATGCCAACGGGCTGTCAGTCAGCGGTCGTTGGTCTCCGTCGGAGTCCAGACTCCATATCAATCTGTTGGAGCTGAGGGCCGTCAGGCTAGCACTGAAGGCTTTTCTGCCGACTGTGCGAGGAAAGAATGTCCTGATCATGACGGACAACACAGTGGCCATGCACTACCTCAACAAAAAGGGGGGGGCAGGGTCACTTCCTCTGTGCAAGGAGGCGATGCAGCTCGAGTTCTGGGCCATCCAGCAGGAAGTTTCGATCTCGGCAGTTCATCTGGCCGGAGTCGAAAACGTGACGGCGGACGCTCTGAGCAGGCAGAGCACGATCTCTCACGAGTGGGAGTTGGCTCAGGAGATTCTCCTGGAGATCTTCGCCCTTTGGGGGACCCCTCAAGTGGATCTCTTCGCCTCCAGTGTCAACCGGAAGTGCGAGAGGTTTTGCTCGCGGGAATTTCCTCCGAAAGGAGCCTTAGGAGACGCGTTTGTGGTGGAGTGGTCATTCCCGCTGCTGTACGCGTTTCCTCCAGTCCCCGTCATCCCGCAAGTGCTGCGGAGGTTACGGAAGTTCGGTTCCCGGATGATCCTCATTGCTCCGGCGTGGGCTCGGAGGACGTGGTACCCGGACCTTCTCGACTTGTCCATCTGCCCTCCACGTCGTCTTCCCTACCGAGACGATCTGCTCTCACGGGAGGGGGGTCAGGTTCTCCATCCAGAGGTCGGATCCCTCAACCTTCACGCTTGGCTTCTGAAAGGTTGAGGTATAAGGATTGGGACCTCCCTGAAGACGTGATGGAGGTGTTGCTTTCGGCCCGAAGGCCCGCAACTAAGTCTCTGTACCGTTGCCGTTGGCGTAAGTTCTGCGACTGGTGCAGAGTTCAGAATGTGGATCCTTTTGCATGTGACATCCCCATGGTTCTGTCCTTTTTGCTTTCTTTGGCCCACAGGGGCTTGCAAGTGGGTACCATTAAAGGTTACCTGGCGGCGCTGTCCATCTTTAAGCGCTCATCTGAAGAATGTTCTTTCTTTAAAATCCCTTTAATTTCACAGTTTCTGAAAGGGCTCACTAATGTGTTCCCTCCGTCGCCTTTCCTGGTGCCCGGTTGGGATTTAAACCTTGTTCTTAGGTTTCTTATGGGTGCTCCGTTTGAGCCTTTACATTCTTGCCCTTTGAGGCTGTTGACTTTGAAAACTGTGTTTTTAGTTGCGGTTACTTCCGCTCGCAGAGTGAGTGAGTTACAGGCACTTTCTGTTAAGCCACCCTTCACTGTATTTCACAAGGACAGGGTTGTCCTTCGAGTTCGTCCTTCTTTTCTTCCAAAGGTAGTGACGGAATTTCATTTGGCCCAGAAGGTTGTTCTTCCGGCATTCTATCCTCCTCCGCATCCTGGTAAGGAAGAGGAGAGGCTCCATAGGCTTGATCCTAGGAGAGCTTTGAGCTTTTATGTTTCTCGCATGTCCCGGGTCAGAGTGGACGATCAACTCTTTATTGGTTACGCTGGTAAGCGCTTGGGGCAAGCTGTGACGAAACAGACTTTGTCCCGCTGGATTATTTTGGCCATCTCGGAGTGTTACCGCTTGGCGGGTAAGGACCCACCGGCTGGCTTGCGGGCCCATTCTACCAGGGGCATGGCTGCATCTACTGCCCTGCAGAGGGGTGTTCCTATTCGCAACATCTGTGATGCTGCCACCTGGGCTTCAGTACGTACTTTTGTACGGCATTATTCCCTCGATTCCATCAGAGGGCAGGATCTGGCCTTTGGCAAGGCGGTCCTTTGCTCTGCTATTTGATTGGCTATTCTAAATTTTGTTTCTAAATTCTTTCCCTCCTCCTTGATTTGGTACTGCTTTGGGAGTCTGTCATAGATATGGAATACGTTGGAGGACCCAATCCCCTCGAAGAACAAGTTACTTTCTTACCTGGTAACGTTCTTTCGATGGGATGGTCCGACGACGTATTCCATATCGCTCCCACCCTGCCTTCCCCGCTGCAGAATTTCTGTTGCGATTGCAGCTTACGTTCCGCAAGGCTTTGTGTTGGACTGGCAGTTGACTATTGTCACACGTTCTGGGGGAAAAAACTACAACTGATGCTACTGGCGTCGTGCGTCCTACTTATCACATCGGATGACGTCGGACGTCGGAGGAGGTCCTCGACGGCGGCGCATCGACGTCATCGACGCAGGACGCAGACGCCGAAAAAGTTTCCGAAGCAGCACAGCTGTGGTGATTACATGTCATAGATATGGAATACGTCGTCGGACCATCCCATCGAAAGAACGTTACCAGGTAAGAAAGTAACTTGTTCATCCCCTTCCCTGTAAGACCTTCACCCTATCCTACCTTGTAGGTAATTTAGGAACTCTACCCCACCTTTTACAACACAAACACTTTCTCACAGATAGCCCACTATGAGAGAAAACAGACTAACACCCGAGCAGTATACCTGACGTGTCCCAATAGAACGGTCAGGCGAGGTCAGACAATTACTGACCATCACACACACCTGACTTCCATTAAGAGCTTGTTGTCCAGTTAAAGGATCAAATACAAAAGGTTAGAATGCAAAAGTTGAGAGTCAAAAGGATCGAAAACAAAAGGTTCACATTTTTTTTTTAATTATATATTTTTTTGGGGTTTCAGTAAAGGTAAAAAAAGTGTTTTTTTACCACGAAAACAGGGTTTGGGGGGAACCCCCCAAAAAAAATAATAATAAAAAAAAAATTCGGACCTTTTGTTTTCGGTCCTTTTGATTCGAACCAATTGTATTTCGAACCTTTTGATTCGAACCTTTGACCTATAACCATTAAGCTTCCCACACGGGTAAAAAGCGGAGCATGAGAGCATGCTCTGAGCAAGGCAAAGCACATGAGGAAACAGCATTTTCGAGATGGCAGCTGAACGCGAGAAGAAAGACGGCACAACAGAAGGGGATCGCAAAGAGGGAGGTTCCCTTGTCCCTTTTGACAAGGAACTGTTACTTTCCAGAAGCCTAGAGAATAGAAAGCTTAAGACCAGGAAACCAGGCTTAAGAATCCTGCATTGTGTGTCAGAGATACCCGGGGCCCTCACGCGTCAATAATCAAGGCGGGGCGAATCACCAGCCTCCGTGGTACTGTACTTGGCTCCAAGAACGAAGCAGCGTAATTGAAATCAACTCAGCCGGTGAGTTGGGGAGACCGATACAAAACCGGTCTGTGTTGAAGCCAAGGTTGCAAGCAGCAACATTGTATGGCGAGCGCTGAAACAAACATTGTTAAAATGCGTGTTATAAGAGACGCAAGTAAAGATGAACTGCTGATGAGTGATTGAACTTTAAAAGCAAGACACAATACCTTTGACATAGTGGTCCGGCACCGTGAGGGTGCTCAATCGAAGGTCTCTGTAAGGTGTCCAGCTGAGAAGTGGCAAAAGTAAAAGCTAGGCTAGGATCATATCAAGAAGAGAACGAGTAATTGGGAAACTAAGTGGTCCTGCAACGGGTCAAGTAAAATCCCATGCACAGTCAAAAGTCTTCGATTTTGATGAAGTAGAGAAAGTTTGGAAAAGTAGATAAATTTGGTCTGAGCCTGGCAGAGGGAAACCAATTGAAGGTGTTGTGATAAAGTGGGTCTGAGCCCAGTGGAGGGGGACCCGGGGTGAACAGTAAATCACCCGAGAAGTTGTACATGTCAAATCCTAAGAAGAAAGGAACTTTAATACTTGTTGTGTTGCTTCAGGCCCTGTGAAATAAGAGACTTTGAATGGCAGAGACTTTGGCACAGAAGGCCCTGATGCTGAGGTTTTGAACTGCATCCTCGTGCTAGAGAAGCCAGAGTATGTGCTAAGCTTGAGTGTGTCACCTTGTCCCGTGCTGAAAACGTGGGGAAGGGAAGCCAACGGCTTGAATATCCTGACATATCATTTCTTGAACACTTTTCATTTAGATAACATTGTTTCCCACGGTTTTTGTATTTAGAAGAAAGGATTGGCAATAGGTTTATTAGTATAGGCCCTTTTATTTTGACAGACTCGCCTAGAACCGCGTTATTTAATATTTGATGGTTGTAGCTTGCTCCCATCTTTAAATTTAGGATTAGATAGGCATTTTTCAAACCCAATTGAAGTTCAATAAACACCCTTGAACTGTGATCACTTGTGTCTGTCTTACTGTTTGATACCATGCCTTCCTTACAATGATAACTCTAATCCTATTGTCATTTTATAGTGATACTCTTTCCTTCCTTCTTACTGGAGTCTCACTGTATGTGCCTCAGATTTCAATGCATTGTATACCTTTATATGTATTGTTTGCAGTAAGTCTTGTATTGTTAGGTATTAATTTCAAGTTTAACATTAGACAACATTCTGATAGCCTTGCATTCATCATTTCACTGACCGATATTGCCAGATTACAAATACTGTACTTCTGTGGTGCACGCTGCAACCATTCCCTATGTGTATGTATTATTAGATTGTTTTATTATTTTTTAAATGAGTATATTTTTGAATACATTAAATAGTTCACGAGAGCTCCCTGATCATCCATCATACATTGCTGCCAACATTGTACACACAAGCCCTTCTACCGACTTTTCATCAGAATTAATTTGATATGTGATGTCAACATTGACGTCATCAGTGACATTTTTGATGTAATCTTTGATGTCCTGGGTGTTAGTCTTAGCAGTGCACGGTGGTGGCACGAGTATGGTTGCTTAGCTTACCATAACTGGCAAAAGTGGTTTTTGGTTTTACAAGTAACCATAAAGTCCATTTTAAAAAAAAAAATTCTGTGAATTTCATAGGTTTTTGTTAGTGCCGCTTAACCATAACGTCCCTTTAACCAAGTTTTTTCAATGAATTTCATGGGTTTTTACCAATGCACCCTAATTTGCTACAACGTCTGAATATAATACTTACCCCCAATATAGCAGCATTTTCAACCAATGTACAACATTTGAACTTAAAACTCTAGCATTCCCCACCTCCTAGCAACATTTTTAACACTTCTGTAGAGTTTTTGCAACTTTTTACACTATGTGTTCACTGATGTTCGCGAACGTTTGACGTCACTGCAGACTTTCCGGACAGTGTCACGTGACCACACGTGCAGCATGATGACGGGTTTGAGAACGCGTCAGCACTTCACGAATGAGTCCTGGCTTCGTGAACAGTTCAGAACTGTATTTTTAGCTGATCTGGGAAGTTTTTTTAAGTGAAAGTTTACCCTTGCACAGCTCCTAGACTTATTCTTCTCCATCTGCAATCCAGGAGAAAGGACATTCTTCGAAGAATATTATCAGAACTGCAATTTATCCTCAGAAATGGCACCAGTTATTGCCATCCCTTCTCCTAAGGAGCCATCACCACCACCACCAGCTGGAGGGCCTACCCAACAGAAGAAGCACATTCATGCAGAAAACAATCAAGAGGACCAGGAAGATGAAGTAGAGAAAATGGCTACCTCTAGCACCCAAAAACATTCATGGGTGTGCCAGTTCTTTACCACCGTTGGCGGAGTACCAAAGGCTAAGGCTACCAAGGTGAAATGTACAGAGTACCAGTCATGGACAACCTAGCCAGTACTCCTACGGGACCACCTCCATGCGCCGCCACACTAAATCCAACCACTGAGATGATCTGAGAAAGACTGTTCCTTTCTCAGGAAGTAGTAGGCTGTCTTCCTCTACCTCATCTTCCTCGACCAATACTAGCACCACACAGACTACTCATGTGGGGCAGAAAATCCCAACAGCTACCTTGCAAGCCATAAAAGAAGCTGTTGATCCATATCTTTCCAAAAGAAACAAACTGGGCCTCATTACGACCCAGGCGCCAAGTGGTTAACGGCGCCGTAAAAGGCTGCAGCGCCGTTAACCACTTAGCGCCTTACTACGAGGTCCCTTTGTGGGACCCGACCTGAACGGCTGGTTTGGACCAGCCGTTAAAGTAGGGACCCGCAAAGGGACCTTGCAGGCAATTACGGTACCGCAATTTACGGTACCGTAATTGCCGCCTTCCCCATTCCCATTGAGCCGTATGGGGCAAAAAAGGGAATGGGGAAGGGCCATGGTGAAATGGGGAAATACCGCCCCGCCAACCTTAGAATGGGGCGGTATTTCCCCGTTTCACCATGGCGGACTCGTTACAACACCAGCACCAACCATGGTGCTAATAGCGCCATGGTTTAGCGCCGGTGTTGTAATGGGGGCCACTGTGTATATACTGCAACACACCACTCTGCAGAGGGGAGCAATCTCAAAGTGCTTTTGAGGCTGTAATCAAGGAGCATGTGATACTCTGCCTGCTACCTTAAAATTAACACACACCCAACATCTTCCCCGTCCACCTGCCTCTTTTTATCTGTGGTCGGTGTCCCTTCCTTTATTTCCCTCCCCCACTTACTTCCTAATCTCTCCTGCAACAAAAAAAAATGAAATAAACACTAAAAAGGTTCAAAAATAGAAGTAAAAAAATAAGCTTTTAGAGTCCATCTACTTTAAATGTTTAAATAAAGTAGTTTGACTCAATAAGATTTTCCAACATTTCCATTCGAATTTTGCACTATGCTAATGGCAGAATGGGCAATGGTATACTACAGAAAAAGAAAAAAGCGCAAACAGCATAAAAAAATGATCGTAATCAATGGACCTTCATAACTATCCACGGTCTCCACAGTCCACTTTCCAGACCAGGCATCATTGAAACACCTGGATAGCATGTGCACACCATCGTACAAGACAGCCCTTCTACCCTTTTCACTTTTATGTTTGCAATACTCCCTCATTGCCTGCTTTCGAACAGTAACAGATCCAACCACCAATTACTTCCAAAAACTCTAAATTTAACCCTATGAACACATTAAACTTCCACACACCAACTGCCACTAAACAATGTTCTACAAATATTTTCCATCTGCATTTCCTGTACTTCTAGCAACAAATTCTACACAGGACTGCTATAAATGCACATATACATTGTTGTGAGGAACTCATGGTGGCAACAAGTAAGACAGACACAAGTGATCACAGTTCAAGGTTGTTTATTGAACAATGAATTCTGTATGCAGGTTGGAAAAACGCCTAATCTAAACCTAAAACTAAGATAGGAACAAGCGTCGACCATCAAATGAAAAATAAGGCAGTCCTGGTGGCGTTGTGTCATATAAAGGGCCTATACTAAGAAACCTATTGCCAAACCTCACTCACAAAAACTCACTCAAAAACTCACAAAAAGGGTGTGGGATAGTTTTCAGGAAAATAAAGAAGTGTTTGTAAATAATATGTCAGGATGCGGTAGCCTGGGACACCTTTCCCCACGTTGTCTACACAGGGTAAGCTGGGAGCCTCGAGCATGGCACACAGTCAAGCTTTCCCAGCACGAGTTAACAGTTCCAAAGGCAGCCATCAGTACCGTTGATGAGCAAGTCTCATTTCTCCTGAAAGTCTCTTGCCTTCGAGGACCTGATGTATCCAATAACAAAACACACACAAAGTTCCCTTGGCAGTTCACGTCGGGTGATTCACCCTTGGGTCCCCCCTTTCTGGGCTGACCCTTCAGAACATTTCCGTTTCTTAATGGGATTTGGGTGACTACTTCACTCCTGGATCTCCCTCGCTCGGTCTCAGACCCGTCTCGACTGTTGGACTCCCGCCGCCGGGTTCCCTATTGCTTTCAACAAGTCTTCTGCTTTTGTTCTTACAAAAAGTCTGTTCAAAAGTTCGCTGTGAACCTCCCTTTCTTGGGTTCACGTGATCAGGGTGAGAACGGCTCACACCAGGCTCCCATCTTCTGGGGCAGACCCTTCTCCTGTCCCCTCCTTAGCATCTCAATGTCTTTTGAAACAGGTCATAGTAAACATTCCTTGCTTGTCGACACACTGTTTCTCTGGATTTTAGACTTCGCCTTTTTTCATTGGCACCCTTTTTCTGGGTTCACTCTTGCCATTTTCATATTCACCTTCACTTGTAATGTTCACGGGATTCACATTATGTTAGGCGATCCTCTGCACACCGATCCACTGCACACTAGAACACTGCTCACATTTCCCTAACACCTCCCTCCAGGGTTCGAGACTCATGTGAGTCGGTTAACCCAAAGGACCGAAAGCTCCGTACCAGGTATGGTGTACGTGCTCGATTGCAACCTTTCCTGCACTGGCAGTTGTCATGGAGAACATACAGCAGAAGGGGCGGCGTTACATCTCCACGCCGATCACGTGATCCAGAGTGGCGTTCCTCACGTGATCTTGGTGGACGTCACATGACCCAGAAACGTCACATGATCCAGAAACGCACAGTATATAAGGCTTGAGACACGGAACTCTCATTGCTTCTCAGCTGTCTTCAGACCCTGTTTGGCGTTACGTTTTTCTCTTCTGTTTACCTTGACCTCGGAACTCTATCTTGGACTCCTTCGGATACTCCTTTGTACCTTTGCTTGCAACTGTTAACCTGTTGCTGGATTTTTGGACACAACCCTGACTTGCCTTTGGATTATCCCTTGGTACCTTGTTGAACTCCTACGCCATTTCCCTCTTGGGATTCAAGTCACGCCTTCAGTACTACAGGCGGCTTATCCTGCATCCACGCTATTCTACGGTTCTACTGTTCTAGGGACCGCCTCATCTGAGTCTCGAACCTCCCTCCTAGGTTTCCTGGGTTTTCCTAACACCAGATAGGTAAGACTATTCAGATCCTTTGGTTAACGTGATATATTGTAATTGCCTGGTACTTAACCTCGTTCTTTTTGACAGCAGCATCAGTGTTCCGGAGGTTCCGTGGATCCGGGAAGTAACATCTCCCACCTGTGGCCCCAAAGGTCGCACAGCGGGTTTCCTTTAGTTCCCCTGTGCGTCACTTGAGGACGGAGGTTTCAACGGTCTACACGACACTCAAGTCAGAACAGACTGAGAAGCCATATAAGTCGTGTTAGACAATGCAGGTATCCACGGAAGAACCCATAGCTGCTTTAGTCCAGGCGATTACAGTATTAAGGGCAGATATGGCCGCCGCGAATACGGTGATTCACCAAAGATTAGATTCCATACAGAGTGTTCAGCATTCTCTTCCTGCAGACCCTGAATTCGGAGATGCTAGCACTTCAACCACACCTCCTCCCTTGGCAAATACCCCAGCTCCAACTCCGGTAGTCCTCCCAACCCCTTCCCCCCTGGCCGCTCCTGAACGTTATCAGGGTGACCCCAAGAAATTCAGGACTTTCATCAACCAGTGTAAACTACATTTCTTGTGCAGACCTCTGGCCTTTCCTAATTCCACTGCTAAAGCCGCCTTTGCCCTTTCACATTTGGCCGGGACTGCTGCTGCTTTGGCTAATCCTTTATTGGTTCTTTATGATTTTGATCTGTTAATCCTAGAAATGTCCCGAGTCTTTGATACCAGACACAAGGCACAGTCTAGGGATTTGGAGTTGTTAGAACTAACTCAGGGCAGAGGGACTTTGATAGATTACATCACCCGGTTTAATCAATTGGTTGCCGAGACATCATGGCCAGAAAGCAAGCGGGCAGTTGTCTTTTATAGGGGGTTGAATAACGTTATGAAAGATGCTCTAGCAGTGATACCTTCCATGCCCACTCAGTATCAGGAACTAGTGGATCTCGCTCTGCAGTTAGATGCACAGCGTTCAGAGCACAGAGCTGAGTTGGGGGTTTCTTCCCACCCTACAGTTGTAAGTACCCCTGCCTCCAGTACTGAAGAACCTATGCAAGTAGGAGGGTTACGTAGCCCTATTACAACATCTGAGAGAGAACATAGAAGGGTGGAGAATGCATGCTTTTATTGTGGCACCACGGGACATTATGTGAAGGAATGTACTCGACGTCCCAAGAAGAGTCAGGTTTTTCGGACAGCTCGACCTTAGATCCGGAGACCAGGTCGAGTGTTCAGTCTTCATCTCCGGGTACTTCTCTTGCCTTTGCTCGTGTCCAGCCCATCTTGGTACTGGCCACTCTTTGTCCCTCCACAGGTATTTCTCATGCAGTCACAATCATCATCGATTCAGGTGCCACTGGGAACTACATAGACATTGCGTTAGCCCATTCCCTCAATCTACCTTTAGTGGTAAAAACCCGACCTGAACCTGTTCAGGCCGCAGATGGCAGTGCACTAGTCTCTGGTCCTGTTAGACACCAAACTGCACCTCTATTGTTGACCATACAAGACATTCACACAGAGACGTTAAGTTTTGACTTGATTACCACACCTCAATTCGGTATCATATTGGGAATA